>NC_072738.1:117832646-118118098 GCF_026930045.1 Uloborus diversus
GGAAGGGCGAAATCACGGGAAAAAACCCTCGTCACCTTCTTCAAGTTCGAGGCGCAATCGTCAGAGGGGGAGTGGGAGGCGGAGGAGGCGTAACCCCAAGGTCAGAGGAAGAGTGGGAGGAGGTGGAGGGGGGGTCGGCAGGGGGTGGAGGGGCAATGCATTGCCCGATTGCCCCTCCTGCCGCAGAACTCTCCTTTTCCCTCTACTTCTGTTCATTAAATCCCCCCCCCCTAATTTTTTAAAACAAATTTGGTGTATGACTTTATTTTTGAGTAGAGCTGGTTTTAAAGTTCATCGGTTTTGTTAATTTCTAATCGTTTAAATTTTACAATTAAACTTCAATTAAACTCCCGTGGTTTTTCAGTTATGTAATGCATTCATTGCATTCCCCCGATTGTAAAAGCTCATTGTATCTTTCATTCTTGATAACGTGAACTGACCTCTTGTACCAAAAGCGTCGACAATAATGTTCGTTATACTTTCGAACGAAATCTTGCTTTTATTCCGATAAAGAAGATATAAATAAAAAGTAGTAGAGCCATCGATTTTACGGAAAAGAAAAATGCTGACCGGCTTTGAAGTTAATGGAAACGTGAAAGCCCGATTCGCAATGAAATTCCAAGTGGTAATGACAGCGAATCAGTAATTGAGCTACATCCATTCCAGCGAGTGGAACAGTGAATGACATTCAGCAGTTTTCTTTTCTTTACCTGGAAAAATAAACGATCTTCTTTTCTTCAACTTCTTTCCGAAAACCGTATTGGTTCTGAGATTGTATGCAGCCGTGTGAAAAATTACTCAACTTTTTTATTTTATAGAAAAGAATTCTCATAAATAAAGTTCATTTTAAAGAGCAGCAAAGGTACATTATAGTTCTAAATTCTATTAAACTTGATCTTTGGGACTGACGTAGCTTTTCTATTCATAGAAATTTAAAAGCAGATTTGAAGAATATAGTTGCTTAATCCATTGTTGTGGTGTGACATGATTGCGCATACATTTACAGTTTATTCCAAGAATTTTAAGCTTTGACTTTTAATGTCTGCACAGCATTTGAATAAAATAGCCATCTTGTAGATTAATGTAAAGCATCAAATTTCTAATTTTTTGAAGTGAGACTTTTTACGCGAAGATTTTGAAATTCCAATCATGTCGTAGTTGTTTTTTAATTGTTGGAAAAAACAATGAAAAATTATGCTAATTACACAGTTAAAATACCCCCCAGTTAAAATAAAATTATTTTTGTTAAGAAACCTAAAAAATTAATTAAAAGGCTGAACTTAAGCAGGCATATATTTGTGAATCTTTTCAAATAATGCTGGTTTCCTTGATTCAAGCTTAGACTAAATATTCAAGTCAAGTCATCAGTTTAAAAGCGTAATTGCCATTGCTAAATTTAAGCTTTGAAGTTAATTTGTTAACTTTTATTGAAAGAATTAACCTTTAAATTACTATTATTTTTCATTGTTTTTTGGCATACAATTAAAAAGAGGATTTCGAGTATTGTTTAGTTTTTTCGTTGTTTAAATCCATTTTCTTCATTAAAATATACAGCTTTTGTTGTGAATATGCCTAAGGCAAGCGCAGAAAGAACAAGAGCGTGGTGTGAGAGAAAGCATGTGGGTGAAGGGACAGTTCAGAATGTAAAAAAGAAGAAAAAGAAAAGATAAAAATTTCGCTTCTATCAAACAACGTGTCTTTACGACACATTTTTTTTTTGTTTTTTCTTTTCTTTTTTTTTGTTTTTTCTTTTCTTTCTTTTTTTTTTTTTTGCATTCAGAGATAGTGATGTGTCTGTACTGCAGGTGTAACTTTTTATATCACACCCGCAACACAGAAAAACCCTTATTTCTTAAATGCAAAATAAAAAAAATTGTCAGTTAAAAAGATATATGTAATGGTTACTTATATTCGAATGTAGGGTAGGGCGGGGCTAGTTGAGCAATTTTTCACTTGAGCGGATATAGTTCCTCCACGAATATTCCCAATCAATTGTTATGCAACCGGATGACTTAGAAATGTATCTCTTTTCAAAAATGTCCATAGTAACTTGTTGCTAATGGCATAGGTTTAAGAGCTACAGCTGTCGGAATGTAAAAAGTCAAACTTGCTCAACGTACCCCATAAATGGGGTACGTTGAGTAAGGGTATGGTGAAGTTGAGCACTAATAATGTCTAGTCAAACCATAGGATAAATGATAACTAGAGATGAAATAAAATTTCTATTTGACAATCAACGCTTCATTTAGTGACAAATTAACAAAACTTAAACTTCTTTTTTTTTTTTCAATTAAATAAAAAAAGGTTCTGGTTTTTGAATGTATAGTTCCAGATTTCGTTTTAAAAACTTTGTAGGCGAATCTTTTTTGAAGTCCAGGCGGATGGAATTTTTATGCTAAATTTAACAGCACACTCTTAGGCAAAGTGACTAAGGTCTTTTGGGGAATATCTACAACAGATTGAAGCCCTTTGCAGCAAGTTTCTTTTAGAGTCCTCTTATTGGGAAGAAAAAACTTGCCTCGGTTTTGCATAACTCATGGATGAGTTATCACCTTTTAATTTCTTTAAAAATCTTGTCAAAGTCATGTGTTTGATACCGATTTTTTTTCCTGCGGCATTCACGCTTTTTCCCTCATCAATGACAGCGTTTGCAGCATTATTCAAGTCGTCAGTAGTGTAAGAACATCGTGTAATTTTCCTTTTATAAGTCCGCATCCTAACAAAAGAAAAAAATATATTATTACTTTTGTTTTAAGTCGCGAGGGTCAGTTAAGAAATACCTACTCAACTAACCCCAAACCAAAGCCTTAAAACAAAATTGAGATGACGAAAAAACGATACGAATTATACCCAGAATCTCTACACATATCAAAGTACAGTAAATTAATGAAAGAAAGTGAGATTACGAAAAAACGGTACGAATTATACCCAGAATCTCTACACATATCAAAGTACAGTAAATTAATGAAAGAATAAAACTTGCTTGACAGAAAACAAATAACAGTGGACTAATACAGACGAAAACTTTCGGCAAATGAGTTTTTTACTTTTTTGTCCTAAAATAAATAATATGAACGTTTACTTCACTCATTTGTCGAGTTGCAATGGAAGATCGCGCAATGAGTTCCCCTCCCATAACCCTTTCTTTCCGCCATTTGATGCATACACGTATGGTGAATAGTTTTGGAGATATATCCGATTGCTTAACTTGCCCCTGTGCTCAACTAACCCCGCCCTACTCTATACAAATTAAAAGCCAAATTACAGAAACAAAGTACTTATATATACGCAAAAATGTCCCACCCGATGCAACGAATATAGCGAAGTATCGAATATTATTACTAAACGTTTGTTTCATGAAATATGTAGTGGGTTATGCACTGTAAAGACGATTCAGCAATGTTCCTGGAAAATAATGTGCTGCTGATGTGCGTCATTTCTGCCAGTACCATATCTTGTACAAAACAGGAATGTTTTCCGCTAAAGGTCAGTAACCTTGCTGAAATCGCCCTTAAATCTCTCTAGATAATACAGAAATATCTCTGGTTAAGCCAGTCATGTTTCTGGAACTTTCAGAGAAAACTTAGGAGATTTCAAGTAGTTTTTTGGCGCCTTTCTGATTTATAAAGACAACTCATACTGAATTAGTGCAACTAGACACACTAAGACAGAATTTCAAGTACCTAGCACCTCACTTACAATTCTTACAAAGGAATTCAGAGACTTATTCGCTCTCATTGGGAGCTTACAGCTTTCTACCAAATGGCACGACCTTGAGAATCACAGATCTGGACGAAATTCTATGGGTTTAGGTAAATTTCTACTAGGTAAAGCGATTTCACAGCATTGGCCGTAGTTCGGCCGTAATGGGGGTCTAAAGTTGCTGGTTTAGATCCGGAAAAGCAACTGTTTTTCCTTTGAAATTCACCTTTTTTTACTCTTTTCTTGATATTGCATTGCAGATACGCCCAACTAAATGCATTCACATTATGGAATGAATTTCACCGTCCCTACGTTGTACTAACAAGATACGCGACAGATGATAGGAAAGCAAATATTGTGCCTACGTTTCTAATTCTAAATAAAACGCTATTGCAGTTCCGGAACCAAACAAGCAAATTCAGAACCTCCTTAAAGCTGAACTAAAGCCTATACACTCAAACTATTTTACCGGGGCTCATATATAAGTATAAATTGACCTTAATCTAGAAGTTTATCCAGATTCCTGACTCTCAAGTTTTTGCCGTCTAAACCACACTGATTTGCAGGACTCTAGAATTGGAATGGTATTTTCATTGGAATTTGAAACTTAGGGGGAATATCTACCCTCTCAAGACATTTGGGACTTCTTGTCTGTACAACACAGGGGGGTGGGGGCGATTTATTCTATGCTATGAATGCATTTAAATGGCTCATACTGCAATGCAAGAAGAGGGTGAAAAACGTTCAATTTCAAAGGAAAAGCCATTGCTTTTTTGGATTCAAATAACAACTTTGGATCCCCGTTGCAGCCAAACTAGGGCCTATGCAGTCGAACCACTTTACCTAGTTTCTTATCTAGTGCAAACTGCGATAAATCCAGAATTTCGTCCAGAACTGTGACCTTCGAGGTCGTGCTGTTTGGTGGTTAGTCAATGCGAACACCATAATCGCACTTAGAGCAGATACACTTAATAAATAGTACATTCAGTTAATATTTAAACTGGTCGCTAAAAATATTTTTCCCGACAGTAAGAAGTCTGCATTCGTGCAACTTGGAGTAATTCAAGAAACTTTTTGACGAAAATACTTAATTTTCACAGGAAATTGGTTAAAACCTGTAAAATTCTGAAATGTTTCACGGAAATTACCAGTTAAGTTTCGGAATTTCTTTACTGTGTGGGCGTTCATAATCTCCCATTAGTTATTCAAAAAAATATTGAGCTTTATAACATTTGCAAAAAGAAAAGAAACGAAATAACGACACTAGAAACAAGGATCAAGGACGGAACAGCTGCTATTAGAAAACGGAATTAACTAACCATGTTTAGATGTTTAAACATAAAATATAAGATGTTTTAAAGCTAGCTAGCTGGCGATTGATTCAGTTTTCGTTTTTACTCTTAATTCGTTTCAGGTTTTAAATTTTAATATCAGCTGTTATTCATTTCAAAAACAGTGTAATTGATTTGATAAATAATTATAATTATGGAAATACTAATATAACTAACTAGTATAAAAAATGCAACTTTATTTCATATTCAGAACATAAAGATGTGTTTAAAGACCAAAACAGAGAAAAAGTAAAATTTTTATTCGTCTCGACTTTAATGAAAGGAAATAATTAGTTTTTTTTTTAAATGTAAAAGTCGCTAATAAGTTATTTGAAGCTTTCAACAAAAAAGGTTTAAAAAAAAATTAATTTGAACTTTGACATCTTGAATTCAAATTATGTTTTTCGCAATCACGAGTGTGTGTTTGTGTGTGTGGGGGGTATGTTTGTGTGTGGAGTTATGTGATGTGTGTGTGTGGGTAGTTGAGTGTATGTGTAGGTAGTAGGTGTGTGTATGTGTAGATGTCTGTATGTATGCGTGTGTGTATGTGTTTGTGTGTGTAGGCAAGTAAGTGACGTAACCTGGAGACGGTTTTCGCTAGAGAGACGGCCGGCCGACGGTGGAGCTGCAGAGGGAGGCGAGGGGAAATAAAATCATATAGCAATCAATAAGCAATCGTGATTGCTCAAAAAAAGAAAAAAAATTATTTGAATTTTGTCATCTTGAATTCAAATTATGTTTTTCGCAATCACAAGTGTGTGTGTGTGTGTGTATGTAGGCGTGTGTGTTTGTGTGTAGAGGGTATGTGTATGTGTGTGTAGGTATGTGTGTTTGTGTGAGTGCCGGCATGAGTGTGTGGGTAGTTGTGTGTAAGTGTGTGTTTTTGTGTGTGTATGTGTGTATGTGTTTGTGTGTGTGTGTAGGACATGGATGCAACCTGGAGACGGCTTTCGCTATAGGAGCAGCATCGTGAGGACCCGGTCGACGGTGATGCTGCAGAGGGTGCTGGCGGGAAAATAAAATGATAGGACATCAAAACATTCAAGTGAGAGCAATAAGCAATCGTGATTGCTCAAAAAACAGAAATTAAAACGTTATGTCAATTATCAAATGTGATAAAGTTCTTTAGGTTTACATCAAACGTATCATATAAATTTTAAATGTTTTAAATTATAAATTATGGCAAAAAACTTTTTTTGTCAACTTATCATTCATAAAAATAAATGTAAAAGACAAAATCAGTAGTGGAAGAAAAACTATGAAAGCATTATTTATTTTCTGAAGTTAGGTAATTAATTTGAAGTTAGGTAAGACTGTTTGGTCATTAATGTTTCAAAATAAATATTCGCAAATATGTCTGAGAAAAGTAGTGTGAGTTTATCTCGAAAAATATTCCCTAAACGAAACTTTTAAGTTTTTTTTATTTACTGAATTCTTGTACAGTAAAAACACTGCAAATCTTAAAACACTTTTTGAACACGAACACTTGTCTCCTTTTCTGGAACATTTTGATGCACACTTTTTCTTTTTGTTGCAAATCCGTAAATTTTGCCGCAATATCACGTACTAACTGTCAGACGTCAGGCAATGAAGGATCTTCGACGGGGAGGTCATTCTTTATATGGACAGACACGACGCCAACTCACATAGATTGACTATAATAATGTAGACCGGGGCACGCTTACGCGGATTTTTTCCTATGAATTTTCTAAATTTTATGTTTTAATTTAGGAAATTTTAGACATTGCGGTTTTATGAAACAATTAATGGAGTCAAAATTGGTATATTCAGTTGTTGCTCAGTTTGTGTTTTTAATCGTTAAAAAAACTATTTTGGAATCCAAATTGGTTGCGTAAACTTTCCCCGGACACGGGGCACATTTACGCATATTTATTTTGACATCTAATGTGTTTTGAACATTCTGTCTTACCGTCGTTAAAATAAAGCAAATTTATTACAGACTGAATAGAGTATAAAGTTGAAGCTGAAGGGGCATGAAGACAGCACACATGATTGTAAGCTATAACATACGAATTTGTAACTGAATTAAAAATTAAATGGTTATTTTCAAAACTAAATAGCTTGAAAATACTAAAAAGTTTTTTTGACAGTTCGGAGCGAAAAAAGCTTCAGGGCACGTTTAGAAATATGACACAGTAAGAACGTGCGTAAAGGTGCTCAGACGCCAACGTATAAGCTTGCCCCGTCGCTAAGTTTGGATTTATTTTTAACGAGCGAAAAAAAATTATTGACATTTCATTTCATTCAAATAAAATTCCCAAAAAAGGATAAGATTCTGCTAATTTTTATATATTTGTTCTTTCTTAACTAAGTATTATTCATTCACAATAAGTTTCAAAACGTTCAACTCAAAATTTACTCGACTTGGTAGAAAACAGATTATTCTTTCTGCATGCTGGACCGAAGCTCGACTAATGCTCAAAAACTTGTGAGGATATTTGCAAGGGGAGCAGCATTAATATGTTTAAGACTGTTGGTTCTCCAGTTATAATTTGTTTTGAAAATACGGTACTACGTAAACGTGCCCCGGTATACCTTACAATTTCTAGTAATGTCATACATAATGTGGGGTTCTGTTGACTGGCAGTTAAAGAAAGCTGTTAAAATTATGTTTGTATGAAAAAACGCGATGATTTCACAAAATATGCTCTAAATTTGTTTTCAAATGTGCCCCCAATATGTTCTCAAACGTGAGTTTAAGTTGAACAAATATCCTGAGCGCGACGCATTCAGTACATTTTCTTTTTACTGGAGCACATTCGGAACACATTTTAGCCCAGATTCAAGCAACGGGAATACTTTTTTTGAGTTAAAGTGTTCTTAAGCTGCTCTCAATGTGTATTGAGAATTTGCTGTGAATAAATCCAAGGCAAATAGCTCCCATTTGAAGTTGTTTCTGGAGGTAAAAAAAAAGACATTTATATAACTTATAAATTGAAGATATGTAATTTAGAATTAATTCTTTATGCTTTTAGAATGCTTATATTGTTGCATTTGGTAATTTTGCTCTCTCAGATTTAGTCATTTAATTTTTACCCATGCTTGTCCTTCGTCAATCAATATATTTCTTTAAAAATAAACTTTCCGTAGATTAAGTGCTAGTTTTTTTTTTTTTTTTTGTTGAACCGAATGACCAATTAGCGCTAGGATTGAGAAACTCTTTCTTCAGTTATTAGATTCAAAATGTAGGTGACAAAAAGAAGAGCCTTGAAATAAAAAAGTCAGTTTCAAAACCTTAAAAAAAAAAAAAAAAAAAAAAAAAAAGAAAAACTTCTATTACAAGTAAAGTTTTTTTTTCTGCATTACCTACTTTTGTTGCACTTTTAATTTGAATTTATAATTACCTATAGTTGAGGCAAACCTAACCTGTCAGCGTAGTAATGCCGTGATTAGGATGATGCCTTCACAATGCTGCCAGGTTAGGTTTGCCCCGGCTATAGGTCTAAGTAGTTTAAATTTATACGTTGATCGACAATTTTTATTCAGATGTTTTTTTCTTGTAATAACTTGATTGCATTGATTCTACGTTATGTTTAAACTAGTGATACCCGCACAGCTTTGCCCGTAGTAGAAAATTAAAAGGTCATTTGATTCGCCTGTATATTTATAAATAATAGATGATGAATTTCTCGCCAATTTGCTATGCTTGCCCATGTTACGGTTCCACATTACGGTAATTTACTCGCCCACGTTGTGATAATTTGCTCGGGTGAAAAGTTCTTAAAATTGGAATTAAAAAAAGAACAAAATCGAATTTCCGAAAAGTCGCTTCGAGGTGCACACCCCCATGCTATAAAATAATTCTGTGCCAAATTTCGTGAAAATCGGCTGAACGATCTAGGAGCTATGCGAGCCACAGTGATCCAGACAGAGAGACTTTCAGATTTATTATTAGTAAAGATTACTATAAGAAGATGCTCTGAGTTCTACTTTCAACAAGTGCTCAGTTTGTATGTACGTTTATTGTTAAACAATTATTTCCAACGTTGATTTCAATAAAATACTACATTAATATAAGATGTTTAAAACAACATGAGTGTGACTAATGCTTAAACGACACACAAAGTAAATGCTACTGAAGGCCCTAGTTCTGTTGCTAGCTACAATGTTCGAAAGTTTTTACCAAAACAAATTTGCATGTATTTCGTTTTTTGCATTTTCAACGCAAAAGTTTGAAATAATGTATGCATAAAAAAAATACCTCTTTGAAAAAAAAAAATGTAATCTTTGCCTTTCTGTTAAATAAAAAAATTCTCTGGCACTAGTCTAAAAAAGAAGTTACATTCATGAATTTAGGTACTTTGATTCTTTTTCCTGTATCAATATTAACAAAAAATGTTAAAAGCTTGCGTGTGCCGTTTTAATTCCCGATCATTCAATATTGACAAAGAATGGAAGAATTTAGCTGTAGGAGAAAAGCTCTACAAAGGAAAAATAAAATTTAAGTTCACAAAGAGCAATAACGACCTTTTCTTCAGCAGAACTATTTTCAGAATAGATTTGGTGAATTATTTAACATTAGATATTTGTTCAGAAAAAAGAAGACAAAACCAGTTGTTTAACAGTTATTTTTTCGGCTGGCATTGATAAAGAAAAAAGCATACATTATGAATAGTTAAGCATGCCAATGAGTCTAATTCAAAAAACGATTACTGTTAAATATAAAAGTGATTAAGTTTTCAGTTTTGGTAAAATTTTCATTGATTTTTGTGAAACGTTAATTATTGTAAACTGCGCATAAATGGATTTGTGTGATAAAAATAGCAAAACGGAATGCTAATTATAGATAGATAGATATATAAGATTTATTAACAAAAACACACATACATAACAAACAGTAAGCAACATAAAAATAAAATAAAGTCAAAGCATACAACGTGAGTTATAAAACATAAATTACAAACGTCAATAACAAAACATTAAGAAATTCTTGATTATAGTTCAACATGAGTTAGTAGTAAATTCAACACTAAAGAGCGCCAAAGGCACTGTCCGCAGTGTTATTTAATCGGTTTAATTTGGAGTACAAACACAAATATTTATTAAAATATATAATATTTACAAATTAATTTTACACAAGTAATAAATATTTAACACAGAACAATGGTTCGACTAAGATAAATAAATACCTTTGTGCTGAACAGTAAAGTAAGATAAAACAACGTTAGAAGAAGCACAAATTTGTAAATTTGTGCTTCTTCTAACATTGTTTTGTCTTACTTTAATGGTTCGACTGTTTGACTCCAGAAAAAAAAAACACAATAACTCGCACTGAAACATTTTATATTATAAAAAAATACAACAAATAATTACATAATATTATAATGATTTTGAAATAATGAAACCATCGATATAGAAACAAATAGATAGACATCGATATAGAAACTAAAAGAAAGTTCAAATGGTGACCAAAAAAAAAAAAAAAAAAAATTAATTAATTAATAAATAAAATAAAACAGTCTTAAAAAAAGAGAGAACTTAGATAAGTTTGTTAACAATTGAAGAAAAAAAAGCAATAGAAACTATTAATAACTAAAATAAGTCTTTTTATCAAAAATGAGCTGTGCAAAAAAATTATCTAAAAATCAAGCACCAGAAGTTTTTGAAGATCGACTTTTTTCTCCCTCTTTAAGTGTCTAAAGACTTCCGTACCTGTCGTTTAAAACTGTTTTTTTGCCGAGGATTGACCTTTCTGATGGAATTGAAAATGCATCTGCCATGGTCACCAAGTCCTCCGAGATCTCATTTTAAATCAATAAGTGCGGATACACTGGATCAGGATTTGTGTGGCTGTTTGGGTTAAAGAGAGAGAGAGAGAGAGCTTCTTTCAGGGCCCCATTAACCGGTTAAATCACTTGCAATAGTAAGTATGAGGTGCCAAAGAATATAGTGTAGTGCAGCACCATAAATCTTCCGGATTAACAATAATTCTAAATAACATATTGGGTGCAGAAAGTTCTGCAATATATTCTGTAAAACTTATCTCCCTAAGATCTAAAACGGCAATGATGACTTATGTATATACAACATATATGATTTTCATGTTGAAAATTAAGTTCATCAGTATTTTTTTATGCTGTTTTGTCAAACAAGTGTATTTACATTTTAATTCAAATTCAATTTCATAATAAACTGTTGATTCCCTTTGCAAATAGTCCGTGCATGGCTAATGAAAAAAGCACTACTTTGAAAGATAACATTCTTTTGTCTAATATACGGCCCCTTAGCTCCCTATTGAATAAATTATCGAATAAAAGCAATTTACAAACTATTTTTTTCCCAGTGTTGATGAAACATCTGAATCTTGATATTAGCAAAAAGAAAAAAAAAAAAAAAAAAAAAAATTTTTTAATTTAGTTTTTTTTTTTTTTTGAAAACAGCGCAAATCTTGTTCTACATTAGAGCTTTTAATCCTGAAAGGGTTAGACAAAAAATACAATCATCTGTTTGATGTAAAAAGTTCATACAAATTTACCCACGCAATAAAAAAGTTGAGTAAAAAAGTTCACTTCAATTCAAAACCACAATTGAATAACCAAGAATGCACATTTCAGATTCTTGACACAGATACGTTCTGACTTAACGATTTCAAATAAAAGCAAAAGAAGGACTTTAAATTACATCATAGTTTTTTTTTTTTTTGCTTTTAGAAAGACATATTTCTACTCACATCCCAGAAAAATTCATATATTTCTCCAAACATTTTTCATAACCAGGTCAAGTTCTTCTAGTTTCTTGCCGTTGAAATTGAACATGAAAATACAGAAAACGAAAGTTGTTCTTCGAAAATTTCCCCCTTTTTCATCTTAGGAATTGCTAAAGCGCATGGAAAGCAATAGCGCATGCTGAAAATGGTGCTTTTTGTCGCTGTCATGGAAAGAACTACATTGCCACAGATGGTTGCATGAGTCAATAGGAAGAATGAATTCCAAGTCATCTAGCGAAAATAGAAAAGAATAAATAAAAGAATGAAAAGAAGAACATCTGAAAAAGCGTTTCGGAAAAGAATAATGGTTAGATGGAAACATAAATTCTGTTGTTTGATGGCGATGCACTAAAAGAGCAAATGCCATTGTAAAATAAGAAATAGAACGTCAAATAGCACACATTGCAGATTACTGCTGACACGTGTTTCGGTGTTACAAGTTTTTTCAATGCGAAAAAAAAAAGAAAAAGCTTATGGATGAAAAGATATCCAACAAAAGCCAAGAACCAGATAAGCAAGTAGCTCAAAAAGTAGAAATAGCGGATTAACCAAATACGAATCCTCATATATATAATAGCCATTGATCGCGCAACGCTCCTGACGTCATCAACAATGGAACTCGCGACACGGCATGATAATTTGATAATATGTTTTGATAATGTTTAACATGCAGGGAAAGGCTGTATTGTGACAAGGCTGAACTGGATCCGGTAACTTAACTGTTTTTACTGGTAAGACTGCATCACTTCAGGGGAATGAAGAAACGAAAAAGTGGTGAACAATGAACGCTATCTACTGGAATCCAATGGAATTAGGTTTTAAACTTCTACCATCTAACTATCACCAAACAGGTTAATTGCTTCGTTTAAATGTAGAAGCAATTTTCACCCGTCATATCTTGACGGGCGATTTTCTGGTGAGAAAATTAAAGACCAATAAGGAACCAATGCAGACAATAAGCATAAGCTTTCTCACAAATCAGAAACTTAAAAAAAAATCATGTGAATTTGGTATGATTAAGCTGCACTGTAGAAGGTACACTAACTTGACGATAGTTTTTCCATAAGAAATCTTTCAAGTTCAATCGACGTTTGCTACAAAAAAAAAAAAAAAAAAAAAAAAAAAAAAAAAAAAAAAGTTGCGTTTACTTAAAAAATAAATTTTTCAAAAATATGCCATTTATGATGTTCTTGTCAATAACAGCGTGATAAAATGGCTTGTCTAAATATTTTGGCCCATTTCCAAATATTTCCGCTATCTGTAGTAGATGGCACGAATTATAAACTGCTTTCCAAACTTGTTTATTACGGACATTAATTTTGCGATGTGCCCTTCAACATATTTTGCTGCCATATTAAACAAAGCAGAATTTATTAAGTTAACGAAGGTTAGAGTAATTAAATTATGCTTCAAGTCACTGTATATCTCAACTTACGAAACTGAACCAACGATAAAAATTTGAAACTAAATTCTGTCCATGAAAGCTTCTAAAACTGAATCGATAGCAGGCTAACAATGCCGTTAAATTCAAAACAAATACATAAGAAGTCATATTTACTTTTGTGTAGCATTTGCTAAAAAAAGTTTACTCAGTTAACTTTGTTTTAAAGGTACTAGGGGATTCCGCTCCCTGCTCACCGTCGCTCATTATCCCCCAAAGATAGCTTCGCAATCTTATTTGGTTCACGAAGATTCAAAGTGCCTGTTAAGAAGAATCAGTTACAATACGCGTTACCATAAGAACATAACGAAAATCACGCTCTCCTTCCCGTAGAAAATAGAATTTTAGCAAAACACTCATTAAAAATAGAAGACAAAAAGAACTTCATAAAAATACGTAAACAAAACTGTATATAAAAAAAACCGCTTCAAAGAGCATCCCTACAGGATCCAAACTAACTTGTACCAAATTTCACAGCTTAAGGGCCCCCTGAAAATTGCAAAAAAAGTTCGTTTTGTATGTTTCAAATGTCGCATGCAAATTTGTGGTCTCTAGTAATATATCTCTGGGCTTGAAATGAGTTCAGCCTAGAACTTTTCTCGCTAAAGTATCCCCTTTATCAGCTGTTCTAATTAATTGAGAAAATTGGAACAAGCTTTACTTGATGTAGAAACAAAATCCCTTTCGAACGACATAGAATGTGAAGGGATGTGGAAATTCTTTCATACTTTTAATAGGTAATTTGCGTGAAATTTGAGCTTAAAAATGAATTACCAAAAAAGAAATTCGAAATTTAAAAAGTAAAACACAAGGTGCAAACCGCCGAGGCTCAAAGTAATTTTGTACAAAATTTCAAGGTTGTATGTGCTACAGTATCTCCTGGGGGCAGACCCGCCACAGACTTCCTTTCCCAATTTCTTTGACCTGACGATTTTTAGCCTACTTTCTCAGTAAAAGGCAAAGAAAGAAGAAAAAAGCATGAAAAGGGCTTAATGCATCTTAAAAATATCGCAAAAAACAAAAAAGTCAAAAATAAAAAAAATAAATTAATATCAATGAGTTAAAAATTAAAAAGTAGGGTATTAGATAGGGAAAAATATCTATCCGTTTGTCTGTCTCTGTCTGTCTGTATGTATGTCTGTTTGTCGGTTTATCTGTACGTCTGTCTCCCCCCTCCTCCGAATACCTTTTGAGCGAATTGTCCTATTCGAACATTTTTATGTTTTGTTTAAAAGATCTCTGCGAGGATACCTTTTTCCCGTATTTCAATTTTTGATCTGAACAGTTTTTCTTTCAGTTTGAACAGTTCGAAAAACCTTAACATTAGCGCCTGCGGGGAAATTCTGGGTGAATATAAATCCCAAACATAGAGACGAATTTGCGTCAAACAAACTTTGTTGGAAAACGCTCTTGATAGAGAACATGTAAAGAATATATATATATATATATATATATATATATATATATATATATATATATATATATATATATATATATATATATATATATATATATATATATATATATATATATATATATATATATATATATATATATATATATATATATATATATATATTATTTGAACAATTTTCCACTCAATCTTGAACTGTTCAAATCCTTTAATAAGCGCCTACGGAGAAACCAAAAGTCAAAGTCAATACAGATTTCGAATTTAAGGGAGTCCCTGACCCTTTTTGAAAAAAAAAAGATTAAGCAGAGTTTTGAAATTTTCAAAAAGCAAATGATGATAAAACATATCTCATCAAATGACTTATGAAACACTAGATAAAGATATATATTTTGTAGCAAAAATAATCTCTATTTACAATACTACTAACCTTTGAAAAGATGGAGAAAATTTTATCAATATTGACTCCGCACATAAACGCTTTAGTTTCTCTAATCTTGACAATGCTTCTAATTTAGATCGTGAACTTTAAATTCGCTGTGTGAAAGAGAAGCACTTGTCAGAAATGGTTTGGAAAATTCTTGAATACGGGCGTGTTAAATCCAATAGTTGGAAACTCCTTTGATAACGGGTACCAGTTCAAATACACGTAGAGAAGCTTTATGAGACATAAAAGATTTTGAATGTTAAGTTTTGTTTACTTTCAGTGTATTAAACTTGTTCTTCTTGCACATTACAAAAGACATTTGCAGCATGTATTTCACAGTTGATAAAGCAGACATGAATGGGCTTTGCTTTAAAATTTGGCTACTTAAACAAATAAGATAATATAGCGTTCATTTCTGGGCATGTTTTTAACGGTTCAATATTTAATGGTTTCCAGTTTTGTTCATCAAACTAAAAAAAACTAAAACTTTTGACTCGTTAAAATAAACTACATATGCAGGACATTTTCTAAGGTAATGTCAATTTAAGTTTGTTTCATATTTATTATACTTTAAAATACAAATTAACTGAATTTTTAGTATATTCATATATATGTGGAGCCGGTCGCCTTGCGCAGTGGTCAGAGAAGTCTACTGTGATGAGGAGGTCCTGGGTGAATGTGTTGATACTGTGATTGTTTGCCTACCTCACAGACGGGTCTTTGGGGCATGTGTGTTTTGGAGAAGTTGAACTTCACACCAAACTACGGTACAGTTGTAAAGGTGCAGCAGTGCACTTCAAATTGCCAGCCTAGCTGGCACAATACAACAAAACTTTGAAGAGATTAAGTTGATATTTATTTTATAACTTAAAACAGTTTTTTCTTTTATGCTACTGTACGGAGTGTTTTGTGTTTGGAAATCAGTTTTAAGTGTCCTAAAAGATAGGCTTGAAATTATGCGCAGCGTAAGCTAGTTAGAAAGTTGATTCGATAATTGAAAATCGATGCTGGTGTACAAGAAAGAAGGATCGTTTTGTGCTTAATAAAGGGTTGTAAAAAGTTTTCAAGTGATGCACAATCTTTCTGCAATATCCAAACAATCGTAAAAATATGTTCAAATAATAATTTTAAATGATGCACCAATTTAACCCCACGCGATTAAGGTTAATGATTCACGAATATCTCTACTCTCTTTTGGAGTTTCATATTAATGTCATATATTTTCGGCATATTTTGAGAAATAAATCTTTTCTGATCTTGAACTGATTTTGTTAAGAATTCAGTAAGCGAAGAAAACTATAATGTTATTTTCAAACAAACAGTCGGCCTTTCTTAAGCGAAAAAATTGTTCTTAAAAGGAAAACACCTTTAACTAATCATCGTCTTAATACGAACAGAGTTTATGCAATAATAATAATAATAATAATAATAATAATAATAATAATAATAATAATAATAATAATAATAATAATAAAGAGTTCCAAATGAAAACTTACGCTCTTTTTGGTTGTGCATGATTGGTTTCACTACGCTTTCGTCCAAACAATGTAGTTGAATTTTTGAGTTTTTCGTTCAGATATTTACTTATTAACTTAAGAGAGCGTTTAAAAAATCCTTTACGTCAGGCTTTCTTGCTAAAATAATATTTTTACTGCAATCAAGAGTAAAATATGTGCTTGAAAAAAGGAAATGCTTGAGATGTTTGAGATCTAAGTGAAAGAAGGAGTTTTTGCTGATCCTGAAATACGAAAACAGTAACATGATTCCTTATTTTCAGAAACAACACTGGAAAATAATAAAAGAAACATGAGATTCTTTTTAAAAAAAGTAGTCCGCAGGTATCAGGGGAATACAAAAATTCTTTTCTACAAAACACTCGAGGAATGCGCGCTGGCTAAGTTGCAGAATATAGAATATAAAGATGCAAAATGAACGTAATAGTTCCTTTCAGGGTTTGAAAATATCATAATATTTTCAAAAGTATCCGATATTTTGATATACAGTGGCTCCCAAAAGTGTTCGTACACCTTGAAATTTTGTAGTAAAACCAAAATAACGTAAAACTGAATTCGAATATGAAGTCCAATGTTTTTTCACACCATTCCTATGCCACTATGAATAAAACCCAGTAGTTTTTTTTTTAAATATTGCCAGATTTTATTTTTGAAATTTGTCAAAAAACGATGAGACAGAAAAAATGCACCACAAAAGTCATCGTACACTGACATATTTTCGAATAAATTCATGATTAAAATTATCATATGTGTTTTTTTTTATTATTTTTGCATTGTGATGACACTGTTAAGTCATTTGCCTTTAATTTTTTGTTTATTTATTCCCTAATATTCTACTTATTATTTTTAAATGGCAGGTATGCGTAGAAAACAACAAACATGATTCGAAGTTGGATTTTTCTTTTCCCTCACAGTAGCCGTAAATTAGTTTGAAATGTCTCCAAATTAGTTATTTTGTACCATTCTATAGTGAAGTGCTTGATAAAATGCTTTAAAGACAAGAATCGGATCGAAAACAAGGTAAGAAAAGGTCAACTGGCAAAGTTAACAAAGCGTGATCGAAGTTTTACAGTTAAAAAAATTATGAAAAATACACATTTCAGCGCTGAAAAAGTTTCTATAGTATTGAATGAAACATTTTACGTTTAATTTTCCCCTAAAATTGTTCGTCAAGTTCTCTGATTAGCTGGATTAAAGGGGACATCTTCCCGCAGAAATTTTCTTGTTCGTGCGAAAAACAGTAAGCTTACGCTTTCCGTCGTAAAATCAATGCAAAATAAGCTCAAAATGTTTTGGAACAACGTCTTACTTATAGATGAAAATAAATTTAACAATTTGGGTTAAATTGTTGTATAATTGTAAATGGAAGAAAAAAAACAGGAATTTAATCTTAAGAACTTAGTTGGATCAGTTAATCAGGACGGTGAAGGTGTTCTTGTGTGAGGGTGCACAACAGCATCAGGACTCGGAAATTTGGAATTTTTTGATGAAATAATGAATTATGCTGTTCATTTAAATATTTCGGAAAACAATTTGAAACTATTAGCCCAAAATTTGGCAATCGGAAACAACTTTGTTTTTTTTTTTTTTTTAAATCAAAATAACGATAAGAAGTACACGTTTGCGTTTGGTGCCTCAAAAATTGTCCTTAAATTTACAAATATCTCCTCAATCGCCAGATTTAAACTTAATGGAACATATTTAGAGATATCTGGTGGCTAGATTACGAAAATACACCATTGAAACGAAAAGCGAACTAGGAACAGTAAGACTCGAAGGGCGACTGAACACTTATTCAGAAATTGCATTGAAAAAGAAAGAAAAAACAATGAAATCTATTCCCAGACGTTTAAAAGCTGTTGTTGATACTGCATGATATTCCACTTAATAATAATTTTGTAAAAAGTTAGATTATTTACTTATTTTTGGACATTTTTCCAAAGTGTACGAAGACTTTTGTGAGTTAAATTTTTCGGCACTTTTTGGTTTTCGATTTTTAAAAATTAAGTTTTAATGTTTTATTAAAAATTTTCGCGTAGTTTTGTTGAAAATAGATCATACATCTTATAATTAAATACCTATTCCGAAACATTAATTCTAACCAGTGCATAGGGGCCTATTTCATTGAAAGTGGTAGTTGTACGAAGACTTTTGGGAGCCACTGTATATCTGATATTTTCAATCAGCACATATTGTGTTCAGTTATATGATTCAGTAATAAAAAATATGCATTAATCTGTGCACAATCATGAGACATTTTTCTTTCTTTTTTTCATCAACGTTTAATATTTAATTTAGCACTTTTAATCTGAATTAAAATTATTACATTGCTAATAGTTTATGAATATAAAATAAATATTATATTAATGATGTATTAACACATTATAAAAATATAGTGCATTGCGTTTTGGTTATTTTTAATAATAAATGAACAATATTACTATGATTAATGTAATTTTTATAAGGAATATATATATACCGTGGTTGAAAAAATAACTACCGAAAATATAAAAATATCATGATATTTTCAAAATAAATATCGGATATACAGGGTGTCCGAAAAGTTCTTGACACATTTAAAAAAATCATAGAAAACCAACAAATTGTCGTATGAATTTGTGGTTTGCAACAAAATACTTCACAGGTTCAAGAGTTTTTATGACATCGAAAAAAAAAAATGAAAAGAGGTAAAAAAGAAGAAGAAAAAGGCATTTCGCAGCCAGGGTGTCAGTATATGCTATGCTTGTAATTCTTCGTTTAGTAATTTTCATTCCTTTTTGCGTTTTCACATGTCAACAAAAACAATTTAAAAGTAACTTTTAAATGAAAATTACTAAACGAAGAATGACAAGCATAGCATATACTGACACCCTGGCTGCGACATGCATTTTTCTTCTTTTTTTTTACCCCTTTTCATTTTTTTTTCGATGTCATAAAAACTCTTGAACCTGTGAAGTATTATGATGCAAACCTCAAATTCATACGACAATTTGCTGGTTTTCTATGAATTTTTTAATGTGTCAAGGACTTTTCGGACACTCTGTATATATCATGATATATTTCGACTGATATATATCGGTGAACCCTGATTCCTTTCTTATAACCTCTTATCGATCGTTGTGTTTATCTTAAAAGTTTCCATATTCACAGATCAGCAAAAATGGATAATGATTAATGATTCTAATAGAATCGTCACACATATCTCAAGTTACCCACATTCCGCTAACTCACTTCTGTGCAAATTAATTTAAACGTACTGCATATATTTCACCATCCAAATGGAAATTTCAAGCATCTGACTTCACATTCTGAAGCATCACATTTGTCTGGTGATTTAAACTAGCTGTCATTATAAAATAGCCGGGTAAGAATATATTTGGTTAATTTATTTAATTTCCAAAATTGCAGAATGAGTTATTCGATATAGATTTGAATTAAGTCAATTTGTGTTAAATCGTAGACGTAAATGTTCTGTGTGTAAGCTTAATTAATTTATCTGCTTTCCGAGGCGTCTGTAATGAATTCTAAATTCGATAAATTATGAGAATTTATCTGAAATATAATTATTTAAGGAAAATTAAATTCTGAATTAAGAGATGTAATCATTTTGAATTCATTTTCTGTAATTTTCTAATTCGGTGTAATCTTCAGTGACAGGGGCATGCACAGAAATTTTGGGGCCCTTCACAAATGACTTTGGCGGGCCCTCATCGTTTTCCTCTACGTCCTTACGTATAGGTACCTCACCCTGATTTTCAAAATATCGGGCCCCACTTCAGGCTCGGGCCCGGGCCATCAGGAGCCCTCCCCCTTCCTGTGCACGCTCCTGTTCAGTGATAAAGACATAATTTTCTGAAAAATTCAAAATAAGTTTCAACTTTGAAGCAGCAAAGTAATACCAACTGAACTTAAATATTTGTCACAGATTAATTATTTCTGAAAGGTGTTTTTTCGTGAAAAGGAAAAGTTCCTTTTCTTCCCTATTCTTTGAACTTCTTTGGTTTTAGTCATACAAATATGTTACTGCTCTGTCTTTCTTTATTATTTTTATTTGCTATTACGTTTCCATTTCTTGTTTTATTTTACACATATTTTGCATTTTTGTTCTGCTGTTTTCCCAAAATTTTTCAGGTTTTTCTTTCGTTATGTTTATTCTGCCTTTCGCCAAATGAAGGAAATTAAAAATGAAAGAAAAGATTAAATAAAAGTGAAGCTTTCTTCAAGAGTAGGAGTAAACAGAAAGAGAGAGAGAGAGAGAGAGGGAGAGGTAAAAAAAGCGAAGTTATATTCAAGATTAATTTTAATCATTGTTCAGTTTGAATTTGAATAAGTTCATTGACATTTACCTTCTTTTGAAAGAAATAGTGAACAAAGTAAACAATAAATTGTGAAAGTTTTTTTGCTTAACTAAACACTATGTATACCAACAAAAGAAAAACAACGTAAACTAGTAGTTAACAATTCTACTATAAAACTAAAATCAACAACGTATAAAAGTAAACTTGCTCTGTTTTATTTCAATTTTACACCTAAGCACAAAAGTATTTATTTGTTTCGTAAGCTTAAAATAGCCGTAAAACTTCAATCGTATGAAACGTTTTAGCTACTTTAATATGCATTTTTATAGAGACTTTTGAGTAGCTTGAATTCTTAAACATTTATTAGTTTAGGTTTTTGAGAACATCACTTATAGAAGTTATTTTAAGAGTATTTTCAAAATGCATAAAATTTCGCTCGTATTTTTTAGAGTATTTGAAAAAAAAAAACACAATAATAATAATAATAATGACGTCAAAATAAATGCTTTTTACATTACTTGGTCTTTTCCAGGAAATGTAATGCTTTCGCAAAAAATCAATGTTAATATTATATAAACAATATAATATTAATATTGTGTATCTATAATGCTGTATTTGCTAGAATTTAAAATTTTATTCAAAAAAGCTTTAAAATCCTTTATCTACTTTCAAAATATATTGAATCGAAAATGCTTTAAATATAATGGGTCAGAACTTCCAATACCATTTCGCTTGTGAAAGCAAGAAATGCTGAACTTGCTCGTCGTACGCAGCAAAATGTATCTTTAATGGTATAGTAAAATGATATTTCGAAACCAGTATAAAATCAGTCACCCCCATTTTGGTTAACTATACATAGTGTGTCATAAAAAAAATCCACTTCAAGTTTTATCATTTTACCGAGAAAAAGCTGTCGCGACAAATTCTTTGAGCATTTTTCATCTCTTCACTCTTTCTGGATGTAGGATATTTTTAGAAATACTTTTTGAAGTATAGGAAGAATAAGTGTTATAATACGTCATCAGAAATGTATCATTTGGGAAGAAACCATATAAAATTCAGTACTTTTGCGTTTGTACGCAGTATTTTTATTGTAGAGGTAGATTTTTCCCGGTATATTTATGAATTTACATTTATCTTTTTTATACTAGAGCATGGTCCCACTTAATTCTTATAGGCCGTGACAGTCGCTGAAGCTCATGGCAACAAAGAAGGCTCCTGTTTCCATTACGTTGCCATTGATGGTGGACACAGGGGTTCCGTTCAGCTAATCTTACGGTCAAAATGGGCGCCGTCCAATAAAAAAAGAACAAACTTTGAAACGTTGACATTGATTGGTGGATACATGGCAGATGATAGGTTGCATCGGTTTAACACAGAAGAAAAAAAAATCCAAGGTCGAAAGCGTAAGCGTCGTCTAGTGTGGCCACGATTAGAGATAACCAGCATAGTATTTCTTGTTGATACGATGAAAACGGATAGCTATACAAGACATAAATGCTAAAATGTAAAAAAAAAAAAATTAGTTTGTTTTAAATAATAAAAATATATATTTGATTATTCGAACAATATTGCTTATTAGTCTTTAAATAAACTTTTGTTTCTAATCAACATTTTTTTATCACAAATTATGCCTTTAAGAAATTACTCGTCCCGAAACATAGTTTATCTCGAAATCATCATCGTTAAACATCGTTGTATTAATATCGGAACAACTTGCCTCACCCACGGAACAACTAGCCCTAAGAAGGGGTGAAGTGTTCCTTCTTGACTTTCGGTACTATAAAATTAATTATAAAAAAAAAACCCCTTACAAAATACTGCACAAAAAAACAGTTGTTACACCATAGGGGCATATATTACTCTATTTTATATATAATCTCAGAATAAAAATTCTAAAACTACATTTTCGTAACACTTTTTGAGCTTGTTTAAAAAACGGAACTTCTAGCCCCGCTTTCCCCTACTTGCTTTGTTTTATTTCGTATTTCTGTACAGTAACAAAGAAGTTCGTTAATTTAATCTAAAGTGTTTTACTGTCTCTTTCCTGTGTTACCGATGTGGAGGGTCATAGTCATTTGCCATAGCGTTTAATTAACATAAAATATGATTTGCTCAAGGCGTCATAACCACCCATGGCCTTGAAAAAAGTTTTAAGTTTTGCAGCACATCAAAAGCCTTTGAATGGGTTGAGGGTTGTACAGTTTCAAATTCGTCATATTTGTCGTAATCGTCGCAATGTACAATATTCTCGGAAGTGATAACATTGGTTTCATCATATGTATAATTTTCAAAACCTCCTCTTCCCCTCAAATTAAAAAAAGGAGCCGTTATCATTTGTTCTCAAGATTTATGATTTATCATTAACTTTCGGTTGACATCAGAATATTGAAAGAATTTTTCCAAGGACATGCTTAGGTGGAAAGCCATAGAAATTTTATGAATTAGAAAATATTACTCGCTTTAAGCGGGGTTTGCTCGCTAAAAGCGAGTTATACTCCCATAGATTTAGAATTGTGCCAGCCAAATCTTTCTGAGTTCCTTGTTAAATCCGTGTTCTCGTTAAATCAGGGGTCGTTATAAGCAATTTCAACTGTAACAGGAAACAATTGTGGTTGTGTCTAGTAACAGACTATACCAGTTTTATAACTTTATATTGTAACTATGCTTTCAGAAGCATTTTTTTTTATTATTGAATGGTATATTCGAGTTAAACAGTATATTATTTGTAGTTCCACTACGATGAAAACGTCTACCTATATTCTTAGTGGTAGATTATCTTCAGATTATGGTTCTAACGTTTAAGGGCTTCGTGTGATATTCTAATGTACATGCACAGTAATATTTTTTTTAAATATTTTGCTGAAGGCTTTTTTAAAAACTTCAATAGCAACTATTGTTGCATCCGATATACGTGAAAGTACACAATTTAGCTAAACACTGTGAAAACGGTTCAGAAACGTTTCTGGAAAATAATAGGTAGCTAATGTGCCCTATTTCAAGCAGTAAAATATCTTACAAAAACCAGGAACGTTTTCTGATAAAACTTCCTGAAATACTGAGAAATCTCCCCTGTTAATGTCAGTCGTGAACCTTCTAAAAAATTGAATAGGTTTAATGTATTTGATTAGAACCTTCCTGGTTTACCAAGAAGGCTCCAAAAGCATTATCGCATTCATGGCCAAAGCTACGCGAATAATTGCAAGCAAGATCCAAACATATTCCTTGCCTGCAATTCCTGCCTCGCAAAGCTGCAGCTATCCAGTGACTTATTTGCTCCCAATGGGAGCTTAGTCAATCCAGACGGGTCGTAATGAAACTAAAGCCGATACACGAAATAAATACGCTCAGTCAACCTTTAAACTGGTAGCAAAAACATTTTCACACCAGTGAAAAGTCTGAATTCGTGCATCTTTTAGCAATTCAGAACTCTTTCTTGTAAGATACTTGATTTTGCGGGGAAATAGATGAACAGCTCTGAAATCCCGAAACGTTCCACGGAAATAACCAATAACGTTTATGTTTTTTTTACAGGGAACTCATACAAAGAGGAAACAATTGCGGTTGCGTCTGGGACAGACCATACCAGTTTTACAACATTACGTTGAAACGTTGAGCATAATTTGTTTTAGCGAAATCAATTGTGGAATATTTAAACAGAAAATGTATACAATTAAGTTTAAGGTTTTAGGACCAAATGAAAGTTTTTTATTTGCACTTAGCTTTTTTGGACTAAAAGTCGTAGTAAATGGTTCATAGAGCTCAACCTTAATCAGTCTCGCTTCAGAAAACTGGAAGACTAAAAGATGCGTAAAAATCAAGTTCAAAGCAGTAAAGGGATGTAAGTGGACATTTTCAAGTTTGAGTAAAACGCGTTTTAAGGTCTGGTCCTAGCCGATTTTTCTTCAGAAAAGTTTTTCTAAATCATGCTGTATAACAGCACCTTCCAGGGCTACTAGTACTATCTCTTGTACCAAAACAAAGGAGAGATTCACCTACCATTTGTACTGGTTATCTCCACATTTTTATTTTTGGTTCTCTCTGCTTCTGACTGCCTCAACAGACATATTGCG
Source organism: Uloborus diversus (assembly GCF_026930045.1). Taxonomy (NCBI): domain Eukaryota; kingdom Metazoa; phylum Arthropoda; class Arachnida; order Araneae; family Uloboridae; genus Uloborus; species Uloborus diversus. Next base: position 117,857,571 of record NC_072738.1, read on the forward strand.
ATATTTTTGCTTTGTTTTTTGAATAATCAACTATAATATCTAATGTAAAGTACGAAGTTATTTGATCTGAACAGAGTTCAGATCGAACAAAATAAAACTATACTGTATTTGAAACATCTTTATACAAATGATGAAAAAATATTGTTTTACCGAAATTTTTATAGTAAATTGCTTTATTAAAAAATTGTTTGATGCATTAGAGAAAAAAATCACTACGAGACAAAAATCCTCAGGTGGCACCTGACACCCTCAGAGGTTTTAAACGATCACATATATCAGAATTAGTGGGTCTCTGAGGAACTTTTACATAAAAAATTACATTATTATCTGTTACAATTTTGAGATGCTCTTGACAAAACGTTTGGTAATTTACATCAATAATGTAATAAAGTAGAAAAAAAACAATGCATAAAAGCTTTACAATGATACAAAAAAAAAAAAAAACATAAACGACACTAGAGAGTTGTTGCTTTACAAAAGATACAATGTAAAAACGAATCAGAAACGTTCCTGGAAAATAATAGGCAGCTGATGTGCCCAATCTATGCCAGTAACATTCCTCGCAAAACCCAGAAACTTTTTCTGTTAAAATACAGTAACTTTCCTGAAAAATCCAGAAATCTTCCCGTTTAAAGCCAGTCGTGCCATTGGAACTTCAGAGTAATCTTAGGTAGGGGTAATATAAAAGCTTGGAACCTTCCTGATTCATCAAGACAGTTCCAAAAACATTATTGCAAACATGGTCAAACCTAAACCAGAATTTCTTATTGGTATCAAGCATCTCACCTGATTGCGATTCTTGCAAAGCTACGTAGTCCATACTTATTCGCTCCCTTTGGGAGTTTGGTCAACATGGACGAGCCGTATTCGAACTGAAGCCGGTACACCTTATAAATACTCTCAGTGGTTCTTTAACCAGGAGCTAAAAATATTTTTTACAACAGAGAAAAGTCCGCATCCGTACAACTTGTTGCAATTCAGGAAACTTTTTGACAATGATACTTGATATTTCCAAGAAGTGGATAAAAACCATTGAAATCCCGAAACGTTGCACAGAAGTAGTCAGTAAAGTCTCATTTTTTTTAGTGTAACGTGTCAAAGTGCAGAAAAAAAACCTAAATTTAAACGATATTAACTATTAAAAATAGAAAAAATATGTGTATTAGTCAACGCCTTGACCTCAGGTGGCATAGTGGATATGCATTACACTTTAGCTAAGAAAATCCATATTAATTGTTAAATATAATTCTTAAGTTCTTTTTAACAAGATGTCTGCAATGAGAGGAATAATAAAACGATTTCTGTGAAGCATAAGATATGCTGCTTAAGTTTCATTACAAACAATTAATTATCTACATTTCTACAATGTTTTTGCTGAAGTAACATTGTTTAACGTTATTCTATGTGTGAACGTGCCTTAACAAGTATGACAGTGCCGTTTCCATTATGAACATTCTATCCCTGCCTGACTGCTACATCAACGCCATATCATTAGTGGCTATCTCGTTCCAGCAACCCAATATGCTGATCTAATTGTATATTTATGATACCGTGCTGAATTTCTCAACAAAGGAGTTGCAGAATAATTAATCGTAGAATCTCTCTTACTCACAAACTCTGGTAGAAATATTCAGACTATTGATTTAGCTATTAAGTAATGATTAAAGTAAGCAGTGAAGCCCATTGTTAACGGGTACTCAGAGACGTCTGTCCTTGATGCATGGACTAAAGTTGCTTATATCTTACCTAGTATTTACAGCTGAGAACACAAAAACTGGTTTCTACATTCTTAATTATTATGTAAGCGAAACTGTTCTGAAAGTTATTGTACGAACAATTTAAAAAAAATATTTGTTCATTCTCAAGAAAATGTTATAATGTTTTTCCAAGGTTTAGGATTAAAAAAAAAATGAACTAAGTGAATAAAACCAGCTGCTTTGTGACTGAAAAAATAATTGAAACGTGCTAATTTATACATATTATATTGTAACTAAAGAAAAAATAATGATAATACTTTCAAAACATTAATATTGTACCTCTAAAACTACTAGTTACTTAAACTTTCGTATAATAATGAGTTTTTAAAAGTGAACATCTGGAATTAAAAAGCAGATATAAGAGAATGTGATAGGAACAAGATCAAAATTTGGGCACAAGTATACAAGAATGCGACTAATAACAGACAAATTAAGCATATTATACCCGAATAAAAAAAACTGGTAATTTATTTAATGGCTATTTATTTTTAAAACTAAGTTCATAAAAGTCCATAAAAGCTGATGAATATAAAATAATGATTAATTTTATAAGAAGCTTAACGATCTCATTAAATAGCCAACAGCTGTCTAAAAGTATCTAAAAGAGAAAAAAAAATCTTTGCAAAGTAGGACATCTTGATTTGCAAAAAATTGTTTTTCACTAATTGTAGCTTTAAACAGAAAATTCTACAAAGAAGAAAAACATCATCGTGCGATAGAGGTGAGTTTCGAAAAATAATTAAGACAATGAAGATACACGTGTTAGATAAAATGGAGGTTTTCAAAGGTTCAGTTGGAGTAGATGGGAACGAAACTTCAATTTTTTAACATTAAATTATTCCCTTTGGATGGAATGAGAGGAAAAATTCTGTATACTACAACAAAAGGATGAGAGTAAGAATGAAGGATTTCAAAGAAATTAGCTTTAGGTTAAGTTGGAGTAGATGGGAACATAACTTCATATTTTTAACTTCAGATCATACCCTTTGGATGGAATGAGAGGAAAAATTCTGTACACTACAACAAAAGGCTGAGACTAAGAATGAAGGATTTCAAAGAAAATAGCTTTAGGTTAAGTTGGAGTAGATGGGCACATAACTTCATATTTTAAACTTTGGATCCTTTTGGATGAAATGAGATGTAAAGTTAAATGCCTTACAATTCAAGAATTTCCTTGAAAGTTGCAGGTTATGAAGAAAATGAATTTCTGACTATTAACGAAAGAAATCCTGTTTATACTTACCACAGCTTGTTTTTTTTTTTTTTTTTTTTTGATTCTCAAAGGTGTAAGTGGAAACACACCAATTGTTTCTCCATGTGGCTTACGTAGGGTGATAATGATGATGAATACGATCAATTAGAACAGTGGTGCACATTCTTTTTTTACCCGACGGCCACACTTCATATTCTCGCGGACCAGAACACGTATAAGCAATTCGACTGCTAACTGACTGACATTTTTAGAACAAGGCAGTAAGTATTTTGTAATGTTCAACGTAAAATATACGTTGTGCAAACGATCTTTTCTCCAGGATGTGTGTTTTTTCATGCTATTTTTTAAGCTAAATTTAATGGTTTAATTGAATTCTCGAAATTATTTATTTAGTTGATTTTTAAAAATTTGTTAAAAACACAGTAATTGACTGACATTTTAAACAGTTGCATGTCAGTTTCCATGCTTTTGATTCTTTTTAAAAAATCATCCAAAATGTTTTTCAATAATTCAAGTATACCATTAAATTCAACTTACAAATACAATAATAAAGGAGAAAATATCGTTTGTGTGCACAACGTATATTTTGAGTTGAATTTTGAAAAATAAACACTGTTTTGCTATAAAAATATCATCCAGTCACCCGTGGAATTGCCCGTAGTATTAAAATATATTTAAACCTTTTTTTTATAGATAACGTAGGAAAACGCAGTAAATAAAAAAGGAAATGAAATTACAAACCAAGAACTGTGTTATCATTACTACATGCTTGCTTTATTGATACGAAGTTGCCATCTGTTTTTTAGAAAACAATTTCTAACTAATTGGTTCCGAATTTTCAACATTCATTCGTAATACCGAATATAGTCTATTTGTTTGAAAAGTTCCAGAACATAGTTTTCGATTTGTAACATTCAACAGCATAACAACGGGCCGCGTGGGTCTGCTCTACTGTTCACACCTGATCTGAAGGGCGTAGGTTAGGCACTGCTGATTTAGAGGTTTAAAAAGGTCTTCAGAAGAGATACTCAAACCGAATTCGAAACACAGACCCATACACTCCTAACGCATGTAATCGCCAAATTCTCCAAATGTTGTCTGAAATTATTTAAAAAAATGAAATGTACGAAAAATTTCTTCAAAATATCCACGGAAGTAAAATTTATATTAAACTTTAATCGATCAGAAAGATAGGAAGAGTGATAAAGTTGATCCTTCTAACACATGGTACGCTATGTACGGGGCAAATGAAAACACCCAACTTGCAGATCCAAATTAGCAGGGGAGATGTAATTAAAAACTTAAATTTCATCGTTTGTCATTGGAAAGTCAATCAAACTTTCCAATAGAAAAGTAAAACAGGTTGAAATCAATTTTTAACATTTGTAGATAGATCTGACGAGGAAAATGCGAGGTTACAAAACTTTGGTTCAAAGCTTTGTTCACTGTTTTATCTTCAAACAATGACTACCTTGGACAGTTGTTTGGAAAAGCACGGAACTCTCATTATGTCTTCTATATCTTATCTGGTCTTCACTCTCATAGATTTCTGTTTCAAAAATCAACATAAGTGCAGCAGCGCAATTTCTTCTATTTGCTCTATATTTCCATTTACACCAAACTTACTCTACATACAACAACGGTAACAGTAACAGATAAAGCAGTTACAGTATACTGAAATAATACGTAAGTTAAGTACATACATGGTGTCCCAGAATACCGTGTACATACTTGGAAGGGAGATAGAGAACATGATGTCAAGTAAGAATTATACAGGAACATATAACGAGAAACGCAGCGCTGACGAACTACATGCACACGAAGCCAGAAACAGGCGGATGCGAAACAGGTTACAAATTTATTGCACAAAGACGATTTCAATAGTCCCAAAAAGTGCTCTTTACAGTGTTCAAAAGAGGGGAGAAGGGTTCGTTTCCAAAACGAGCAATGCTTTAAATAACGAAAATTTGATTGGTTATGTATTTAAAACCCTGGTTTAATTAGTGATGATTGACGTTATGTTTAATTGTTCACCTATTTATGTAAATAAATCCAAATGTGGGAAGTTGAAATTTGCAGCATTGGATAAAAAATATGAACTTTTCATGGCATGCGTCTTTTAGAACGGCAATTATTATTTTTTTAAAAAAATCATCATTTAATACTTTGGTTTCAAAAAACAGTTTAATCACTGCACCTACTATTTTCTGAAAGTTGCTTTTTTAGCATAAAAACCAAAAAACTAGTTTGGTAGCACAAAGGCACTCCCTTACATAGCTGAATTCTCATTTAAACGCTTTGAACTGCAAATTATCAACTCTTGTGTGAGTTTTTAAGCAATCATTTTTTTGTCAAATATTTACATACTTGCCCTATGTTCTTTTTCAAACGTTGAGTATACTAATGCAAGCAAATTTTGTAGAGGTTTTGCTTTTATTAGTTTGTTTAAAATTTCTAAAACTTTGAAGCAGCTTTCGAATTGGTTTTTCTTTTTTTGTTATTGTGACGCAGCTGAGCTTTCACTTCCGGAAGGTTTTGATAAAAACTGGACTCCCAACTTCGTGGGAGTTTTGACAGAAGTTTGATGTTTGAGATATATTGAGTTGGATAAGGCTGGAATTCGCCGAAAAATATTTCGCATCTATTTTTGACTGAGTCGTGACTAGATTTATACGATATATCAAGGAAAGCCTATCCATTATTTTGTTTATTCATTTTACATTATATGTTATTTGATTGGTTTATTGTATAGATAATTTAGTGCAGTTGAATTCATAAAAAAATATTTTGCTTAAATTCAACTTTTTGGATAATTCGGTCGAAAACAAACTCATGTTGAGACAAGATAAAATAAAGTCAATGTAGCAATAATGATCATCATATCTTAATCATTTTAAAAATTAAAAGTGAAATATTGCTTGCGTTTTATATAACTACTTACTTATGGATAGCTTAATTTTGAAGTAATTTTGAACTTTTGACTGTTAATTCGTGCTTTGTGTATAGGTATCAGAAGTAATTCATCCATTTTCTTGTACCACAAAGACAATGAAAAATAATTCAATCCAAATTCATGACCTATGTTATGTGAAACTGGAATTTATTTTTCTAGAAAAGCTGTATGGCGTTTTGCCCTCCCCCCTGGTATTATAGAGCATATTAGGTATTATACAACACACCTGTAACATTACTTCTATAACATACAAACTAGGGATGCACCAATAAACAAATTGACCGATTACGGATTATCAATTATTCGACTGTTGATAATCTACCGATTAATCGGCTGTTGATTATCGGGCAATTAATCAGCTCTTGTCGATTAATGATCATAATGATAATTTTTAATGCTACCAATTGCTCCATCATTTCTTTTCTTTTCTTTTTGTTTTACTTTAGAAACTAGTCGACCCGTGCGGAAATCCGCACTATACTTCGAATCGTTTCATAAGGCATTTCGCTCTTTAAAAATTTAAAAGAAAGAATATTATGAAGAAAAACCGAAAAAGTAAACAGAAAAAAGTAAGCGAACATAGAAGGCATGTAATTTGAAGACATCAGTAACAAAACCTCGTTAAATACAACGTTGTGATAATTTGATCATCGCTCCCCTTTTGGTTGTACGTATTTTCAATGCAAATATAAATGTCATTAAAAGTGTGGCTGAGTGACACGTGAAAAATCAGTAATTTTGCATGTGAAAAAACAGGTGTTGGCAAATACAGTACTACCCATGTGAGCATCTGACGGAAAAAAAAGAAACAAGAGATATTTAGTGGTGCCATTCTGATTAACAGTACGACGCTCCAACAAACGTAGCAACTGTGCCTTCCTTTTCGAATGCTATTCATTGAAGGAATGCGTAATAAAACACAGTAAAAAAAGTTTTTTGCCGAAAAAAATATAATAAGATCATGTGTCTATGTTTTGTCATTAGCCAGCATGATATGATTTAAGATTATTCGTAAAACATGGCATTTGATTAAAGAATGAGGAAGATCTCACGTAACGATTGAAACAAACATTCTAGAGAAGTAATAAATTCGGTTGAAAAAATAAGTGTTTTTATTTTTGAATATTCAACATTTTCCCATAGCAGGTTTCCTTAACCTGTACGGCTTAAAAGCCCGCACTTGTTTTTCTTTTAATCGAACACTTAAAATTCAAAATCAAAACCAGTTGAACTGAGTCCGTTTTTTAAGCGCAATTTTTCGAACGTAGACAAAATGTTTTTTTTTTTTTTTCAGCCGAAAGCAGAGGAGTAGAAAATGATTTCTTACTAATGAAGTTGATAATAATTTTAATGTTTTATATCGTATTCGAATAAATAATTAATTTACTGGTTGAAACTCGTAGTTTTAATTTGGCGTAGTATTTTTTCATTTGTACAAAAGTTCGAACACTGCTATTAGAAAAATCTACATTTCAGCATACAATGAAAATGTTTTTCTGCACAAAAAGGATTCCCTTGAGGTATATCTAATACTTTTTTTTTTTATGCTTTCATTATGCTCAGTGGTCTGGACGGAGTCAAAGCTTAAAAAAACAAAAAGGGAAGAACACCCTTCGATTAGCAGTCAACTTATCTGAATGATAACTGTTGCCTGCATAAAGGAGTCGAAACAATAAATAGCATTCCCACTGCATTTATTTTACTACGTGTGTTATCTGTTGTACGTAATGAGTACATGTAATGCGTAATATTACTGTAAATTTGCTATTATGTCGGACAGTCCGAACTGGCCCGAAGTTCAGACAGTTTGTAGCCGAACGCTCTACCGAGAAAAAAAAAAAAAAAAAAAACCCACAGATAATTTTAAATTTTTTTTCTTGCCGAGAAGTGTTTTTATTTTTGAAAATTTTTACAATTTGTTATCGCAGGCTGTTTGAAGCGTTATAACTTAGATGGCAGCACGTGTTCATCATTTAACAGCACGGTTAAAATACAAAATAATTTGAACTAAGTTCTTTTTTAAGCGTAGCTTTTAAAATCTAGTAAAAATGTGATACGCTATTTGTTTTTTTTTTTTTTTTTTTTTTTTGCAAAAAGAAGAAAATTATATACATTACCCTTAAATTGAAGTAGTATTTTTTTATTTGTACAAAGAGTCAAAAACTCATTAGAAAAATCTATATTTCAACATACGATTTATTATTATTTTACTGAACAAAAAATAATTCCAATGTAGTCTGAAATCTTAAACCTGATACTTATATTTTCGCTTATATTATGCTTTAATTTTCTTCCCGGATCCCAAAAAAAAAAAAAAAAACTTACAATTAAGTATCAATTTAGCTCCGTGTTGCATATAGTTTCCATAACAGCTAGGAGTGTTTCTACCTCATGTAATCCCTCATATTTGTTATTCTTTGTTCAGGTAATGCGCGTTATTTTTCTAATTTTTTGATGCAGATTGTCCGGACGTGGGCCCGAACACGCATTCTCCTGGTTACCAGTCGAACGCTCTGCCGATCAAGCTATTCAGCTCTGTCTGGCACAGTGCAAGTTAAAAATATAAATTTAACCGAAAACCTCATTCTGGTTCTTTAAAACAGGTTTTCTTGCCCGAAAAAACAATTTTTAGACCGTGGGTCTATTTTTCGTCAGTAGCCTGTACGATAAGCTTTAAAATAAGGTGTAAATCAAAGAAATCGATCAAGAATTGAGGAAAATCTCGCGTAGAAACCAAAAACAGGCTACAGAAATAATATATAAGGATAGTTGACAGTTTATTTCTGGAAAGAGGATAGACGACTTTTTCTCCTCTTTCCTAATTTTCCAAAAATAATTTCAAAATTTTATGCAATTTCTTTCAGCCAATTTTAATACAATTATTAATAAAGTCACATAACGTTAACTAGACATGAAAATTTAAAAATATTAGGGGCTGTCTGTCGTCAACAAGCAAATTAAGGAGCCTTTTTTAATTAAAATTTATTTTTAAATTAGTAGTAGTTATTTAATCTAAGTTGTTTATTCATTACTAGCGGTACCCGCACGGCTTTGTCCGTAGGAGAAAATAAAAAATCATTTGATTTGATAGTATATTTACAAATAATGGATGATGAATTTCTCGCCAATTTGCTATGTTCATTTGCTTGCCTATGTTATGGTAATTAGCTCGTACACGTTATGATAATTTGCTCAACCATGTTATGATAATTTCCTCGGTAAAATGTACTTAAAATTGGAATAAAAAAAAGAACAAAATCAAATTTTTGAAACATCGCTTCGAGGTGCTCCCCCCATGCTACGAACTAAGTGTGTGAAAAATTTCATGAAAATCGGACAAACGGTCTAGGCGCTATTCGCGTAACAGACATCCAGACAGAGATCCAGATTTTCAGCTTTATTATTAGTAAAGATAAAAGTATAGGAGATTATCGAAAAGTACTATTCTAAAAAGGAAAATATTGACTCAAGAAACATGATGCAACATTGTATGTATAAGCATATTTAATAAAAATAATTAATTAAAAAAATAATATTACTTCAACCATCAGTTTGTAAAAAAAAATAAAATAAAAGTAAAGTATGTTCTTTTTTTACTTCCTTTTGCAAAAAAGGAAGTATTATATTCGTGAAAAAATTTTCATCCAAAAACCGGCCTTAATTTCCATTTTACTCACCCAGAAATGAATGTTGAGTTTTTTTTTCAACCTGACCACACGTGGATATGTGCCTAGGAACGTACAGACACCCGAAATATCCATTTTGACGATTCCCGAGTTAATTACAACGAGTTTTCTCGTGACGTCTGTATGTACGTATGTATGTGCGTATGTATGTGCGTATGTGTGTATGTGTGTATGTATGTCGCATAACTCAAGAACGGAGTGTCCTAGAAAGTTGAAATTTGATACATAGACTCCTAGTGGGGTCTAGTTGTGCACCTTCCTTTTTGGCTGCATTCGTATGCTTCAAAGGGTGTCTTTTGCCCCTTTTTGGGGGGAAATCATTGTTAATTTCGATGTAAACTCACGTGGTGTTATAATTTGGCGGACACTTGGCGATATATCGCCAGTCTTTTGGCCGCCAAGTTTTGTCGCCAAGTTTTACCGACAAATTTGGCGATTTTTTTATATTTTTAATCTGGTTTCAATTTGGCCACTGTTTGTGATATTTAGAGAGTAAACAATTGAATCATATTAAAACTGCCAGTAATGAGAAAATGACATTATATTGGAGTAAAAAGAAGTCATGTGATGCACACATCATCTCGTTTACATCAAATAATATTTATTTATTTATTTGTTGAATGAAAAATTAACAATTTGAATACCCTAGTGAAAATGACCAGCTTTTACCGCCTTAAAGGCGGTTTTTGGACAGGCGGCAAAAGACGGTCAATGCCGGCTTTGACCGTCTTTATCTCAGATGGTAACGACCGGCTTTAACCGTCTTAAGACCAAGACGGTTGAGACCGGCTTCAGCCGACTAAGGCAATGAAAGCCGGCATTGACCAACTGTTACCGCCTGCCCAAAAACCGCCAGCTTACTATACTAATGACAAGGATAAAGCTTATGCAAATAACACAAAAGGTTACAGTTTTAATGCATCTCACAAAACAATTCCTATTTTACCCTGCCTAAGTATATGATTTTTACTATTGTATTTTAAGATTTGAAGAAGATGGATTCAAATGCAAAGCGGTTATATAATCCCAAATATAATAAAAAACAAGGTGGTGCTTAGGGTAATCTCATACAATACTGAGATTACATACAACATTGTGACATTTAGCAACAATAGATTAAAAAGCAACAACTAAATGCAAACAGGACACTTAGTTCCCCCAATTGGGGGAAAATATACTTTAATTTTAAAAAGAATGTAAAAAAAAAATTATATTAAGTTTAAAGAATACAATAAATACAATTTCAAAGCAATCAGATTAATATTACTTTTATACCAATAATGAAAACACTAAAGAGTTTAGCTTGCTGTTGTAAGCCAACAGGAATGTGCAACAGTTATTTCAGGAACTTCTAACAACGGTCGGAAAAATATTAACAAGACAGATTTAGACACTGCTGGTCGGTTGGTCAGTCTTTGAATTTGCCTACAGAGCCGAGCTCTTTTACCCCAAAACTGAAGGAAGTAAATCTTTGTATAACGCACAACGCCGAAGCTACATTACGTCCCCGTGAACGGGGCAGTAAGTTAGTGAGCATTTCTCACCGGAGGAGGGAGTCAAGCGCCCGAAGGGAGCAGCCAAGCTGCATCAGTACCAAGTCATTCTTAGGGATAGGGGAGCTTTTCTCCCCAGGGTTGCGTACGGAAGTCAGGCAGGAGCGCATCTTCATCTGGGGGCACCAAGGGCAGTCGAGAGTTCTGGCGGGATGAGCCAATCCGCAGTTGGTGCAGAAGGGACCTTTTTCTTTATTGGGGCAGTCTTGCAGTCGGTGAGGGCCGGCGCAGAAGACGCACCTTTCCGTGATGTAGGTGTAGGAGCAGTGCCCCTACCTTTGGCAACGGAAACATTGGAGTGGGCCACGACGGGTATGCAACTTCTCCAGATGGGCGATGAAATCCCCGACTTTCATTCTTTTCGTAAAAAAATGTCCTCTTCTCTGCTTTCGAGTTTCCTGAGATGTACGCAGAAGATGGGGAGAGGGCCTTTCCGGTTGATGAATTGGAGTACGTGAATCACGTCTTGCTGAAGTTGCCAGAATGCAGATTTGATATCCTCCTGGCCAATGTCAGATGGGAGTCCTTTAACTACGACACGGGTTGGAGGGATATAGGCGATGGTTGGGGTGTGGAAGTCGATAGCATGATCTTTAGCGTAGTTCTCCACTTCAACTTGGCCATTTTCGGAAGAGGGGGTAATGATCCTCCTCCCTGATGAAAATCCTCTTCAGGGTTCTTTTTCTTGATTTCCTCGATAACGGTCTTAGGATTGGCAGCGTTGATAAGCACGACCGGTTTTCTTTTCTTTTGGCTAGAGGCGCCGCTCAGCTTTTGGTGAAGGATCTTGTTTTCCTCTTCCAAATGGGCGACCTTCTTGAGCAGGATCTCTGCCTCCTGGTGCTGCTGTAGTAATATTTTCTGGGTTATGCATGTGTCTGAACATGACTCTCTTCAGTAGTACCGCATCTCCTTTGGCGATTTCGTCGTAAGAAACTTTTTATCCTATTTCCTGCAGTTACGAGTTTTTGTTTTAAGTCCTTCAAAAATTGCATATCATGACTTGTTAACAGTCTCACCTATTCCTGACCATGCGATGCCTAAATCCTTGTATGTGGCTTCGAGTGTTGGGTAGTCTTCCATCTCATCGTCGGAGTATGCTGATGTAAACGAGCAATGGCATTGCGAGTCATCATTCTTCGTCATGTCTTGGCTGGAATTACTGCCGGCGTGAAGGGGAAGGGACGCCGCGGTCACGGGGGAACTCCCGTTGGCCCCAAGCAGGGCCTTTTGGTTGTTCTGCCCCTTCGAGATTTTTCGTTTCACCATCTCAGTAGAGCATGTCTTCCTCAGATCAATCCTGTCCTGAGTGTGTGTGTCGACTTCAAATGAATGGTGAGTAGACACTGCTGAGCACAGACCTTCTTTATGTACAATAGAGCTTGAAAATCCAAGGTAATTGGGGCTCATTCCACCTCGGGTTACCCGGAAAATTCCTTCAAATTAATTTTTTACCCTTTTCTGATGACATAAGGAGTAGCCACTTTTACTTCCTTATAGAAAGAAAAGCAGTATTTTTGTCGTGAAAAATTATCACTGAAATTTCAACATAAATTTTGTTTTTAATTACCTCTAATTGAATTTGGGGTTTTTTCCACAAAGTCTGTATGTATGTATTTACCCGAGCATATTGGTAGGCAACCAAACATATATTTTGACCGAATCCATTTCAATGAGTGTTGTCATAACGCTTGTATCTGTGTGCTTGTGAGCATATATATTTATAGACCGCAAACGTAACTGCACAGCATCAAATGTATCTGCGAACGGCGTGCGTCTATATTATTTAGCTATCATGCCTGTTTCCCATTGTAGAGATATGGGTGTGTAGAGATTGAATAAACACTAAAAAAATAACGATGTTCGATAACGATACAGTGAAAACAAGCCGTTCTGTGACTCACACAAGTTGGAAAGTCAAATCTCCATGCCGGCATGCCATAGACACAACATTCTATTTTTGCGGAAGAAGTAGGAGTAGGTAATTACCTGAAGGAGTACGAATACTCGGGAGAGTGTGGATACATCACCGCAAATCTATAAATTTTAAATTTGTAAGGCTCTTCAACAAAATTGTTTCAAAGAAATGCTAATGATTTTCATGGAAAATAATTAAAATTTAAGTAAGAATATGTTTAAGTTTGAACACAAAATAAAATGTTGCAAAAGTTTTTATTTCTTTCGCCATCTTTTAACTCAAGAAAAACTTAAATGGCATCAGTTTATTTATTAACGAATTTGTTTGTTTACGTTTGCTCTTCATGGTTGCTCGGCTCGTTTGTAGACAACAAGCAGCCCTGTAAAGAGAGCTGTGAAAATCATACTGCACTAATAACATTTAAAAATTAAAACTAAATGTTTTTTTGGTTTACCTTTGTCCTACAATAATTTACATTGTTTTAAAATATAAATAAAAGTGTTCAAATGCTAACAAGCCTCCGTTTGGTCTTGTAGCCCTTCACTGCACTATCATATTTGATGCATAATTTGTTTTCTCAGTATTTTGTCTTTTTCTAAATGCTGTGTTAAATTAGGAACATGAATGCATGCCTAAAAATCATTATTTGAACCACATTAAGTGTAGTTGACATCGATAGTCAGTTAATTCTTCCTGTTGCACATGTTGACACATTTACAAATTTTTTAGCATTTAGAGTCTTACCTCTTTAATGGTTTCATAAACTGCTTATATGATTACATATCATAAACCTCTTCGATGAAATATATTACTTACTTTATAAATGCAGTGAGTGATTTCAATTTCAGGTATCGAAAATGTGATAACATCCCTTCTTTAGAAAATGCTTTAAAAAAAAAATCCTACCCAAAAGAAACTAGACAATCACAATCTGACACTTTTTTGTTTATTTTGGGGAAAAAAAGTAATTTTATTTTTTATCCATTACTTATAATTGGCATCTTATTAGTTTAAATAATGTTTTATTATTATGTTTGCAGAATAGTGAAAAAACAAAGAAGTTATACGAACAAAAATTTTAATCTTATCGCTATCAATATTCTGCACGTATAATATCATAAAAAGTATGCAAGTATGCAATCAAAGTTTAGTTGCCGTGTGCCTTTTGACAAGAATTTCAATATTTTGTCTGATTTGATGGTACCGAATGGAATTTTTTTTTTTTGTATCATTAACCAAATTAGTATTGCTTGCTTGATCTTTCAAATTGTCATCGGTACTTAACTGTAGATTTTCCTCTTTGGTACAATGTGGCATTGAGCAATGACAGCCTTCACCAATTGGGGTGAAAGTTGATACCGGCTTTGATCAAGGCAGTCAAAGGCTGTAAAGGTGATAGAACCATCTTGCCTGAAGCTAGTACTGCCTTTGACAGTCTTCAAGTTAGGTGGTCAAAGACGGTACCAGCTTCAAGCTGAAGGCAGTACCGGCTAGCAGCAAGACGGCTGAAGGCGGTACCGGCTAGCAGCAAGACGGCTGAAGGCGGTACCGGCTAGCAGCAAGACGGCTGAAGGCGGTACCCGGCTTGCAGCAAGACGGCTGAAGGCGGTACCGGCTTGCAGCAAGACGGCTGAAGGCGGTACCCGGCTTTTTTCTAAGGTGGCAGAAGCCGGTCATTTTTACTAGGGTAGTAAGTTGCATGATTTCATCATATGTGTAGTTACGATAAACGAAGTAACTGAAAAAAATAATCAAGTTGTGTCACAAAAAGCTGGGGTTCGGGTGTCATCGTAAACTTAGGAAATGATCCTGATTTTCTTTAAGAAATAAAGCAAAAGAGTTTAGGGGGGAGGGGAGAAGAGTTAAGAGGAAGTTCCAGTGGGATCATATGTCCATTCATTTCTGTTACATTTCTCTCCTTCAAAAGACAAATAGAAATAACATTGATAACATAAAAATGAAAAATAGCTGCAAGGCAGGTGATATGAAAAGTGTAGGGGAGGGGCTAGGGGGATAAATAATTTTCGCATTCCAATTTTAATGTCCTGTAATTTAATTATTCTTTATAGTGTCATGTGAGTTGCAGCTGGGAGAATTATTTTTTCATATTTCATTCAGTTTTATGTACTTTCTAAACTATTTATTTTTTCTCCGTACACTTTCATACTGCAGTTCCAAAATAATGTTTTCAGCAAATTACGTTTATTCTTTGTTAATAAATGTATTCATCATTGCTTCTTGTTAAAGGTATGCTTTAAAAAATTTATTTTGAGAAACAATTTTTCCTCCGATTAATCGGCAAAATTTGGCCGATTATAAATAAGTGGCAAAGTGTATCTTTCCCACTTCCTCCACCAGACGGCGCTGTCGCCAAATAGCAAACCAGAAACTTTAATTCCTTGTTAGAACTCAACTCACTTCTTTCTTACTGCTTTTAGTTTGAACATGTAGGGCTGTAATATATAATATTAAATTAATCTTTCTTAGTGTAGTAGGAGTTGTGTGTTAGTGTGTCCGTGAATATTCAATAATGGATACCTACCTCATTTAGCAGAAGGTCCCTCCAATCCTTATATATTATTTCTGTAGCCTGTTTTTGGTTTCTACGCGAGATTTTCCTCAATTCTTGATCGATTTCTTTGATTTACACCTTATTTTAAAGCTTATCGTACAGGCTACTGACGAAAAATAGACCCACGGTCTAAAAATTGTTTTTTCGGGCAAGAAAACCTGTTTTAAAGAACCAGAATGAGGTTTTCGGTTAAATTTATATTTTTAACTTGCACTGTGCCAGACAGAGCTGAATAGCTTGATCGGCAGAGCGTTCGACTGGTAACCAGGAGAATGCGTGTTCGGGCCCACGTCCGGACAATCTGCATCAAAAAATTAGAAAAATAACGCGCATTACCTGAACAAAGAATAACAAATATGAGGGATTACATGAGGTAGAAACACTCCTAGCTGTTATGGAAACTATATGCAACACGGAGCTAAATTGATACTTAATTGTAAGTTTTTTTTTTTTTTTTTTGGGATCCGGGAAGAAAATTAAAGCATAATATAAGCGAAAATATAAGTATCAGGTTTAAGATTTCAGACTACATTGGAATTATTTTTTGTTCAGTAAAATAATAATAAATCGTATGTTGAAATATAGATTTTTCTAATGAGTTTTTGACTCTTTGTACAAATTAAAAAATACTACCTCAATTTAAGGGTAATGTATATAATTTTCTTCTTTTTGCAAAAAAAAAAAAAAAAAAAACAAATAGCGTATCACATTTTTACTAGATTTTAAAAGCTACGCTTAAAAAAGAACTTAGTTCAAATTATTTTGTATTTTAACCGTGCTGTTAAATGATGAACACGTGCTGCCATCTAAGTTATAACGCTTCAAACAGCCTGCGATAACAAATTGTAAAAATTTTCAAAAATAAAAACACTTCTCGGCAAGAAAAAAAATTTAAAATTATCTGTGGTTTTTTTTTTTTTTTTTTTTCTCGGTAGAGCGTTCGGCTACAAACTGTCTGAACTTCGGGCCAGTTCGGACTGTCCGACATAATAGCAAATTTACAGTAATATTACGCATTACATGTACTCATAACGTACAACAGATAACACACGTAGTAAAATAAATGCAGTGGGAATGCTATTTATTGTTTCGACTCCTTTATGCAGGCAACAGTTATCATTCAGATAAGTTGACTGCTAATCGAAGGGTGTTCTTCCCTTTTTGTTTTTTTAAGCTTTGACTCCGTCCAGACCACTGAGCATAATGAAAGCATAAAAAAAAAAGTATTAGATATACCTCAAGGGAATCCTTTTTGTGCAGAAAAACATTTTCATTGTATGCTGAAATGTAGATTTTTCTAATAGCAGTGTTCGAACTTTTGTACAAATGAAAAAATACTACGCCAAATTAAAACTACGAGTTTCAACCAGTAAATTAATTATTTATTCGAATACGATATAAAACATTAAAATTATTATCAACTTCATTAGTAAGAAATCATTTTCTACTCCTCTGCTTTCGGCTGAAAAAAAAAAAAAAACATTTTGTCTACGTTCGAAAAATTGCGCTTAAAAAACGGACTCAGTTCAACTGGTTTTGATTTTGAATTTTAAGTGTTCGATTAAAAGAAAAACAAGTGCGGGCTTTTAAGCCGTACAGGTTAAGGAAACCTGCTATGGGAAAATGTTGAATATTCAAAAATAAAAACACTTATTTTTTCAACCGAATTTATTACTTCTCTAGAATGTTTGTTTCAATCGTTACGTGAGATCTTCCTCATTCTTTAATCAAATGGCATGTTTTACGAATAATCTTAAATCATATCATGCTGGCTAATGACAAAACATAGACACATGATCTTATTATATTTTTTTCGGCAAAAAACTTTTTTTACTGTGTTTTATTACGCATTCCTTCAATGAATAGCATTCGAAAAGGAAGGCACAGTTGCTACGTTTGTTGGAGCGTCGTACTGTTAATCAGAATGGCACCACTAAATATCTCTTGTTTCTTTTTTTTCCGTCAGATGCTCACATGGGTAGTACTGTATTTGCCAACACCTGTTTTTTCACATGCAAAATTACTGATTTTTCACGTGTCACTCAGCCACACTTTTAATGACATTTATATTTGCATTGAAAATACGTACAACCAAAAGGGGAGCGATGATCAAATTATCACAACGTTGTATTTAACGAGGTTTTGTTACTGATGTCTTCAAATTACATGCCTTCTATGTTCGCTTACTTTTTTCTTTTTTTTTTTTCGGTTTTTCTTCATAATATTCTTTCTTTTAAATTTTTAAAGAGCGAAATGCCTTATGAAACGATTCGAAGTATAGTGCGGAGTTCCGCACGGGTCGACTAGTTGTAAAAATTTTAAAAAATAAAAACATTTCTCTTCAATCCTTATATATTATTTCTGTAGCCTGTTTTTGGTTTCTACGCGAGATTTTCCTCAATTCTTGATCGATTTCTTTGATTTACACTTTATTTTAAAGCTTATCGTACAGGCTACTGACGAAAAATAGACCCACGGTCTAAAAATTGTTTTTTCGGGCAAGAAAACCTGTTTTAAAGAACCAGAATGAGGTTTTCGGTTAAATTTATATTTTTAACTTGCACTGTGCCAGACAGAGCTGAATAGCTTGATCGGCAGAGCGTTCGACTGGTAACCAGGAGAATGCGTGTTCGGGCCCACGTCCGGACAATCTGCATCAAAAAATTAGAAAAATAACGCGCATTACCTGAACAAAGAATAACAAATATGAGGGATTACATGAGGTAGAAACACTCCTAGCTGTTATGGAAACTATATGCAACACGGAGCTAAATTGATACTTAATTGTAAGTTTTTTTTTTTTTTTTTTTTTTTGGGATCCGGGAAGAAAATTAAAGCATAATATAAGCGAAAATATAAGTATCAGGTTTAAGATTTCAGACTACATTGGAATTATTTTTTGTTCAGTAAAATAATAATAAATCGTATGTTGAAATATAGATTTTTCTAATGAGTTTTTGACTCTTTGTACAAATAAAAAAATACTACCTCAATTTAAGGGTAATGTATATAATTTTCTTCTTTTTGCAAAAAAAAAAAAAAAAAAAAAAAAAAAACAAATAGCGTATCACATTTTTACTAGATTTTAAAAGCTACGCTTAAAAAAGAACTTAGTTCAAATTATTTTGTATTTTAACCGTGCTGTTAAATGATGAACACGTGCTGCCATCTAAGTTATAACGCTTCAAACAGCCTGCGATAACAAATTGTAAAAATTTTCAAAAATAAAAACACTTCTCGGCAAGAAAAAAAATTTAAAATTATCTGTGGGTTTTTTTTTTTTTTTTTTTTCTCGGTAGAGCGTTCGGCTACAAACTGTCTGAACTTCGGGCCAGTTCGGACTGTCCGACATAATAGCAAATTTACAGTAATATTACGCATTACATGTACTCATAACGTACAACAGATAACACACGTAGTAAAATAAATGCAGTGGGAATGCTATTTATTGTTTCGACTCCTTTATGCAGGCAACAGTTATCATTCAGATAAGTTGACTGCTAATCGAAGGGTGTTCTTCCCTTTTTGTTTTTTTAAGCTTTGACTCCGTCCAGACCACTGAGCATAATGAAAGCATAAAAAAAAAGTATTAGATATACCTCAAGGGAATCCTTTTTGTGCAGAAAAACATTTTCATTGTATGCTGAAATGTAGATTTTTCTAATAGCAGTGTTCGAACTTTTGTACAAATGAAAAAATACTACGCCAAATTAAAACTACGAGTTTCAACCAGTAAATTAATTATTTATTCGAATACGATATAAAACATTAAAATTATTATCAACTTCATTAGTAAGAAATCATTTTCTACTCCTCTGCTTTCGGCTGAAAAAAAAAAAAAAACATTTTGTCTACGTTCGAAAAATTGCGCTTAAAAAACGGACTCAGTTCAACTGGTTTTGATTTTGAATTTTAAGTGTTCGATTAAAAGAAAAACAAGTGCGGGCTTTTAAGCCGTACAGGTTAAGGAAACCTGCTATGGGAAAATGTTGAATATTCAAAAATAAAAACACTTATTTTTTCAACCGAATTTATTACTTCTCTAGAATGTTTGTTTCAATCGTTACGTGAGATCTTCCTCATTCTTTAATCAAATGCCATGTTTTACGAATAATCTTAAATCATATCATGCTGGCTAATGACAAAACATAGACACATGATCTTATTATATTTTTTTCGGCAAAAAACTTTTTTTACTGTGTTTTATTACGCATTCCTTCAATGAATAGCATTCGAAAAGGAAGGCACAGTTGCTACGTTTGTTGGAGCGTCGTACTGTTAATCAGAATGGCACCACTAAATATCTCTTGTTTCTTTTTTTCCGTCAGATGCTCACATGGGTAGTACTGTATTTGCCAACACCTGTTTTTTCACATGCAAAATTACTGATTTTTCACGTGTCACTCAGCCACACTTTTAATGACATTTATATTTGCATTGAAAATACGTACAACCAAAAGGGGAGCGATGATCAAATTATCACAACGTTGTATTTAACGAGGTTTTGTTACTGATGTCTTCAAATTACATGCCTTCTATGTTCGCTTACTTTTTTCTGTTTACTTTTTCGGTTTTTCTTCATAATATTCTTTCTTTTAAATTTTTAAAGAGCGAAATGCCTTATGAAACGATTCGAAGTATAGTGCGGAGTTCCGCACGGGTCGACTAGTTGTAAAAATTTTAAAAAATAAAAACATTTCTCTTCAATATCTTATCTTATATATTGTTCCCTTCTCATTTTAAAACTTATCAGTCTGGCTAATGATGAAAAATAGACTTACGGTCGAAAAATCAAGCTTTCGAAAACGCCCCTTGCTGTTTGAAAACCTTGATGCAGCCTGTAGTTCTTATGCATTTTTTTTTTTTTTTTTTTGCAAAGTTCTAATGCAGTTTTCCAATTTTTTACGTCGCTTTCGGCAAAAAAAAAAAAAAAAAAAAAAAAAACTGTGTGTGTGTGTTCATATTTTAATAAAGCTTAAAAGCACTGGAATTAGTTGTTTGGTTAAATTGATAAGTTTTTTTCAGTAGAGCGTTCGGCTATAAACTATATGAACTTCGGGCAAGCTTGGGCTCTTCGACATAATATCAAATTTATATTAGTATTACGCATGACATGTACTCATAACATACACACGTAAAAAAAATAAATGAAGTGGGAATGCTACTTGGTGTTTCGACTCCGTTATGCAGGCTACAGTTATCATTAAGATAAGTTGACTGTTAATCCAAGGGTGTTCTTCCTTTTTTTAAAGCTCTGACTACATTCAGATTACTCAGCATAATATAAGCATAAAAAAAGTATTAGATTTACCTAAAGGAAGTCATTTTTGTACAGAAAAACATTTTCATTGTATGGTGAAATGTAGATGTTTCTAATAGCAGTGTTCAACCTTTTGTACAAATGAAAAAATACTACGCCAAATTAAAGCTACGAGTTTCACCCAGTAAACCTTTAATTTTTTATTCGCGCAAATACGATATAAAGCATTAAAATTATTATCAACTTCATTAGCAAGAAATCATTTTCTACTCCTTTGCTTTCTGCTGAAAAAAAAAAAATACATTTTGTCTACGTTCGAAAAATTTCACTTAAAAAACGGACTCAGTTCAACTGGTTTTGGTTTTGAATTTTAAGTGTTCGATTTAAAAAGAAACATGTGCGGGCATTTAAGCCGTAACGGTTAAAGCAACCTTCCGTGTGAAATAGTTCAATATTCAAAGATAAAAACACTTATTTTCAATCCTTATATATTATTTCTGTAGCCTGTTTTTGGTTTCTACGCGAGATTTTCCTCAATTCTTGATCGATTTCTTTGATTTACACCTTATTTTAAAGCTTATCGTACAGGCTACTGACGAAAAATAGACCCACGGTCTAAAAATTGTTTTTTCGGGCAAGAAAACCTGTTTTAAAGAACCAGAATGAGGTTTTCGGTTAAATTTATATTTTTAACTTGCACTGTGCCAGACAGAGCTGAATAGCTTGATCGGCAGAGCGTTCGACTGGTAACCAGGAGAATGCGTGTTCGGGCCCACGTCCGGACAATCTGCATCAAAAAATTAGAAAAATAACGCGCATTACCTGAACAAAGAATAACAAATATGAGGGATTACATGAGGTAGAAACACTCCTAGCTGTTATGGAAACTATATGCAACACGGAGCTAAATTGATACTTAATTGTAAGTTTTTTTTTTTTTTTTTTTGGGATCCGGGAAGAAAATTAAAGCATAATATAAGCGAAAATATAAGTATCTGGTTTAAGATTTCAGACTACATTGGAATTATTTTTTGTTCAGTAAAATAATAATAAATCGTATGTTGAAATATAGATTTTTCTAATGAGTTTTTGACTCTTTGTACAAATAAAAAAATACTACCTCAATTTAAGGGTAATGTATATAATTTTCTTCTTTTTGCAAAAAAAAAAAAAAAAAAAAAACAAATAGCGTATCACATTTTTACTAGATTTTAAAAGCTACGCTTAAAAAAGAACTTAGTTCAAATTATTTTGTATTTTAACCGTGCTGTTAAATGATGAACACGTGCTGCCATCTAAGTTATAACGCTTCAAACAGCCTGCGATAACAAATTGTAAAAATTTTCAAAAATAAAAACACTTCTCGGCAAGAAAAAAAATTTAAAATTATCTGTGGGTTTTTTTTTTTTTTTCTCGGTAGAGCGTTCGGCTACAAACTGTCTGAACTTCGGGCCAGTTCGGACTGTCCGACATAATAGCAAATTTACAGTAATATTACGCATTACATGTACTCATTACGTACAACAGATAACACACGTAGTAAAATAAATGCAGTGGGAATGCTATTTATTGTTTCGACTCCTTTATGCAGGCAACAGTTATCATTCAGATAAGTTGACTGCTAATCGAAGGGTGTTCTTCCCTTTTTGTTTTTTTAAGCTTTGACTCCGTCCAGACCACTGAGCATAATGAAAGCATAAAAAAAAGTATTAGATATACCTCAAGGGAATCCTTTTTGTGCAGAAAAACATTTTCATTGTATGCTGAAATGTAGATTTTTCTAATAGCAGTGTTCGAACTTTTGTACAAATGAAAAAATACTACGCCAAATTAAAACTACGAGTTTCAACCAGTAAATTAATTATTTATTCGAATACGATATAAAACATTAAAATTATTATCAACTTCATTAGTAAGAAATCATTTTCTACTCCTCTGCTTTCGGCTGAAAAAAAAAAAAAAACATTTTGTCTACATTCGAAAAATTGCGCTTAAAAAACGGACTCAGTTCAACTGGTTTTGATTTTGAATTTTAAGTGTTCGATTAAAAGAAAAACAAGTGCGGGCTTTTAAGCCGTACAGGTTAAGGAAACCTGCTATGGGAAAATGTTGAATATTCAAAAATAAAAACACTTATTTTTTCAACCGAATTTATTACTTCTCTAGAATGTTTGTTTCAATCGTTACGTGAGATCTTCCTCATTCTTTAATCAAATGCCATGTTTTACGAATAATCTTAAATCATATCATGCTGGCTAATGACAAAACATAGACACATGATCTTATTATATTTTTTTCGGCAAAAAACTTTTTTTACTGTGTTTTATTACGCATTCCTTCAATGAATAGCATTCGAAAAGGAAGGCACAGTTGCTACGTTTGTTGGAGCGTCGTACTGTTAATCAGAATGGCACCACTAAATATCTCTTGTTTCTTTTTTTTCCGTCAGATGCTCACATGGGTAGTACTGTATTTGCCAACACCTGTTTTTTCACATGCAAAATTACTGATTTTTCACGTGTCACTCAGCCACACTTTTAATGACATTTATATTTGCATTGAAAATACGTACAACCAAAAGGGGAGCGATGATCAAATTATCACAACGTTGTATTTAACGAGGTTTTGTTACTGATGTCTTCAAATTACATGCCTTCTATGTTCGCTTACTTTTTTCTGTTTACTTTTTCGGTTTTTCTTCATAATATTCTTTCTTTTAAATTTTTAAAGAGCGAAATGCCTTATGAAACGATTCGAAGTATAGTGCGGAGTTCCGCACGGGTCGACTAGTCTAATTTATTACTTCTCTAGAATGTTTGTTTCAATCGCTACGTGAGATCTTCCTCATTCTTTAATCAAATTCCATGCTTTGCGAATAATTTTAAATCGTATCATGCTGGTTAATGACAAAACACAGATGCATGATCTTATTATTATTATTATTATTATTTTTTGGCAAAAAGCGTTTTTGCTGTTTTTTACTACGCATTCCTTCAATGAATAGCTTTCGAAAGGGAAGGCGCAATTGCTAGGTTTGTTGGGGTGTCGGGCTGTTAGTTAGAATGGCGCCAATTCGAATGCGTGCCAATAAATATCTCTTTAATGTTTCTTTTTTTCCCGTCAGATGCTGACATGTGCAGGACTGTATTTGCCACAACCTGTTTTTTCACATGCACAATTATTGCTTTTTCACGAGTCACCACTCAGCCACACTTTTAATGACATTTATGTTTGCATTGAAAATATGTACGATTAAAAGGGGAGCTATGATCAAATTATCACAACGTTGTATTTAACGAGGTTTTGTTACTGATGTCTTTAAATTACATGCCTTCTCTTCTACGCTTACTTTTTTTTCGGTTCTTCGTCATTATGTTCTTCCTTTGAAATTCTTAAAGAGCGAAATGCCTTATGAAACGATTTGAAGCACAGTGCGGAGTTCCGCACGGGTCGACTAGTATCTTATCTTATATATTGTTCCCTTCTCATTTTAAAACTTATCAGTCTGGCTAATGATGAAAAATAGACTTACGGTCGAAAAATCAAGCTTTCGAAAACGCCCCTTGCTGTTTGAAAACCTTGATGCAGCCTGTAGTTCTTATGCATTTTTTTTTTTTTTTTGCAAAGTTCTAATGCAGTTTTCCAATTTTTTACGTCGCTTTCGGCAAAAAAAAAAAAAAAAAAAAAAAAAAAAAAAAAAAACTGTGTGTGTGTGTTCATATTTTAATAAAGCTTAAAAGCACTGGAATTAGTTGTTTGGTTAAATTGATAAGTTTTTTTCAGTAGAGCGTTCGGCTATAAACTATATGAACTTCGGGCAAGCTTGGGCTCTTCGACATAATATCAAATTTATATTAGTATTACGCATGACATGTACTCATAACATACACACGTAAAAAAAATAAAAGAAGTGGGAATGCTACTTGGTGTTTCGACTCCGTTATGCAGGCTACAGTTATCATTAAGATAAGTTGACTGTTAATCCAAGGGTGTTCTTCCTTTTTTTAAAGCTCTGACTACATTCAGATTACTCAGCATAATATAAGCATAAAAAAAGTATTAGATTTACCTAAAGGAAGTCATTTTTGTACAGAAAAACATTTTCATTGTATGGTGAAATGTAGATGTTTCTAATAGCAGTGTTCAACCTTTTGTACAAATGAAAAAATACTACGCCAAATTAAAGCTACGAGTTTCACCCAGTAAACCTTTAATTTTTTATTCGCGCAAATACGATATAAAGCATTAAAATTATTATCAACTTCATTAGCAAGAAATCATTTTCTACTCCTTTGCTTTCTGCTGAAAAAAAAAATACATTTTATCTACGTTCGAAGAATTTCACTTAAAAAACGGACTCAGTTCAACTGGTTTTGGTTTTGAATTTTAAGTGTTCGATTTAAAAAGAAACATGTGCGGGCATTTAAGCCGTAACGGTTAAAGCAACCTTCCGTGTGAAATAGTTCAATATTCAAAGATAAAAACACTTATTTTCAATCTAATTTATTACTTCTCTAGAATGTTTGTTTCAATCGCTACGTGAGATCTTCCTCATTCTTTAATCAAATTCCATGCTTTGCGAATAATTTTAAATCGTATCATGCTGGTTAATGACAAAACACAGATGCATGATCTTATTATTATTATTATTATTTTTTTTGGCAAAAAGCGTTTTTGCTGTTTTTTACTACGCATTCCTTCAATGAATAGCTTTCGAAAGGGAAGGCGCAATTGCTAGGTTTGTTGGGGTGTCGGGCTGTTAGTTAGAATGGCGCCAATTCGAATACGTGCCAATAAATATCTCTTTAATGTTTCTTTTTTTCCCGTCAGATGCTGACATGTGCAGGACTGTATTTGCCACAACCTGTTTTTTCACATGCACAATTATTGCTTTTTCACGAGTCACCACTCAGCCACACTTTTAATGACATTTATGTTTGCATTGAAAATATGTACGATTAAAAGGGGAGCTATGATCAAATTATCACAACGTTGTATTTAACGAGGTTTTGTTACTGATGTCTTTAAATTACATGCCTTCTCTTCTACGCTTACTTTTTTTTCGGTTCTTCGTCATTATGTTCTTCCTTTGAAATTCTTAAAGAGCGAAATGCCTTATGAAACGATTTGAAGCACAGTGCGGAGTTCCGCACGGGTCGACTAGTAAATCAAATTGGATTACAGATAACAAAGACGGATGAACGTATATCATAAGGTAAGCTACATGCTTCCTTAACTGCATTGATTTAGATGGTTCTCTACGAACGAGTTGATAGGCATTTATGTTTATTTAATTCTAATATAAAGTGGCCGATTATGGCAGATCAATAGGTACTGCCGATTAATCAGTGCATCCCTAATACAAACATACATACAGATAGTAGTAACCGAAGAGTAACCAAACTTGCCACCGCGCGGTTTCCAGCCGTCAAAAAAGAATAAGTGTTGGCGAGAAATGTGCGTCTGATTTTGCTTTTGCCTTCGACGTCAAAAACTAACGAACAAGTCGACAGGTTTCGTGAATTCTTGAGCAGCAACCGTTAGGCAAGCATGCAGGAGATGAATGAAGAGTTAAACCTAACTTGAAACAGGCTATTTCCATGCGTGACTTACATTACATTTGAAAAATTTAAGGTATAAGGTTAATTTTAGTAAAAATTAAAAATTTTATATGCGTTTTTGGTATACTAGGCACATGTACTATTTTTAGCAGTGCATAAAGTTTGTTCATATATTTTGCTTTAATATTTACAAATAAAATTGCCATGACGTGGCTTACACTAACAGGATGGAAGTCGTTATTTGGCTATCATTTTAACTTGCCTTTTTTTCTTCATACATTGTCTAAAAAAATTCTATTAATGCAATTTTATAACTAAGGTTTTGAATATCAACCGGTGAAAATAAAAAGATTCTAGATTATATAATTTTTTTTCAGGAATATTATTCTGCGTGACTTACTCTACCACTGTAATGTGACTTACCTTAATAAACATAAAAGGTACAGTTAAAATGTGCAACAAAATGAAACTAACCCATCTCATATTTTAAAAAATCAAAATTAGGAAAAGTATCGTGAAATCGACGATCAAAGTCGGGTTTAATGAATTTTATTATGTCTTTAGTCAAATCAATGTCTGAAATGTCTCCCTCCTCAAGCCAAATGAAGAAAAAAATCTTTCCATTGCAGACATTTTCTTTCCGAGCAATTTGTGCAGTGAAATGCTTAACAACCCTTTTTCCTGCAAATGGAACTTATGGCATAGATTTGCATGTTTCTGCATCAAGAAAGTAAGCCATTGCAGTGTAAATAGTGCAAGATATTGAAAACCAACGGGCTGATTGAATTTCTTCTTGAAAACAAAAGTTAAAATTTTCACTAAAATCGAAATATAATAATAAAGCATGTCTTCTTTTTGCTTGCAAGAAAAGGTTTCTTGTTAGTGGTTAATATAAACATGTTGCAAGAGCTGTGGCATTTTTTTTTACACTTTTCAATAGCTTCTTCCAATATTGAAGACATGTTTTGCCTTGAGGCTTTTTGTCTCATCTGATATCCACTGGAAGTATTTTATCCCCTCTTCTAGTTCTTTTTCAGCTAAATCTTGAGTAATACTGACCAGATTTTTGAGTTTCCATAGTAAACACAATTTTGGTAGAAGCAGTCTTCACAACTTTCCTCAAACGTGAATTGGTCACAATTCACAAAATTTAGACAGACCAATGTTGATTGACATCAGCATTTTCATTTTTGAAACTTGCATATTTTTCAACTAGAGTCATGAATAGATATCTTTTCTGTATTTTCGCTTTTTTGCCATCTTTATGCCTGACGGTTACTAAATCTTTCACTCCAGGTTCCTGATAGGATATGCTATCTTTTTCAAAAAAAAAAAAACGTTTTGCTTGCTATTTACTTGCACTTTTATTTTGTCATTTATTTTTGCGACTCTTGACAGTTCAGGGGGGTGGTGATGACAACATGTCCGGTACACTGTAAAAAAAATCCGAAACGTTACTGGTTATTTCCGTGGAACGTCTCGAGATTTCACACCTTTTCACCTATTTCTCCGTAAAAACAAGTATCATCACAAAAAAGTTTCGTGAATCGCTACAAGTTGCACGCGTGCAAACTTTTCACTGTTGTGGAAAATATTTTTAGCAACCTGTTTAAAGATTGAATGAGCGTGTTTATTAAGTGTATCGGCCTAAGGTTGCTTACGGCCTGTCCAGATTGACTAAGTTCCCAATAAGAGCGAAAATGGCAATGGATAGTTACAGCTTTGCAAGGCAAGAATTGCAGGCTAGAGATATGCTTGGTTCCCTCTTGCATAGCATTGGCCGTGGTCACTCTGATTTTTATGGAGCCTTCTTCGTAAGTTAGGAAAGTTCTAATCAATTGCACTAAAACTATTTAATTTTTCTAGAAGGTTCTAGACACATGATTGACCTTAACAGGGCAGATTTCGTACGTCTTCATAAAGTTTCAAGGTTAATTTCAGAAAGGTTACTGACTTTTAGCGGAAAGCGTTCCTGTTTTTTCCAAGATATATTACTGGCAGAAACTGGGCACATCAGCTGCCCATAATTTTCCAGAAACGTTTCTGAATCGTTTTTACAGTGTACCAACGGGTGAGCCATTTTTTTTATAAGAGTTTTGCTTTCATATGTTCTTCAGTCCAGGCTCCTCTTAACTTTAGCAATGGATTTTTCAAATGAACTTGGACTTCTGAATGCTTTTCTAGGAGAATCCAAATTTGAATTAAAAGACTTACTAGCTTCACTGGTAACAGCTTTTAAAGCTTTCTTTGCTCTATACAATTTCATTATTGTTTTCTCTTTCCTTTGCTTTTTTAAACACTTTTTCTTTGCTTTCCTCTTTTCTCTGTGTCAATCCTTTTGATTTTTTGATTCATCATTTCAGCTCACGTTTTTGCCATCTACAGAAAAAAAATGAGCAAACATTATAATTTTTGGTGGCAAAATTACTTCTGGGAACAAAGAAATGGCAGTGACTGACACTACATTGTGACTTACACTAAAAAACTAAAATGATTGAAATTCAAGGGAAATGTTCATTATATTAAACTTAAACTTATGGTTATAAGAAGGGTAGAATAGAAGAGGAGATATTCAAAACTTTTGAAAATCCATTTTAATTTACAAAATTTAGGCAAACTTTAGTATTTTTTTCGTGACTTACACTACAAGCTAAAACGTGTAATTTCATATGTATGCTAAGCCATAAATGCATTAAAGTAATCTTTTGAAAAGTGCATGAATAATAGTATAGATAGTTTATTTCAAGAACTAATGCTCAAAATTCTCAAAAAAAAAAAAAAAAAAAAAACTTACGTTTGGTGTCAGCTATTCAAAATGGATCAAAAATAAACAACCACTTTTCAAAAACACAGAAGACATTTTGAAACAGTAGTGTTCCCACTAAATAACTTCAAAATTGTTGTTAAATGCAAAATTTAATAACTTCATATATCCCTATAACATATATCATAATATGAACTCTGAAAAAAAAAATGTTTTTTAAATTCACTTTTGGTATATAGTTACATGGCATTAGCCTACAGCGTTCAAAAAATTGTGACGGAGGAATTGAGCTTGTGCAAGGTGTGCGGGAAACTTGTTCCCAAGGTTTAGACCACCTAGCAAAAGGAAACAAGTTTGCAAATGAGTCGTGAAGTGCTGGAATCCTAGACATGTCTCCCCCGCACTTCGTTTTGTTCCTGCTCATCGAAATGAACCTGAAGGGAAGGCGTTTTCAGACGATAGCGGATGTTCAGAAAAGTGTAACCAGCAATCTGAATGCCATCCCAATAGACGCTGTTAAAGATGTTTTGCACAGTAGTAGGACTACTACCGCCGGTGTATTGAAACCCAAGAGATGTATTTCGAAGAATATTCAGTATATTTCTCAGCTGACGTTTTTGCCATTTACAGAAAAAAAAAAATGAGCAAACAAGATAATTTTGGTGGCAAAATTAATTGTTCAGTAAAATTGTTGTTCCAGCAAAAGTTTGGTTACTTTTCAATCGCACACTGTATGCGTGTGTGTGTACGGGAGAAAGGATACAGTGCTATATTTTGCGCAATATTGCCTGTGTTATGATTAGCATTCATTTTTTTAAAATAAATTTTTAACATGCAGTTAAAGTGTGTTTTCCAATATTGTAATGTAAAGAATCATTCAGACTATAAAATATGTAGTTTATTTGTTATAATTACTGCACAATAAAGAATATTGTCAGTAGTATATATACTGAGTAATAAATTAATGAAAATATGCTTTTAAATTATCTATAAAACGCATTTTTCGGGAAGAAACCCAAAATATAGGGTTTCGTACATAAGAGGCTTTATTTTTTTTTATTAATATATTTTTTTTTTTTTTTTTGTCATTAAATCTGTAAAACAAAGTTATGGGCAATTACTAGTGGCAACATTGGTTCATATTTTGACCTCAAATGAACATATTCGAGCAAAATTAAACCTTAATTCTTGATTTTTTACCCTTGAGTTTATACTTTGGTCTCGGCTTCTTGTACGGACAACATCTTTAACTCGCTCTTTTTTTATATGCGTTATTTCTTTAAATTGATTGATTATACAGAATTTCGTACTATATTTTCAACAATTGAACTTTAAATTAATGAAGAAAAATTTAACTAAGTTAAGTGATGATTAAAAGAAAATCAAAAAGGTTTTGAGTTTATAATTTGGTTTAGCAGAATTCGTCCAGCTATATTTTATTTTTATAAAAAAATAAAATATGTAACCTTTTTTTAAAAAACCTTATTGAACTCTTTGCTGAAATGTACTCAAACCCTCAAAAACAAGTAGAAGCTATAAAACAATCGTAAAACATAACGAGGACATGAAAACGGCAATTTCTGTTAGAACGACCAATATATCACTGCACACCTTATCTTAACTACTTAGTAATTTTGAAGGTACTCATAGGAATTTCAGAGAAAATAAAATGTTGTTTTACTCGTAAAATAATTTTTTATCTGCACAAAATGAAATTACACTCTCCTTGAAGCAAAGAAGTTCATGACAACAATAGCTGTTTAATTAAAAAGAGTCCATAAATTTTCAGTTTCTTTCAGAAAATTTAAATTTTTTGTCCGTAACACAAAAAACTGATCATCAATAAAACTATAGGAGATGTTCTAGAAAATCAATAGAAACTACGTAAGTAAAATTACATTGTAGATATTTTAGAAATTGCTTCTGTTACTTTTAAAAAAAGGCTCTTTTGTTAAGATAAATGAGCATTTTGAGCATGATTAAGTTTTTTTTCACTTTTTTTGTAAGATGAAAACAATTGAAAATAAAATTCTTCCCTCAAGTATAATTATTGCAAATTATATATAACTCTTTGTCAATATCGGGTTGAAAAGTTGCTTTAAAACTAAAGAGCGTAACTATATTTATGGTATTGTTGTTGTTGTTGTTGTCGTGTCCAAAGAAGTGTAGAGTGCGAAAGGTTTAAATGGCTCCAAAAGTCTTAAAAACCAGATCCGCTAATTCTGGAGCCCGATGACTGTAAAGGATTTCATGTGGTGGTGCTCCAAGTTGGAGGAGGGAGCGAATAATGGCCTGGCAATTAAAGACATGGTCTGGGGTTAGTTGTGAATAGGGACAGTGCTTGCAGATGGGATAGGATTTAATATTATTTGGTAGAATCTTCATGCCCTTGAAATGTCCAGTACGTAGCCTAGCTATATTTATGGTATTGATTTGTTTTAACATTATGCCGTTAAATGACCTACTGG
This sequence comes from Uloborus diversus, assembly GCF_026930045.1. Lineage (NCBI taxonomy): Eukaryota > Metazoa > Arthropoda > Arachnida > Araneae > Uloboridae > Uloborus > Uloborus diversus. The sequence goes on from NC_072738.1 coordinate 117,889,276, forward strand.
TATTAGTCTTTTAATAATAAAATTTGTTAGTGCTAATGTGTTAGGATTTTGAGAACTGAGGTTATAAAAAAAAACTACTTGAGACTGCTACGTACACTGTAAAAACGATACAGAAACGTTCTTGGAAAATAATGGGCAGCTGATGTGCCCAATTTCTTCCAGTAACATATCTGGGGAAAACCAGGAACGCTTTCCGCTAAAAGTCAGTAACCTTTCTGAAATTAATCTTGAAACTTTTTGAAGACGTGCGAAATCTGCCCTGTTAAAGCCAGTCATGTCTCTAGAACCTTCTAGAAAAATTACGTTGGTTTAGTGTAATTGATTAGAACCTTTCTAATTTACCAAGAAGGCTCCATAAAAATTCAGAGCGACTAAAGCCAAAGCTATGCAAGAGGGAACCAAGCGCATCTCTTGCCTGCAATTCCTGCCTTGCAAAACTGTAGCTATCCATTGCCATTTTCGCTCTCATTGGGAGCTTAGTCAATTTGGACAGGCCGTAAGCAACCTTAGGCCGATACACTTAATGAACACGCTCATTCAATCTTTAAACTGGTTGCTAGAAATATTTTCCACAACAGTGAAAAGTCTGCACGCGTTGCAACTTGTGGCGATTCAGGAAATTTTTTTGTGATGATACTTGTTTTTACGGGGAAATAGGTGAAAACGTGTGAAATCCCGAGACGTTCCACGGAAATAACCAGTAACGTTTCGGAATTTTTTTACAGTGTATGCTAAATTAATAAAAATTTCACCGTTCTTAACTTACGATTACCTTTTACAAAAGTTCTATGTGCTTCTAATATAATTATTTGTATGAAACGTAAAAATTTATCTCTACACACTCGAAAATGAAATCACTGCTAAAATTCAAGATGGCGACTACAATATAAAAAAAATCCAGAAACCTTCCTGAAAAATAATGGGTAGCTTATGTGCACAATTTCTGCTAGCGAGATTTTGCGAAAATTAGGAACTTTTCAGCTAAAAATTAGTAACCTTTCTAAAATTATCCCGAAATCTTTCTGAAGAATTCAGAATCTTCGCATTAAAAGCCAGTTATGTCTATGGTGCAAATCAGGAGCCTTTAGAGAAAACTTAGTTAGGTGTAAAACAATAGCTTTTCACATTCCTGATTTACAGGAAGCTCCAAAAGCATATTTGCAACTACGTCCAAAGCTAAAGCGGAATTGCAGATAAGTACCAAGCGTCCGTATAGTCTAGCTTCATATCCGAATATCAAGCTTATATATTATTTTTACGTGCAGTACTTGGATGCGGTACTACTTCAGCGTTTTACAAGCGAGGTAAAAAAATTAAAAATTTAAATTGTTTGAAAAGAATCATTATATTATTGATTGCTATGAAATATTCACACAAAAATATAAGGAATTCGCTATTTTCTTGATACGTACGGAGCTCAAAAAAAAAAAAAAAAAAAAAAAAACCTCCATGGTCAATAGACATTTAAGTAAGTTTCCTGAAAATGCCTGTAACAATAAACGCGTAAAGTTATCCTTTCTTTTTCCAATATCTGCTTTTGCTTACTGGCGTATATGTTGTGTATAGTAACAAGTTTAAATGCGGCTAGGTAACACACTGGACCCTGAAAACTGGGGATGGGAACTGAAAGTTATTAGTTTAGATTAAATTTATAGACCTACCTGCATCTATCGATAAACTTGATCAACAGTTGTTAAGATATGAATAATGCATGAAATTAAGCTGTAATTTTAAGCTATTGAATCACTTGATCCTTGCCTACTTAAAACACTATTTGAAAAATTTCTTCTTTTATCCAGTTACAAATAAACTAAAAGTTAGGTTTGGAAAATCTTTTGTTTGACAAGAGGTCTCATACTTTCAGCTTAATTTAAAATATTATTTTATGAAAACACTTTGGAAAATCGATTTAAGATACCTCATGATAAATCCTTTCTGTGCGTGCTCTAAATAAAATAAGCATAAAGTTCGGATTTTCCCTAGAGGAAAGAAACAAAGTAAAAGTTATTTTTCAAAGGAAAATTTTAATCAACTTTAATCTAAAACTCAAAATGAAATTTTAAATAACTTGAAAGCTTCTATGTAAGTTCGTATTCAGCCTCTAAGTAATTCTTGTCTTGGAAATTTATTTCATTTATGGCTTTATAAATAATGTATAGCTGAATATTGAAATTGTCTTATGTGGAAGGTGAAATAAATACAGCTGAAGAGGAAATGTTTCTTTGAATTTATTGTAATCAATACAGAAAACTGTTCCGTACTCCAAATTGTAATTTGAAACCCTCCTGTTTTATTTTTTGCAAAATATTTTACTTGCAAAAATTGGGCACATTTGCTGCCGATTAGTTTCCAGGAACTTTCTGAATTTACAGTGTTCCATATAGTATCCATGATAAATTACAACTGCTGGGGTAAATGTAAACAGTCGTTCGCTAATAAGTCGGTACGAATGTTTATTTTCATACAAAGTTACCCTCAGAGGATAAAGTTTTGGATGCAGTGCATATTGACAATAAAACTCCTAAATCAATTTAGTTTTGTTTCCAGCTGAACCTGCAAGATGTTTCTTTGCCTATACTATGTAACCTCCTACCGATCTTGTCCTATGCAAGTTACCTTGCGATTAAAGTTACATTTTCAACTACGCCAAATTAAAAACATATTTTTCAATAAACTTTTTTTTTCTAAGGGCAATCTAGCTGAAGTGCTTGAATAAAAGCTTAAAGTTTGAGAGCCTCGGTTCGTGAAGTTCGAACTCTCCCTTTCATTTAAGCGAAACGAAAAGTCTGGTTTTTAATATTTAATAGCCGTTACACTAAAGTGGAATAATTTTATTAAACATTGGAAAATTTTCCTTGAGCGTTTTTTCCTAATCAAATTTTTTGGCACAGTACTTCATGACACTTTTTAAGTAAACTGTCAAATAAAAGTCTCTTTCACTTTGCGTTTTGGGAGTTATTGTGAGGATTTAAGCCTTGCTTTTAAAATACATTTTCAATAATTTTTATGTCTTAGATTCATGCTAAAATTTTTGACCGTAAATGGTCTAAGAGGGCTTATGCTATCATAATACAATACTTATCATTATTTTATTTCTCTTGCAACTAATTAAACCATTAGTTTCGCTTGAAAATAGAATAAAGATTTTTTTTGCATTAGGGTTAACATTAATTTTCAGAAAAACTTGAAACACGAAACACATATTAAATTTGATCATTAAACTCAAAAATGAAGAAGTTTGATGCTTAATTTTTTCTTCAGATGTAATTTAAAATTGAACGGTTTGAAAAGAATTTGCAATAGTAAATGAGTCAAATTCTTCTTCTTTTTCAAAAACACAACTGCTGTTTCCAGGCCAAGTCTGAATCGTTGTCCCCCCGCCGCCTAGTTGACCCTACTAGTCAATGTGGCCCTACATCGGTTGACTCCCATTAATTTGAGGTCTTGTTCAACATCGTCCAACCATGTTTTACCTCTTTGCTAATTTCCCAAACCACCACAAGGTGGCGTATCTGAGCTTGAATTCAACAAACATTTTGTTACATTTGCTACAAAGCAATCTAAATAATATTAATATGTCTTTTAAAGGAAACGTTGAAGAACATTGAAAATTTCTGCAATAGATAATTATTCCAGTTTTTCGTTTCTATTCCATCTGTATACAGTAATACTTATTGTCAGGGACACCTCTATTTAAGGGACTTTTTTCTGGTCCCAGTCCCTTTGAATTGGGACCTCCATGTATTTGCCTCTGAATAAGGGATACTCTATTTAAGGGACAGTCACAGAGAAAACTTACAATCCCAATTAATGTATAAATGTATCATACAAAGTATTCATTTTACTGGAATTAAGGAATTTAAAATACAACTAATGAAAGTTTGACATTAACGTGTACAAATATGATGTATTGTGAAATTCTTGCTAAAATTTGCATGCATGTTTTCTCCACTTAGTATTTTTTTCAAGTATGTTAACAGCCGAAGGGTAATCAACGGCCCATGAATAGCTTCGTGTAAAAAACTTAAAATGTAAACACTGATTGAGATTTAAATCATATTAAATTTTAAATTCTACGAAGTCGAACAAGTTCATGTACATTAATGTTCAGACATAAAATTACTTCAAAATAATTCATGTATGTTACAAAACTATACCATTGCCAAATTTTTTATTGAATTTTAATTATCAAAAGAATAACATTTGAAATTTCATTATTTTGAATTTCATTCAGTATAAATCATTTTTAGCATTTTATCTTAAATGCTTATAATATATGCTTAGTACGAAATTATACCGAGTTTATATTGCATGCATCATTTCATCTAACTCCGAAGAAGGGACACCTCTATTTAAGGGACAAAATTTTTGGCCCCCTTAGTGTCCCTTATTGAGAGGTTCTAATGTATTTCGTTGTATTCTGTTATATGCAAAAAAAAAAAAAAAAGCAGATGTAAATATAATACATGATAAATGAGGCTTTCATAGAATAGGAATTTGGTGTTTTTTCCATGTACCAACTCTTGTGGAAATCTACAAATGCATGATTTGTCCCGATAAAAGCAAAGTTAAAGACGTGTAAGAAGAAACAAAGGAGAAGAAAATAATTGGACGAAAATGCAAAATGAATTGTTATTCTTGGCTTACAGAAAGAATGTCTGGTAAATATAAATGACATGCGTTATTTTGAATACGTGTACTGTCAGTTATATAAAGTTATGTATGAGCAATATTTTCATGATTGTAAAAAACAATGCATAAGTAATTACGCATTTTTGGAAAAGCAACAAATGATTTAATTTAAAAGAAATTAGAGTAAAAATTGTGGTAGTTTTGATATCAGATAATCAATAGCATTAATTCAAACAACTATAAAAACATAAAAAAAAACTTCTTAAAAATTATGACACGTAACTTGTGATCTTACGATAACAGTAATGATATAGACACATACAGTGGCCGTCGCTTATATGAATCACTTTTGTTCTAAACAGTTTTGATTCCATAAAGCAGCTGATTCAATAAAGCTGAATTTTATTATGTTTTGGACAATTTAATTCATTGAAGCGGATTCAATTAACCACTGATTCAATTAACCGGCGTCCACTGTATCATTTTAAATATTATAGATTAGTAAAAAAAAATGTATAACAAATAATAAAGGACTGAATCTGACTTGTCAAAGAAAAGATTATTTTAGTTATGAGAAACAGTGCATCATCGACCTTCCAGCATCGGACCTTCACTGTAAAAGCGGTTCAGAAACGTTCCTGGAAAATAATGCGCAGCTGATGTGTGTGCTCAATTTCTGCTAGTAACATATCTTACAAAAACCAGGAACGTTTTCCGATAAAATTCAGTAACCTTTCTGAAATTATACCGGAAGCTTCCTGAAAAATCAGAAATCTTCCCGTGTAAAGCCAGTCGCACCTCTGGAACTTTCGAGTAACGTAGGTACAACATTATAACCTACTTCCTAAGCACCTACCTGATTTATCAAGAAGTTCCAAAATCAGCATTGGAAACACGGCCAAAGTTAAAACAGATTTACAAGAAAACATCAAGAATTTTACTCACCCGCAGTTCTTGCAAAGCTACGCAGTCCACGGCCTTATTCGCTCCCTTTGGGAGCTTATACAGTCTGGGCGAACCGTAATCGTACTGAAGTCGATACACTTTATAAAAGGCTCAGTTAATCTTTAAACTGGGAGCTAAAAATATTTTTCACAACAGTTAGAAGTCTGCATTCCTGCAACTTGTAGAAATTCAGGAAACTTTTTGACAAAGATACTTTATTTTTTCAGGAAGTGGGATAAAAACCATTGAAATTCCGAAACGTTACACGGAAATAATCAGTAACGTTTCGGAATTTTTTTAGTGTTGTGTCATTACAGCTCGAATGAATAAATAATGTAGCCCTGAATTATACAAATCGTACTAGTTCTTTTACCGAGCGTAGTTTGTTGGGGACAAAGGAAATATAGAATAAATAAAAACAATCTCTATAACCACACTTGCGGTAATTTTTGAAACTGAACTGTTGGTGAGTAAAGGTTACACTATAAAAACGATTCAGAAACGTTACTGGAAAATAATGGGCAGCTGATGTGCCCAGTTTCTGCAGGTAACATATCTTGCTGAAACTAGGAACGTTTTCTGCTAAAATTCAGTAAACCTCCTGAAATTATCCGGGAAGCTTCCTGAAAAATACCGAAACCTACCAGGTTAAAGCCAGTTGTTTCTTTGGAACGTTGGAGTAAACATAGGTACGCATAATACAATAACTTGGCACCTTTCTGATTTAATAAGAATGTTTCAATAGCAGTAATGCAAACATGGCGAAAGCTAAGACAGAATTACAAGTAAGTATCAAATACGTTACTCGCCTGCAACTCTTGCAACGCTACGCATCCCATAGACTTATTTGCTCCCTTTGGGAGCTGAATCAGTCTGGACGAGCAATATTAAGACCGAAGCCGATAGACTATATAAATACGCTCAGTTCATCTTTAAGCTGAGAGCTAAAAATATTTGTTACAACAGTGAAAAGTCTTCGTTCGTGCGACCTTAGTAATTCAGGAAACCTTTTGACAATGATACTTGATTTTTCCAGGAAGTTTATGAAAACCATTAAAATCTCGAAACGGTGCACGGAAATACTTAGTAACGTTTCAGAAATTTTTTACAGTGTAGTTAACTGACAGAAGAGATTGAGAGTTTGGCGTGTTTTCAAACAATTGTATATGCGTCATTTTTGTTTGAAGATGATACCTTTGAGAAAAGATGCGTTTAAAAGTTTAGTAGTCTTACATTTTTTTCTCTCCAGCAGAGGTCTACAAATGCTGATGAGTAACTGGTTTCAGCAAGTATACTAAAATCATTTATTTGTTATTTTCACCTTCCAAGCCTTTTATATATATATATATATATATATATATATATATATATATATATATATATATATATATATATATATATATATATATATATATATATATATATATATATATATATATATATATATATATATATATTATTTATTTATTTATTTATTTTTTTGAGCATTTCGAGTACTTCCATTTACTCCGTAAATACTGGAGTAAGTAGAAATAACTAAGTAAGCGAGAAAAACGTCCGAAACTATTTATCAAACTAAATACTACAGGCTTTTGAAAAAATGTTTATGAATATGCCCGAGTCTGCCCTACGAAATAGAACGCATTTTACGTAAAACTTGTCCTGTGTACACTTAACATAATCACCTTTTCCCCGCGATTTTAGGTTGTATTTTTGCAGAAATTCGATAGAGAAGAAACAATTTAATATACAGGGTAAGCATAAATAAATATCCCTGTTTCAAAAATTTATATTTCATGAACTGTTTCACTTAGGCCTATAAATGACGCATAAAAATAAACATAAACTGTGAAAGTTTTTTTTCACTCACAAATGTTCGATGTGTGCGCCTTTCGTAACGCGACGTCTATAACACACATTTTGAAGTGTTCTACCGTCAATTTTTCGTAATGATACGCATGCGATCTTTCAGTTCTTTGCAATGTTGTAGGCAAACGTGGTGTATAAACACTGTTTTTGACGAAACCCCATTAAAAAAAATGCAATTATAATTTGAATTTTGACATCTTAAATTCAAACTATGTTTTTTGCAATCACGAGTGTGAGTGTGTATGTAGGCGTGTGTGTTTCTGCTTAGGCATGAGCGTGTGGGTATGTGTGTGTGTTTGTGTCTGTGTGCAGGCATGAGTGTATGTGTGTGTGTATGTGTGTGTGTATAGGTGTGTGTGTGTGTGTATAGGTGTGTGTTTATGTCTGTGTGCTAAATGAGTGTGTGTATGTTTGCGTGTGCGTTTGTGTCTGTGTGCAGGCATGAATGTATAGGTATTTGTGTGTGTGTGTAGGACATGGACGCAACCTGGAGACGGTTTTCGCTAGAGGAGCAGCATCGTGAGGGGCCGATTAACAGTGGTGCTTCAGAGGGAGGCGGGGGGAAAATAAAATCATAGGAACATCAAAACAGTCAAATGAAAACAATAAGCGATGTGATTGCTCAAAAAAGGGGGGGGGGTTAGGTTAGTACATCTGGCTTGCCAGCGCATAAAGGATAAATCATCATCACCTGCACGGCCAATACAGCTTTGAGGAACGTCAGTGGTGCAGCGAAATGGAAGAAGAGATTGCTTTTACCAAAAAAAAAAACTTTTCGGGGATAATTAACACCCCTCAGAGGTTTTGGTTTTAACATTGTTTCCAATTCTAATACAGTAGTTAATACACTTGTAAGGACTGTTGTGACCAAAAAACATATACGGGACGGAATTTATGGCAGCGCTAGTGCGGAACGTGCCCGTTTAAGTAGTTACTTACGTTCAAAAAACTATCTTTATTTTCATTTATAGTGGTAAGTGTAATAGTTTGTAAAATATAAATTTTTAAAACTATGATATTCTTTTATGCTAACCCTGTATATTTGTAGACTTTTTCGAATTGAAGAATTAATGTTTTTTAAAAACAATTAAATGCATTTCGGGTCTAGATCCCAGAAGTATATCATCCGAGGACTACCGCCCCCTACACCCCTTTTAGCGACGCTACTAGACTGTTTTCTAACGACTGCTTAAAAAAAATGTTCTTGAACTTTAATCAGAAAAACAACAAAGGAATCTTTCAATTTGACTAAAGATCGATTTTTTCAGACATAAAGGAATCTACTAAATAATAACAACGGTTATAGGTTTCATGAGTAAATATATTTCAAAAGAACACAATAGGGCATTTATTGGCACTTTTCAAATAAAGAATAGAACTATCATTCAAAATCTGTATTGTGGAAAGTTTCAATTTTTACCTTCTACGTAAAAAAATAAATCTTATTCTTTTGTCCAAAGCAGAATAAGCAATTTTCTTTTCCCGTTTGGTGAACAGAAACAATATACTTTTGAAATTGAAAAGTACAAATTCAGGAGAAAAGCTTTATCTCCTGTTTTGTGATTTTGAAACTCCTATCTCTAACGTACATAATTTAAATCGCGTGTTTATGAATTATTTTTTTTATTGAAAATGAAGAATGAACCTGCTTGAAATAATATTAAACGACATTTTTCTCATAAATTTTCTGACTGTTTTGCAAAAAGGAAATTTTAGTGTATAACTGTTACTATCTAAAAATACTAAAAAACCTTTTTGTTTTAATAACTTTTACTTTTTGAAGGTGGGGGTGAAGCTGATAGTTTCAGAATACAATTATAATGTGTATTTTTTTTAGAAGAAAATGATAATTTTATATATTTTCAAAATAAATAAATAAATAAATAAATAAATAAAAATAAACGCATTTGAAAAGTAAACTTATGATCCACTTTTCAAATATACCAAATATTTTTTTCGATGCGCAACACTGAACATTACAGCAAGCCACATGAATTAGGTATGCAGGCCATATATGACCCGTGCGGACCATAGGTTGGACACAACTGCTTTAGCTATTGGCACATTTATTACGCAACTAGTGGTACCCGCACGGCTTTGCCCGTAGTAGAAAATTAAATGGTCTTTTGGTTCGCCTGTATATTTACAAATAATGTATGGTGAATTTCTCGTCAATTGGCTTGCCCATCTTATGGTTACACGTTATGATAACTTGGTAATTTACTCGTCCATCTTATGATAATTTTGATTAGAAAAAGAACAAAATCAAATTTTTGAAAAATCGCTTCGAGGTGTACACCCCCATGCTACAAACAATTTTTGTGCCGAATTTCATGAAAATCGGCTGAGCGGTCTAGGCGCTATGTACGTCACAGACATCTAGACAGATATCCGGGCAGAGAGACTTTCAGCTTTATTATTAGTAAAGATGAACATGCTTTTTACTTGGAGAGGAAGCGGCTCTTAAAAATTTTCTATTCTCAATATTTTTTTTTTTTTTGAAATACCTCTTACGTACATTTTTTAGTTTGAAAGTAGGGAAAGGTTTACCTGGGCACCTTATAATAGCCTACTATGTGCTCTGAAGGTTTTTTAGTTGGTAGTTCTTGATAAGAGGAGGATTTGCTAGTTAATTTTAATGAACTTTACTATAATGATCTATAAAATTATCCTCTTATTTTTTATCTCATAGAAAAGTTATATTTAGCTATTATATTTGGCCGCATTATATTTAACTCGTCACTATAAAAAATAAACAAATAAGCTGAAATTCGAGACATGTAAGAAACGACACATTACTTGTAAGAAACAAAAATTTTTACTTGCTTGCTGGAGTAAAAATGTATATAATAATAGGAAAAAGAAAGTTTTAGAACTAAAATGATTTAAATATGAAAATGATTTAGTGTTTTTTCTTTCCCAAATAAGGCAAACATTTACCAAAATGAACATTTTTACTTTTCTTATTTTATTTTCTCGAAAATAGTATTATTTTAATACTGAGAAGCTAAATAAAAGCTTCGTCCAATTTACTTGTAGTCTGTTTTACATTTTATCTTCTCTAACGAAGAAAACTTTTTCCTGCTGAGAAAAAAATATATTTCTGTGCAAAAAAACAACACGGACTCTGAAGCATAATTTATAATTAATAGGCGAGGCCGTCAATCCTTTTTTCTCATTGCTAGAAACTTGGTGATTATGTTTGAATGAAAAAGAAGTTCATTATTTTACTTTATGTCATTAACTAATGATATTCACCCTTTTAAAAAATGCTTTGGAACGAAAATGCGTTCGAACGAAGAGAAACGGAAAAAAAAATATATAAACAAGTTAGTTTTTCTGTTGTTAAAAGTAGGAGCCTTGTCAGTCGTTACGTTTCAGAACGTTAGTAGCAAGCACCGTAGGCTATCAATTAGTCCCCCCAAAATGCCGATTTTACCGGCCGATTCCGCTATAAACGTTGGATTAACTAAATAATAAAATCGTGTTTGTTTCGTTATTGAAAGCGATGCAATTATGAATTGAAAAATCTAGATACTTAAATTGATAAAAGGCTTTTGACTAAACTTAAGCAAGAAAAACTGCAATATTTGTTTAAAAACTGATTAATGAACAAACGAAAATTTTAAAAATAACTCATAAAAATTTTCAAATTACTTATTAAGACATTCAAATAAATACCAGAGTTTATGCTTTGGCTAGGAGAGTTTTCAATATAAATAGATGCATTCTTTATGTAAGTACGACATTTACCAACCGAATCATATGTTTTGATTCTAAAGGATTCTTTTCTTTAAGAAAATTTTCTAGTGTGAGCACATTTTTTGACGATTTATGATTCCACTTTAAGAATCAGGTACTTATTGTAATTTTCCCAAACAATCTGAAGTGATCCTCACACACGAACTTTTGGAATTATCTTTAATATTCTCATTTTTAAGTGCAAAACTGTTCAAAAAGTGAATAATCAAGTAATAGTATTTCACTCGAAAAATGAAATTTTACACGATACTATATTAAAAGGAAAGAAACTTTAATCTTCGATTTTCTTGTTTTCAACAAATACATTACGATTGTTTAAAAAAAAAACTAAAAAACTTTAAATCATGCTTTAAAAAGCATGATTTAAATTGATCAAAGGGCATACTGGCTTTCTTAAATGCAACAATCAATCATCTTTTTTAAATTGAATATATTTCTTTTTTTCAGTAAATATCTGAAAGTTACATTGTAAAAAAATTCCGAAACGTCTATGATTATTTCCGTGGAACGTTTCGAGACTTTATAGGTTTTTATCTATTTCCTCTGAAAATCAAGTATGCTTTCTAAAAAGTTTTCTGAATTGCTACAAGTTGCACGAATGCAGACATTCTCATTGTTGTGAAAAACATTTTTAGCTAAAATTTTAAAGATTAACTGAGCGTATTTATTAAGTACTAGCGATATCCGTACGGCTTTGCCCGTAGCAGAAAATTAAAAGGTCATTTGGTTCGACTGTAGAATTTACAAAAAATGAATGATGAATTTCTCGCCAATTTGCTATGTTAATTTGCTCGTTCACGTTATGGCAATTTTCTCGTCCATGTTATGATAATTTGCTCGGTAAAATGTTCTTAAAATTACAATAAAAAAGAACAAAATCGAATTTTCAAAAAATCGCTTCGAGGTGCACGCCCCCATACTACAAACTAATTTTGTGCCAAATTTCATGAAAATCGTCTGAACCGTCTAGGCGTTATGCGCATCATAGAGATCAAGACATCCAGAAATCCAGATTTTCAGCTTTATTGTTATTTAAGACTAGAGAGTCGCCCTTCGAGGTATGACGGGTAAAAACTGCTTCAAGATTTGAACGAAGCCATTGTCTGTTTGATGATATTTTCATGGTTGAAATTGCAAACCTAACTCCAGTGGATTAACCCTAAACTCCAGTAGGTAGCGTTCATCGTTGACCTTTTTTCTGTTTCTTCTTTCCCCTGTAATGACTGCCTTATCAGTATAACAGTTAAGTGACCGGATCGAGTTTAGCCTTGCCACCAATGAAGCCTTTCCCACTACCAAAACGAAATATTAAACACTACCAAAACGAATTATCAAATTATCATGCCGTGGCGCGAGTTTCATTGTCGAAACACGCGGGTTACCCTATTATTGGTTATTATAGTATATATGAGAATATATTCTTCAATTCAGTAACTGCGGGGGGGGGAGAGGGGGAGGCTATCCAAATTGATTATGGTCCCAATGAGTGCGAATAAGTATCTGGTATCAGTTGCTTTGCAAAATTTTGCAGACAGGGGATATGCGTGGTTCGTGCTTTTGTTTTTTAGCTTTGGCTATATTTGCAACAATTCTTCTGGTGTTTTCTTGGTATATCAGGAAAGTGCCCGGCAGTAATTTTAAACTTACAGAAATTTTGTTTAAAGGCTCCCGAGACGTGACTGGCCTTAAGCGGGGAAATTTCTCAACTCTTCAGAAAGATTTCACACCAATTTCAGGAAGGTTACTGATGTTTAGAGGAAAACGTTCTGTTTTTTGCAAGATAAGTTACTGGCAGAAATAGTGCATATTAAGTGCCCGTAATTTCCATAAACGGTTCTGAATTGTTTCTACAGTGTAAACTCTTCTTTTATTTCTTAATGCCACTCTATTTTTTTTTTAAATATACGTACATTCTAAAATAGTTACGAGGTAAAACAATAGTAAAAGAATTAAGTACAAGTTTCCTTCATAACAAATTTTATCCTTTATTAGTTCAACCATAACGAACAGTCCAACAAGTCGATTGAATTAACGAAAAAATATTTGATTTGATTTGAAGATTTAACTGACACACTAGTATTAGCAGACTGAAACATGTTAACGTATAAAGTAAGTTTAATTTACAGATAGTGAAAAATGCATAAAATTTCGTCTGGAAGAAATAAATGAATGTACCATATTTTTCTAAAAAAAATTAATTACACCTTAAAAGTCGCTTTTACATGGAAAGATGCCTGAATTGATTCTTAGACTAACTGGTTCGTTTTCTTAATGAACTAGTATTTGTGTTCAAACATTAGTCGAATAAACTCAATTTCCCCCTTCTTCTGATATATCCGAACTACAAAAAATGTTAATTACTGTCGAAATTCCTCGAAAATAAGTTCAGAATAATTATTGCATACATTTTTAAAAAATTACTTTCTTTTTTCTTTAAATACTAAGTTTATTATTATTTACTCATTTTTTACTAATTTGTAGAAAAGCTTCACCTTCATTAGAAAAGTATAGATTTGGCATCTAAAAAAATCTTAGTCGAGACGATGAGCACACAAATTACTAATTAGAGCATGTATAATTTTGCGCTTTTTATTCTTCCGTGATACGAACGCTTAGGTAAAAATGTGTTTTTATGACCTCGGAATATAAAGTGGAATTTAAATTGATCTTATTCATAATAAACGTGAAAAAATTTAAAAGAACAAACTTAATATTTTGTTCAAGAAAAGTATTAAGTAAAATATTAAGTAAATGGCAATGGCTGCTAATTTAAAATTTAACTAGCGCCCTGCCGGGACCTTGATTGGGTTGAAATATGACTTACGTTAAATAAATATTTTACTGGTATTTTTACTTCCTTTTACAAAACAGGAAGTATACCGCATACTTTTTACTTCTTTCTACAAAAAAAAGGAAGTATTGTATTCGCGAAAAAAATTTCACTCAAAAATCGACCTTAATTTCTATTTTGCTCACCACCGAATGAATGTTGAGTTTTTTTTCCCCGACTCGACCAGACGTGGATAAGTGCCTAAGAACGTATAGACACGCGAAATATCCATTTTGACGATTCCCGAGTTAGTTACAGAGTTTTCTCGTGACATCTGTATGTATTGGGTGAGTGCAAAAATTCGTGCGGAGTTGCAATAGATGGCGTTAGAACGGGCGTAACGTGTTGTCATTAATGCCACTATCTACGTAAGTCAGATCGTTGGAAAGGTGACGTGTGCAGCTTTCATTCCAATCAAAATAATTTGTGCAGATACAAACTGCTTCGAGAAAGATTACTTTTAAAATGAGTGTTGATAAAGTGCATTTACTGCATGTTATGCTTTACGAGTTTCGGAATGGAATATACGTTGCAGCAGCCGTAAAAAACATTCAAGACGTTTATCAAGATCAAGCACCAGCTAAATGAACTGTGGAAAAATGGTTTGCAAAATTTCGTTGCGGAGACTTTAAGCTGGAAGACGAGCCACACTCAGGTCGACCCTCCGGCATTGATGACGACGTTTTGCGTTCTTTAATTTAGATTACTCCGCGAATTTCAACAGAGAAAGTTGCTACAGCACTTAACGTTGACCGATCAACCGCTTTTCGGCGTTTAAAAAAAAATGGATTCGATTTAAAGCTCGATATATGGGTGCTCCATTTGTTGACCGAGAGCAACAAAATCCAGCGAATTTTTGCTGCCATATCTTTACTCGAGCGGCTCAAAAACGAGCCGTTTTTGGATCGATTAGTGACGGGCGATGAAAAATGGGTCCTATACATCAACATTCAGCACAAACGCACATGGAAACATGGTGAACATGGTGACGCAATGACAAATGCCAGTTTGCAGCCGATGAAGGTGATGCTCTGTGTTTGGTGGGATTGTAAGGGTATAATTTATTTTGAGTTTCTCCCCGCCGGCCAAACGATTGATTCAAACAAGTACTGTCGTCAATCAACTAATCTGAACCGAGAAATAAAACAGAAACGTCCGAGTTTGTCAAATCGCAAAGGCATAGTCTTTCATGAAGATAACGCTAGACCACACGTTTCAAGACAGACGCTACGCAAACTGAACAGCCTGAAATGGGATGTCCTAACTCATCCACCGTATTCTCCTGATATCATACCATTGGATTATCACTTATTCTGGTCATTGCAAAATCATTTTAATGAAATAAAACTTGACTCTTTGAATGCCTTACAAAACGTCGTGTCTTCGTTCTTCGAATCTAAACCACGCAGTTTTTATGATCGGGGCATCCGTATGCTGCCAGAACGTTGGAAGAAGATTATAGACAACGATGGAGAATATATCATTGATTGAATAAAGAGTTTTGCTTGCCTAATCACTGTATGACTTTCTTTCACAGACTCCGCACGAACTTTTGCACTCACCCAATACGTATGTATGTATGTATGTGAGGGTATGTGTATGTATGTCGCATAACTCAAGAACGGTTTGTCCTAGAAAGTTGAAATTTGGTACGTAGACTCCTAGTGGGATCTAGTTGTGCACCTCCCCTTTTGGTTGTATTCGGGTGTTTTTAAGGGGGTATTTTGCCCCTTTTTGGGGGGAAATCATTGTTAACTTCGATGTAAACTCAAGTGGTGTTACAATTTGGCGGACGCTTGGCGATATATCGCCAGTCATTTGGTTGCCAAGTTTTGTCGCCAACTTGGTGACAAATTTGACGATTTTTTTTCTTTTTTTTTCAATTTGGCCACTGTTGGTGATATTTAGAGAGTAAACTATTGAATCACATTAAAATTACCTATAATTGGAAAATGACATTAAATTGGTGTAAAAGGAAGTTACGTGAGGCACACATCAGCTCGTTTAGTTTAAAGCATCAGGGTATATATCTTTAATTGGTTCGTTTTTACGAGAATTTAAAACAAATTGATTCGTTTTTAATAGAGTTTGAAGCAAATTGATTCACTTCATTTATTGATCAAGAGAGACCAACACGTAATTGTCAATGACTTTGACAAGCTTCCCGCATGTAACGTTGTACTACGTATAATTGAATGTTTTTTTCGGCTTTGCTAATGGTGATGGCGAAAGAAATTTTTATTGAATATTGTGTCGCCTGCCTTGTCTAGTGGACAGAAAAAGTGACTGCGACAGTAAGGGCTGGGTTCAAATCTCGGCACAGGCATGGACGTACTTTCTCTCTCCTGTCCTTGTCCTTTCTTTGTGTGAATGTGTTGTTATGATGTGAATGGTTGCCTACCCTATAAACGGGTCCTTATGACATGTGTGTACTGTGAAAATCGGACGTCACACCAAATTACGGTACTGTTGGAAAAGCGAAGCATCGCACCCCTAATTGCCAGCCTAGATGGCACGCGACAGCAACAACAACATTGAAAATTGTAATCACTTAAACTGAAAGGGCCGTGGTAGCCCAATCGGTAGAGTGTCGGATTCGGGGTCGGAGGGTCCTGAGTTCGAACCTCGATGATCGAAGATCCACCGTCGTCATTAAAGGGGACTGGGCGACGTTAAATATGCTCGTGGTCTCAATGTCCTCCAAGTGAAACGATACCTCTGGGGTGCTAGCACCAGGTAGCTATTAGCTCCTGGGCTAGTTCTAAATTCTCATTAACTGCTCGATCCGGTGATGGTGCTGCCATCTATTGGTATAAAAAATAATGGAGGCAAGGCACTTAGAATGCAGTCCTTGACATAAATACAGTTGTAGTCAGTTGTGACTCCGAATCGGAAATCGGAAACTTAAACTGAAAGGAAAATCTGTAGGCGAGGATTGTATGTCATGGGAATGCGAAGAATAGAAAGATAGGAAACATGACCTGCAGCGTTTTTATCGGAAAACGTTCCTGGTTTTTGTAAGATATGTTACTGGCAGAATTTGGGCACATCAGCTGCCTATTATTTTCCAGGAACATTTCTGAATCGTTTTTACATTGTATAACCCTCTCGTATATCCACGTGTTTTCTTTTTGACAATGATTCTTGATTCCTGGATAAACATTGATGATCAAATCATTTAGGTTTAAGAGATTTTCTCAACTCATTAATTTTAATAATACATCATTGTACAGATATTTTCCTGTAACTCATTTGTAATAGAATACTCGAGAAGGTCATACTATCATCTCCTAAATGGGTTCTTAAAATTGTTTTTAAAGTGATTGATTATACGAAGCTTTTAAAAGAAGTCGACTTTATTCTGGCTTAAAGTACATCTGCGCGTGTTTTTTTTAGGTACCACAGGGAAAGTTTGGAAGTCACCGGCCAAATACGCTGGTGATATTCCTCATAATTATTTTGATTCATTGAAAATTTTTCTCCTTTATTTAAACTAGGCCTTTGTTTATATCTTTTTACAATGGCCTACAATCACGTTTTTTCTGAAGGCGCTCTCCTTGCAGTATATCTTTACAGAGATCTTTTTTAAATTTTTACTATAAGGTGAGTTGGGAGAAGTGCAGCCCTTAAATTGTACAGTTCGACTTTATTAAGGCCTAAACATTACAAGATACAAATTTTTTAATTTTTATTTCATATGTTACCTGTTTTAGTGTGTTTCCCGAGACATGAGTTTGTTAAAATCATTGCAGGTAAAAACGCTGAAAAAAGCATTTTAAACTATTGTACTCTAGGGCCGCACTTTCTCAATAAAAGTGGGGCAAGAGCATCACCTACCTGAATTTTTTTAAAAAACCGTTTGAGAAAATAAAGGGCAAGTGCAATCAATAGAGTATTTTTTCCTGATTAAAAACGGTTTTTTTTAATTTTCACCTATTCATTGGGAAGTCATTACATTTTTCCTAACGAAACCTGTCAATGTAAAATGAAGAACGATCAAGGAACAATGGATTATTAAACAAAATTATGAAGTTTTTATTTTAAATTAAAAAAGGAACATGAAAGATAACTTTTATTATGCTAATAAGCTTAAAAAAACAAAAACAAAACTTGCATACCAAGGAATAATCTTTAAAACTTGAATATCAACGAACTTATAAAATATTAACTTAATAATACAAAAGGTAACTATACAACTGACAAAAGGTAACATGTCTTTGGCGAACTTGAACATATTTTTTGTATAAGTACACTTAGTATAGTAATTAAATTTTTAATTTATATTATATTCTGAAAACTTTACTTGGAATATCAAATTTCCTCCACGGTCTGAAGAGGGATTTGGAAGGATTGATGCAATGTCGTCGTCTTGGATCTCGCTAACGTCGTCTCTTGAAGGATAACTAAACACAGTGCTATAATTTCCAGCCGCGTTTAAATTTAAAAATTTAATTTCAGGGAAATTATCATCATTTATATTAGTAATTTGTCCTACAAAATGTTTCGTCATCTTTTTTGTAGAAAACCTCACAAGAACCCAGTCGCCTACCTTTCTCTCCGTTGGATGCCTTCCCCACTGAATGATATCTTCTTGTTTTTTTTTTTTTTTTTTTTTTTTTTTTTTTTTTTTTTGCTCTGTGGCAATCATTTCTTCGACTGTCATTTCATCATGTAAATCTTCCCTTAAACTCATATTTTCATTATCGTCACTTTCATCCTCCTCGTAATTTCGGAAGAATTACAAATTAATTACATTGCTTCTTTAAATCGTTGCGAACAAATTATATCTGTCATAAAATAACATTGCCAGATTAATAGGCAAGTGCAGCCCCAAAAAATGCGAGGCTGCACTTGCCCCTTTTTTTCGGGTCGCACTTTCCCAGTCGTATAATTTCTGGGGCAAGTGCAGCCCTAAAATTAATTGATTTGAAAGCAAAAAATAATAAATCTCTGCTTCAAAAATACGAAAAGCAGACATGAAATAGTTGTACTTACGTTTTGGAAGCACGAAAAAGTGAGAACAACAACAGAAGAAACGATGATTTCTCGAACCACACTGTAAAAAAAATCCGAAACGTTACTGGTTATTTCCGTGGAACGTCTCGCGATTTTACACGTTTTCACCTATTTTCCCGTAAAAACAAGTATCTTCACAAAAAAGCTTCCTGAATCGCTACAAGTTGCACGCGTTTCGAATGAATGAAAGGAGTTTTCAATGTTGTAGAAAATATTTTTAGCAACCAGTTTAAAGATTGAATGAACGAGTTTATTAAGTGTATCGGCCAAAGATTGCTTACGGCTTGTCCAGTTTGACTAAGCTCCCAATGAGAGCAAAAATGTCAATGGATCTACAGCGTTGCAAGGCAGGAACTGCAGGCGAGAGATATGCTTGGTTCCATCTTGCATAGCTGTGGTCGCTCTGATTTTTATGGAGCCTTCTTGGTAAATTAGGAAGGTTCTAATCAATTGCACTAAACCTACTTAATTTTTCTAAGAGGTTCTAGAGACATGACTGACTTTAACAGGGCAGATTTCTCATGTCTTCATAAAGTTTCGAGGTTAATTTCAGAAAGGTTACTGACTTTTAGCAGAAAGCGTTCCTGATTTTTCCAAGATATGTTACTGGAAGAAATTGGGCACATCAGCTGCCCATTATTTTCCAAGAACGTTTCTGAATCGTTTTTACAGTGCATAACAACATGGCACTGTAGTGGGAATGAGAAAAGTTAGGAAACCAGGGAAGGAGTAGAGTTACCATTCAAGTAGCGCGATCTAACGCACGCAGTGCAAAGTAATAACGTTTACCAAGCTACCAAGATGACAGCAGCCTTGCAGATATTCCCGGTTTCTGATTATTAACCTAAGCCGCACTTGCCCCAAGACCGCACTTACCCCAACTGACCTTAACGCAATAGGGTCTAAAAGTTGACATAATAGCAAAATTGTAACAATCAGTTTGGTCGTCAACCTTTAATGTTGAAAAAAAAAATCAAAATAAGGCTATTAGAGGGAGAAAATGTTTAAACTATTATTCCTATTATTATTCTTAACATTTAGTATATTTTCAATCAAAAGGTTTTTATTGTCAAGTCTGAAACATAGGTTTTTGCACAAGTATTTTCCAAAGTGTAATTTGTTTTAACTGTTTACGAATTCTTTGACCTTTCAGTATTAAATGTTCTGAAAAGTTTTGGGGCTATTTTAAGCTCAAAAGGGCTTTAAAGTTATAGAAAACTTGCAATGGAAGTAAATCTTCTGAAAAACAAACTTTAATTTTTTATTTAAAAAAAAAACACCTTTTTAATTTTTTCTATATCGCAAGAGAATGATTTAAATATGCTACAAAAAATGACTTGTTAAATCTCCCAATTGAAAAAGCATAAAAACTGACTTTGACTGTGGAGTGGCAATACCCCACGAAAACTTTCTGTTGTTTACACTAAAAGAGAAAAGTATTAGCTTGAAATTGATACTTAATACATCTTAATTTGTTGAAAAAATAATAAGTGAGAGAGATTTTTATACATTCATAGTAAAGAGGTGACTGCAAAAAGTGATCAAAAATCGAGCTTTTCAAAAATTTCTCCAAAGCTTATAATCTTTACTAAAAAAAAACCAATTGTGCTTACCTCATAGATATCTTGTCGTAAAAACTTAATGTACAAAATCTGAGGCAGGACGTAACGGCCAACTTTTTAATTTCAGTAATTTGACGTGGAATGATCTTACTTTAAGTTTCAGTAAAATTACTTGACACCAATCGCAAAAATGGACCTATTTTTCCCGCTGATTCGACTGGAATGACCCATATATTAGAACATTACATTACGAAGCATAAACTGGTAGTCATGACAATTATTAATTAAAAAGGTCAGTTTAGATACGAAGTCTGTCCCATAAGTTTCCGATTTGCATTTACAGTTGACTCGCGCTATAACGCGATTCGACTTACGCGAAAGGGCTATAGCGCGAGTTTTTCACGAGTAACGAATTTTCAAGCTCACGCGAATTTCTCGGCCGCAACACGAAAATTTGCAGAAGGGAATAATTGCAATTTTTTATTCTCGGGAATGAATAGCAGTGTGTAAGTATCTGTTTCGTTTTTGGCTTCTAAAAATGGTTCAATGGATGGACTTTTATCCCTTTAAGTTGAAGTTCCCACACCGTACTAGTTTAAACATCGCTATGTTAGTGTCTACAAATAATCACTTCGCACTTTTTTTTTTCATTTTAAATATGAAAGTTGATGGCAACTGAGTGCGCTGTTTTATTTAAAGTTTGTGAAGCTGGGAATAGAAAAAAAAAGTCCCAGATAGTTAAAGATTCTCGGTGTGTTTGAACAACTAACAAGTGCATCGAAAGTAGACCAACAGTTAGATATGAGTGAATATTCCAACTGTGCAATTAAAACTCAAGGAAAGAAAATTCGTTAAAGTTCAGAACTTAGTTCCAATATTAAAGCTCGCAGAGTTTTTTCCAAGAAAAATGCAAGCACAATGAAAATTTAAGCAGCACTTGTATTGTGGAATAAGGAAACCAGGAAGAGGGGTGTTGCCATAAATGGAAATTTTTTAACAGAAAAGGTGAAGCAACTGTGTTTAGAAAAACGATCTGACTACGCAGAAAGGATGAACATTTTCTTCATTTTTTAAGCTATAAATATCATATCTGTATCTACTGTGCGGTATTAATATAGTACCGAAATTTATTACTGATACATATTGAACGAACTGTACTGTTTATTTTATGTCTCTGTCTCTCTCTCATTGATAATTGCTTTTGTGCATTGTAACAGTATTTTATATTGAATAATGTACCTTTTTTTAAAATACAGTAAAAATTCAGTTTTTTAAGAAAGAAACGGTAATGTAGTTAAAGAACTTTAAAACAGTTATATGGGTGTTTACAACTGTCTTAAATAATTGGGTATTTTTTATAAAGAATCCGTATACATATCCTTTTTAAAAAACGTGGAAATTTCGACTTACGCGAGGGGTCTTGAAATGCATCCCTCGCGTAAGTCGGGATTCGACCGGTCGACTCCCGCTACAACACGATTCAACTTACGCGAAATGGCTATAACGTGAATTTTCCACGTGTAACGAATTTTAGAGCTGACGCGAGCGAATTCCTCGTCCACAACACGAATTTCTTTAGAAGGAAGTAGCGACTTCAATATTGACAGCTAAACATATATTTTGTGAAAGTTATTACATCCCATTAGCATCACACTGACCATCGAAAGTTCCCACATCAAACTAGTCTAGGCATCACGTTGTTAGTGCATAAAAAAAACAGCTAAGCAGCATACATTTTTTACATTCTAAACATCAAAGTTGATGAAATATAATGGCACCTTAGTGAGCTGTTTCATCTAAAGTTTAGGAAGATGAGGGGGGGGGGATATAGTTTCTAACAATAAAAAGAAGATTAAGATTCTCGATACGCTTGGGCAACTACCAAACGTTGGCGGTAGCAACGCAATAAGTATGAATGAATCTTCCATACGTACAGTTAACAGTCAAAACAAAATGATATCTGTAGAAGTTGAGAACTTAGTTTCAATGTTAAAACTTGCAGAGTCTGAGTAAAGTATATGAAAATCGAAGCTGCTCTTGCATTGTGGATTAAAGAGATTGGGAAGTGGGGCATGTTGCCATAAATGGAAACGTTACAAAAGAAAAGGTGAAGCAACCGTATTTTAAAATGTATTTAATAAAAAATTACGTTTTGATTATGCAGCATAAATCTTCATCATCTTCATTTTTTAAATAAATATTATTACTGTAGCTACTGTACAGTACTATTAATAGTGCAGCATTTTATTATTACTACCTACTGTACGTACCGTGTTGTTTTATTTTATCAGTCATTCTTTTTGTGCATTTTAACTATTTTATGTTGAATAAAACAGCTTTTTTATTTTTTAAATACAGTAAAAGTTGAGTTTTTTTTATGTAAGAAACTGTAGTGTATAGTTGAGGAATGCGTTAAAGCAGTTTGAGGGGTGCTTACAAATGTCTAAAAAATTTGGTATGTTTCTAAAAAATGTTTATGCATACATTTTTCCACAACGCGAAATTTAGACTTACGCAAGGAGTCTTGGAACTCATCCCTCGCGTAAGTCGGAATTCCACTGAATATCTTTGCCCCACAACACTAAGCCGACCTCTATAAGCAGTAACTGCTTAGCTTCTCTTCAGACGCTTTAGTTATCGATGAAAAAGGTTTTGGAGGTGAACAATTATACCAGAACACAGTATTCATGTAAAGTAATCATTTATTCTGAAATTTTAAAATATAATTTGTATAAATTATGAGCTTATTTGTTATATCATCACATTTTCTTTATTAGCGAATTTTTGTCATTAAATTTCTTTGGACGTGACTCTTTTTAATTTGAATTTCTCAATTCTTGCGCAATTAAAAAAACAAGATTATTATTTCTTTAAAAACACTTTTCATTTTTATAAAGATAAAACATTCATTAAAAAAATTTTTATTTGTATTTTTTCTAGTTATTGAAATGTACCATTGTTATGATAAAATACACTATCCGAATAATTAAAAATAAAAAAATAACGGTAAGTAAACTAAAAAGTTTTTATTCTCAAAGAATTTTAATCAAACTTTTACTCCGAGAATTTCATCATTCAATAATTAATAAATGTAAAATTGAAACGTCGTTGTAAATTAAAAACTTGTTTATGAAAAGAAACCTTAAAATATTACAGAAAACTATTCCCATGATTTTCCGATTTTAATCACTATCTATTCATAAAAATTCTTCTTATAAGCATGTAACGCCCTCAAACATGTTCTTAAAATTCCACTTCCTAAAAAAGATTATTAAAAATAATAATACTCTATTTTGTGAAATGCGCCCGCATATTTAAATTTATGAATTGAGCAGATACTTATTAAACTCAAAAAATATTCAATACATGTTGTTCAAATAAAAAGTTTTTTTTCTTCAAATAATAAATGACACTTAGCTGAAATTAAGTGTCAAAGTAAAGTATTTTCCTTACTTAATGTTAAGCACTTACTGAAAAGATAATCCTGAACTGAAGCATATTATTTTAATCAAACTGTGTTGAAAAATTCTTTTAAAAAATGACCTGAAGTGTGATTTTTTAAAGAGAATATTTTATTTTTCATGAGGGACTTTATTCTAAGATTAGCCAAAGAGTTCGTTTGCAATAATAAGGTAAAATTTTTTGAATTGGCTTTTAATTATTTTCTTTAAAAATTGAATACAGTGCTGGCCAAATTATTAGACTAAGACTGTTTTAAAAGCAAATTCTTTATTAATTACATAATTATAGATACATTAACGAACAGTGAAATAATTATCTAATATTTAGTATGCATTCCCTTGTTCTTGATGAGCATTTTAAGTCTTTTTGGCATATTTTTTCACAAGGTTTACACCATTTCTTAACTTTTTAAAAAAGGAGGTAAAAAATAGTTTATACTCACAATTATATATGCTCACATGCACATACTCACTAATTACCTAAAACTAACTTTAAATATAACAGAACACATTAATAAAAAAAAAAACTAGTGAACTGTTTAAGCTGATTGAGGCTATGTTCCGGGTAGGTAGATAAACAAAAAACGTAAACAAAGCAGACAGTGCTGCCACCTGCAAGCATTAAATTATGCTAAAATAACGTAATAATCAGTGTACAGTATGTACTGTAATTTGACAGTAAAATAAGTAGTATTTTAGTACAAATATTGTACAAGAAACAAATACAAAAAAAAACCTCTTTAATCTAATATTTTGGCCAGCACTGTAATACGTTGAAATAGTTGGTGAAAATTATGAAGCATACTTTATAACTGTTCATTGCACTTTGAAAAAGCTGATGAATATTTTTTGGTAAAACTAAAATCGGATGTTTTACCAGTTTTCTAATCTTTCTGCAAAAGCTGAAAGTAAATACAATAAGTAACATTTAAAAAATACAGTGAACTCTTACTTATGCACCGTCTTATTTATACTCCATTTTCATTTAATTAACATTTAAATAAGTAACATTTAAAAAATACAGTGAACTCTCACTTATTCACCGTCTTACTTATGCTCCATTTTCATTTAAGATACGATTTTTGTTGGCTTCGTTTCTTGCTATAGAAAATATAGATAGTTATCACTTGTTTATGCATTGTTCTGAAAATAAAATTTTGGTTTCTGCACCGAAATTTTTCCAATATATTTTTCATATTTTTTCACTTAGATAGAAATACAAAGTTTGATTTTTTAGTGTTCGGTAGGCGTTGAACAGGCAAACGAGTAACGACTAGTTACTCGTTTGTAACTACAGGGTGTCCTGAAATAGATTGAATATTTTCAAAAATTTCTAACAGAAAAACGTTGAACGACAAAAAAAATAGTTCCTGCAGAAAATTCATAAGGCGGGCTGAAATTTTTTTCTTCCCAGAATTGCAAATTTTAGTTCAAAAATTTTCCAAAAGATGACCCTGCAGATAGTAATTCTTTCAATCAAAGAAACATAGAAAATTACGTCATACTTTTTCGAAAAAAAAAGTTTAATGAAAAAAAATTACATACCTATTTTCAACATGTCAACGGTCAGGTATAATCACCCGTTGCAATCGGACAGGGTTCATACTCTGTTTGAATGAAAAAATTCCATGACTTTTCCAAGACTTTTTTATGACTTCAATGAAAATTTTCATGACTTTGTTATACAAAGAGAATAGAATTATTTAATCACAAACTCTAATTTTTGGCAATGAGCATTAGCAAAATATCTACATGAATGCCACAGCATTATTGAAGCACTTACTCGTAATGAAAAAATATAAGTGTATACTTAAAAAACTAAACTATTCTTTTATTTGCCTTCATCATATAAATTTAAGTAAAGTAAAAATGCAGTGAAACGAAGCTGATGATGCTTAAGTGTCTAGCACTTTTTTTTTTATAAACAGGCAGAATGATATTGAATGGGACAAAGGTTGAATGAGTCATCATTAAGTTTCAATAAATTTGCTTCAAAAGTTGCCTTTTAGTGTCAACAGAGCATTTAATCATCCACGTAACTTGACAGTATTTTGGTTCTTTAAAGTAAAGCCACATAATTTAGTTATTTATGTTTTTAAACCAGATCTTTAAAAAAAAAAAAAAACAATTCAGTAATGAATCAATCTTTTCATTCAAAAGTATACTTGTTTTGTTTACTTATTTGCACATTTTCAAATGTATATAAAGATTAATAGGTTCAGAAATTCTAGAACAGGTTTGATTCATGACATTGAGCGTAGCAGTGGGTTGCATGGATTAGTTTTGCGGGCCGTACGTTGGGCACTACTGTTTTAGAGTATTAAAATTCCTTTTTCTGTATTCTATCGCCTGACTAAAAATCTTTATTTTCTAAAACCTTCAACAATTTAGGTTTACTTCGATAAATTTAATAAATAAGTTCTTACAAGTGATGGAATCGAACTCGGATACAATTAAATTGCTTTTTTCTTTTTGAGTGGGCGTGGCAAAACCAAGAATGTGCAAGTTCTCTACTACAGAATATGAAACATAAGAAGCGTTGAAAATAACAGTTAATTCAAAATAAGTGATGTCCAAGCAGTAAAATCACATCACAAAAAAGGCAAGCGGCTGCGACAGAAGTGGATGCAATGAGATTTCAAAATTCAGATTTAATTTTGGAATTGTTCAATTTTTCACTTTTAATAGTTTTTATATGCTATACTGATAAATAACTCAAGATTTCTAATGCTCTTTTAGTTACTGTTACTTTCTCTTTGTCCAGGACATTTTTTCATGACTTGAAATAAACTTCCATGACTTTCGATGAAAATTTCAATTTTCCATGACTTTTCCAGGCCTGAAATTTGCTTATTTTTTTCCCATGACTTTCCAGGATTTCCATGACCCGTACGAACTTTGATCGGAGAAACAATCGGTGAAAGGAGTCGTTTCCAAAATTTTAAAAGCATTGCTTTCTGAAAGAAAATGCTTAAAAACATAGGATCTGACCATTTTTAAAATAATTTGTTTAAGTTAAATATTTTTAAAAAGTTACTTTAATCGGTGCGTTTTCATTTTTTACGCTTCTGCCGATAACATCACAAATGATGAAATGCCACTCTCTGTTGCCATTCACAGATAAAAATATTTAATTCGCATCTTTACTCACGTGTATTGGCAACGATATGGTTGATAGCGAGCGTAGAGTGAAATATTTAATTCGCTACTTGATTATCATAACGTGGAAACGCGTTATAAAGATGCGCTAAAGTGCATCATTTGTGACGTCATAAAGAATACGCCTTGTTTGAAAAATCGGACATTTAAAAAAATTAAATAAAAAATAACTGTTGGGAAAATAAAAGTAGTTTCTGCGTCCATGTTTTTTTTTTTTTTTTTGCTTATTCTTTCAATTTCAGTGACTAAAAGCAGTACTTTTGACTGAAGGAAACAACCCCATTTCAATTCTTCCTCTTTGATTTATGGGCTTACTATAAGAAGCGAAAGCTGTTTGAACTAAAATTTTGGGAACTCATGGGGAAAAAAATTACGCCCCATCACATAATTTTTCTACAAGAATTTGTTTTTTGTCAATTACCGTTTTTCTGTTATAAATATTTGAAAACAGTCAGTATATTTCAGGACCCTGTAACTGTTTGAGATCACTATTTAACTTTAGAAGCTGCTGCTTTATTGGTTTTCGAGGTATTATACGTAAAAGGAAATTTGAAATAGGTGTTCGTACTTGTGCACAACATACTTGAACTGTTTCAATAATTTTTTTTTTTCATCTGTCGTTATTAACATTTATTGTAATAGTGTTTGAGATTTTAATTAGTTTAGGAAAAAAATGTTGTAAATTATGAAAACAATGGAAGTGAAGACAACATTGTATTCATGAGCTGAGTTTTAAATAAACGAGTGTATTACTGTTTCCGGAAACAAATGTACGCATTAACATTTAAGCGCCCTGACACTAATTTGCTCTCATTGGAAAATTAGTCAATCTGGATGGGCTGTAATTGCTCACAAGCAGAAAACATTATAAATACGTTCAATTAATCTTTGAACTAGGAAGCTACAAATATTTTTCCCAACAGTGAGAAATTTGCATTTGTGCAACTTGGAGTGATTCAGGTGACTTTTTGACAAAGATACTTTTCACAGGAAATTGGTGAAAACCCGCGTAATCCCAAAACGTTCAATGGAAAATACCAGAAACGTTTAGGAACTTTTTAACAGTAAGATAAAAGTATTTTCAGATAATGTTTTCGCAAAAGTTTAAAACATGCAATTTACCAAAAAGAAAATATGGATAACACCTCTTTAACACATGACCATAAACAAAGATTTATGGTTTGAATTTAAAGTCAGCTGAAACAAGATAAAACATTCGATTGACGATAAAATGGTACATTGCATATGATGAAATGGCATTTTTCTTTTCTCACTTCTAGAAGAAAAATGACCGAAGCGTTGTATCTTTTTTACAGTTTAGCTTTTAGAATGCAATCATTTTCAAGAAAGGGAGTAAAATCTAGCCTTTCGAAAATGCTATTTCAAAAGTTGAGCTTTGCATTTGCCATATGGTCAATAGAACAGTATGTATGGTTAAATATATTTTTTAACAAACTATCCCTAACCAATGCTCTCCCAACTACAGTAACGTAAGCCTTTCTTTAAAATAATATTTCATCCATTTAATGCTGTTTAACAATTCTTTGATAAGAAAATTTTCTTGAATTCAGTTTAGGAGCTTAGGGTTTTAAATCCGGCAATCCTTTTATGCACAAAACTTTAAACGGTGCTACGTAATTTAATCAATCAAAAGAAAGAACAATGTTTAGAAAGGAAAATAAAAGATGACTTTGCTTCATTTTTAAAAGAGATCTCTACCACTGAATTACTTGTCGACTCGTTGGTAAGTAATGAAAATATGTTCTCAGATTGAGGCATTCCCTATTCCTCAAACAAAAAAGACTTTTTTTAAACACAAAAATATGCATAGTTAATGTGAATTATTTTTGTAAATTTGAGATAACTAATAAATAAACAGTTAAGTTCGAAACAACTTTTGAAAAATGTATTAAACAGTCACACCCCTTTACTTACACACACAAAAGAAAAACTTTTTTATGACGCCTTTCAATATACAGGGTGTTCTGGTTCAACCTGCAAGACCTCTGTTTTCGCAATCGTTACTCCTAGATGCATACTTCCAATTGCAAAAATGTTCACGATCAGAAGCAAAGTAAAG
This sequence comes from Uloborus diversus, assembly GCF_026930045.1. Lineage (NCBI taxonomy): Eukaryota > Metazoa > Arthropoda > Arachnida > Araneae > Uloboridae > Uloborus > Uloborus diversus. The sequence continues at coordinate 117,918,592 of NC_072738.1, forward strand.
ATGTTGAAAGTTTGAAGCAAAAATAAAAATGAGTCAAAAAATACAAAATTTAACTTCTTATGTATATTACGCCGGTCTTATACGCCGGTCTCCTAACTTATATTTAGGTAAATAATCTCCATTGAAAAATATTACTAACACAAAAAACTTGATATTTGTGCGACCAAAACTGAAGGAGATATTCGAGTTCAAAGTTTTTTTAAGGGGCCATACAGAAGATGAGACTGGAACTTGTCGCCCTTTCAGAAGAATGACAGGTTGTCGAAGTAAAAAAAACGAAGTATTTATATTTTTCATTGCTATTCCAAGAGAAATGCAAATGTTATGCCATGATATGAAAAAAACACACTAAAAAACCTCGAACATTTTGAAAAATCACACATATAATGTTAAACTTTTGTTAAACGCTATATTTCCCCCCAAAAGGTGACGACGAGTGTAAAGTGGTGTAAGTCACAGAACCCTGCGTTTCATATTTCGGGGAATATTGGTTGTAGTAATGCAAAACTTTTAGGGTTTAATTATTTTTCTATAGAGATTATTTCCTTAAACATAAGTTAGGGGGCTTAGGGCCCTTATAAAAAATTAAGTTTTGTATCTTTGACCGATTTTTATTTTCGCTTCAAACTTTTAGTATCTAAACTCTGTATGTGAGTTGTGACAGAGAGTATATCTGAATGGATAGATACTATGCATCTAGGCATAAAGGTTGTGAAATAGTAGATTTGCAGGTTAAATCGGAACACCCTGTATATCATATACAAGATCCAAGATTTATTTTTCAATTTGCTGTTTTTGATACATCCATTTCTTTTGACTATTTTTGTGCCAACTAGTAGTTCCTAAAAAAATGTAGGTAAAGATGTATAATTTTAAAAAACTCAAATGAAATGTCAAATGCAATTAACGATAAATCAGTTTTTTTAATCTTCACGTGTTTTTATTAACAAAGCAGACTTTCTGATTAATGAAGTTAAATTCCATTATTGAAAAAAAACATGTCGACTTCTAAATAATGAAATTTAATACTTGCTGAAACAAACGTGTGATTATTGTGCATAATTGCGCATTTCAGCTCTAAAAGTTACATATTTTATGCTTTACACACACACACACACACACACATATATATATATATATATATATATATATATATATATATATATATATATATATATATATATATATATATATATATATATATATATATATATATATATATATATATATATATATATATATATATATATATATATATATATATATATATATATATATATATATATATATTCATATATATATATATATATATATATATATATTCATATATATATATATATATATATATATATATATATATATATATATATGTATATATATATGTATATATATATATATACTAGTCGGACCCGTGCGGAACTCCGCACTGTACTTCGAATCGTTTCATAAGCCATTTCGCTCTTTAAAAATTTCAAAGAAAAAATATCATGAAGAAAAAGCGAAAAAAGTAAACGGAAAAAAGTAAGCGCAGAAGAGAAGGCATGTAATTTGAAGACATCACTAACAAAACCTCGTTAAATACAACGTTGTGATAATTCTATCATAGCTCACCTTTTGGTGGCGCGTCTTTTCAATGCAAACATTAATATCATTAAAAGTGTGGCTGAGTGACTCGTGAAAAAGCAGTAATTGTGCGTGTGAAAAAACGGGTTGTGGCAAATACAATCCTTGCCCATGTGTGATTACAGAATGAGGAAGATCTCACGTAGCGATTGAAACAAACATTATAGAGAAGTAATAAATTAGATTGAAAATAAGTGTTTTTATTTTTTAATATTGAAGAATTTCCCATAGCAGGCTGCTTTAACCATTACGGCTTAAACGCCCGCACATGTTTCTCTTTTAATCGAACAGTTAAAATTCAAAACCAAAACCAGTTGAACTGAGTCCGTTTTTTAAGTGTAATTTTTCGAACGTAGACAAAATGTTTCTTTTTTTTTCAGCCAAATCAGAGGTGCAGAAAATGATTTCTTACTAATGAAGTTGATAATAATTTTAATGTTTTATATCGTATTCGAATAAATAATTAAAGGTTTACTGGATGAAACTCGTAATTTCAATTTGACGTAGTATTTTTTCATTTGTACAAAAGGTCGAAAACTGATATTGGAAACATATACATTTCAGCATACAATGAAAATGTTTTTCTGCACAAAAAGGATTGCCTTGAAGTAAATCTAATACTCTTTTCATGCTTACATTATGCTTAGGGATCTGGACGGAGTCAAAGCTTTTTTTTTTTAAAAAAAGGAAGAACACCCTTCGATTAACACTAGAAAGACGGAAGCCGTCATTTTGACCGCAAACGATTTTCAAATGCTCATATTTACTGCGTTTAATTTTAAAATTATTTTTCCTTCATTGACTTTTCCTAACTATTTATTAAGATCTTACAACAGTAATTTTTTCCCTTTAGGATAATTACTATAGTCGCTATAAATGTTAACACCTAGAAAGACTGACTACGGTCATTTTGACCGCTAAGGGAACCTTTCTTTATGCATCCGTTTTCTTCTTTTTTCTCTTATCAGTTGTGTGTATTATGGACTATTGTTAGTTGTCAGGGTGAGTAATGTTCTTTTGAGCTTGAGTAGTACCTGCTGGTGAAGTTTAATTCTTTGAACGGTTAGGAAAATACAAAACACCTGCTGGTTGCATAGTTTCAGTTTTCTGCTATCTGCACAGGGGGCAAAGTTTAGAAAGGTAAATTTGAAAAGCATGTGACTGGACACGGGAAATTACTTTGGGTCTAAAAAGAAGTAAATATAAACAGAGGTAAATTCCAAAAATGTTTGCTGGAATTCTTTTGTGCACAAAACATGTGCTTTGTTTGAAGCATTGATGTTTATTTTCTTCGGTGATAATGAAGTGCTCAGTCACATAATTATCTTCATGATATCGAGAAAAACCGTTGACGACAAGTAAAAATTATAGGAACATTAACTCCTGAAACTGTTGCAGATCTAAAACAGATTATGGTTCGAATGAACAGTCTGACTTATCTGAAGAGAAATATATTCCTAGCGATGAGAATAGTTTGCTTTCATGAGATTATTGCGAATATTTTTCGGAGCTAAGATTTGCAGAAAAGGATTTTTCTTCTGAGTTAGAATCAGAAAAAACCTCGCTAATAAAAACTGATGCTCAAAATATAAAAAGTAGTGAAAGAAAAAGGGAAAACTGACCGACGCCGAAAAAAAAGAGGACAATTTCAAAAACAGAACTCCTATTTGTCCAATTTCCTCCAAGTCACCTCCACTGATCAATTTTGCTGCATATAAATAAAGTATCTACCACAGGAAAAAGATTAAAATAGTGTGAAATTATATTATGCGGAAATAAAACTACGAGCATTTGTTCTAATTGCCAAAAAAAAAAAAAAAAAAAAACTATTAATGGCTAACATACAGGTGATGTGATAACATATGTATTTCGAAATACTGTAAAAGATAGTAATGTACGGTATCTTGCGATATTAAGATATTTTTTAAACCAAACACATCCATAGTTGATTATAGTACTTTTAAGCTATTACATGCTAAAAAAATTTCCTCTTTTTTGTACAAATTTGTTCTTTCTTATTGCCAATTGTGTAAAGCATGTGTATTTCACTTGATCGAACATAAAATAAAAAAAAGCTGTCTGAGATTTATTTGCAGACTACATTACGATTAAATTGTTAGATTAAACTTTGATATGATGAAACAAATCTTTTCTATGGTTAAAAATCCCGAAAGGAGGAAATTTCCAATCTTTTAAGTATGGCGGTCAAAGTGACCGCTGCTCGTCTTTCTAGGTATACGCAAAACGCCGTCTTTCTAGTGTTAACAGTCATCTTATCTGAATGATAACTGTAGCCTGCATAAAGGAGTCGAAACATCAGGTAGCATTCCCATTGCATTTATTTTATTGCGTGTGTTATCTGTTGTATGTTATGAATACATGTAATGCGTAATACTAATCTAAAATTGCAGACTGGGCTTGCCCGAAGTTCAGATAGTTTATAGCCGAACGCTCTACCGAAAAAAATTATCAATTTAAATGAACAACACAGTCCAGTGCTTTTAAGCTTTATTAAAACACAAACTCACACACACAAGTTAATTTTTTTTTTCCTTTTCGAAAGCGACGCAAAAAATTGGAAAATTGTATCAGAACTTTGCTTTAAAAAAATCTGCATAAGAACTACAGATTGCATCAAGGTTGTGCAACAGCAAGGGGGGTTTCCGAAAATTTGATTTTTAGACCGTAAGTCTATTTTTGTCATTAGCCAGCCTGATAAGTTTTAAAATGGGGGGGGGGATAGGATTTCTGCAAGAGATAAGCAAGATCTCGCATACTGATAGAAAAATAATCTACAGAAATAATATATAAAATAAGATATTGAAGAGAAGTGTTTTTATTTTTGAAAATTTTTACAATTTGGTATCACAGGCTGCTTGAACCGTTATGGCTTAGATGGCAGCACGTGTTTATCATTTAACAGAACGGTTAAAATACAATAAAATTTGAACTAAGTGTTTTTTTAAGCGTAACTTTTTGAATGTAGTAAAAATAAGATAGGGTATTTTTTTTTTTTTTTGCAAAAAGAAGAAAAATATATATTACCCTTCAAATTGATGTAGTAATTTTTTTATTTGTACAAAGAGTCAAAAACTCATTGGAAGAATCAATATTTCAATATACGATTTATAATATTTTTCTGAACAAAGAACAATTCCATTGTAGTCTGAAATCTTAAACCTGATACTTATATTTTCGCTAACATTATGCTTTAATTTTCTTACCGGAGCCAAAGCTTTTAAAAAGAACAAAAAAAACCTTACCATTGAGAATCAATTTAGCTTCATGACGAATCAAGTTTTCATAACAGCAAGGAGCGTTCCCATCTCATTTATTTTAGACCCTCAAATTTGTTATTCAAGTTTATTAAGTGTTCTTGTAATGCCCGATATTCTTATAATTTTTTGATGCAGATTGTCCGGACGTGGGCCCGAACACGCATTCTTCTGGTTACCAGTCGAACGCTCTGCCGATCAAGCTATTCAGCTCTGTCGGGCACAGTGCCAGTTAAAGTTATAAATTTAACCGAAAACCTCAATTTGGTTCTTTAAAAGAGGTTTTTTTGACCGAAAAAACAATTTTTAGACCGTGGGTCTATTTTTCGTCAGTAGCCTGCACGATTAGCTTTAAAATAAGGTGTAATACCAAAGAAATCGATCAATAATTGAGGAAAATCTCGCGTAGAAACCAAAAACCGGCTACAGAAATAATATATATATATATATATATATATATATATATATATATCGATAGATAGATAGATAGATAGACAGATAGATAAAGAGAGAGAGAGAGACAAAATAAGTAAACTTGTATACTAAAGCTAACGTGCAAGAAATGACAGAAATGAAAAAAAAAAAAAAATGAGGAAAAACTAAAAATTTGCAGTGTTTGCCCTTTACCTGTACCCCTTTACCACGGCAGATATCCACTATAATATTAAAATCTGTTCGCGTCCGTCTGTCTGTCTGTCTGAAGATCGATCTTCTCGAGAACCACTGCGAATCGGGAGTCAAACGAGATACCGATCAATTCGAAATTTTCCAAACAAAACAATAGGACCAATTTCATAATTGTACGACTTTAATTAGGGGAGATATTAATTAAAACGTTAATTAACATAACGCTATTCAGGAATTTTTATTTCTTTCCTGTTGCCATTTTGCATATGGGTGAGCAAATAAAATTCTAATAATTGTGTCAAAAGAGATTTTTTTGGCTGCTGTCCAAATCTTAAAACAACGTTTCCACCTAGAATTTCATTTTTAATTAGTTTAAAATTGGTTGCTCTATTCGGACATTTATCGTCTGTCCTTTCTTATTTTTTCACATTCAACGTTCTTAACTCTTTTCAGCATATGAAAAATGTTTCTTTAGTAATGTTTATTGATTGAAGTGTAAGTTTATCATTCACCGGCCTCATATTTGGTTACATTTAGGATGTGCGACTAATTATGTTTATTTTGTTGAACTTTTTTCCGTCACATGGGTGAGTTTTCGAATTGTAATAAATCTCTTTTTCCTTCCTGTTTCAATTTTTGCAATACAGTTTGTATCGTTAAAAGAACACGTTAAATTAAGATTGTTTGGATTTCTTTAAGTGAAACAGAGTTGAACAAAAAAGATTGTTTTTAAGGATTTTAACTAAAGCTTAATTGGAATCTGATGGCTTGATATTAAATTAATGCTTATTGGTATTTAATAAGTCTTGGTGCTTTAGTTTCACGTAATCAACAAAAAAGTGTGTGTCATTTTATGTAAAAAGCTGATTGTAATTGTACATAAATATTTCAGATATATTCTATCAGATTTAATTCAGTTTAAAGTGAGCACATATTATAGTTGAGAATGCATATATTTTCATCTTTTGTGCTAATTGAAAATACTCATAACTTGTATTATTGATAAATATGATTAACGTTAAAGAGGTTTTTGCCAAAAATTTGCTCTACTGGTGTTTTGCAAACCTTGCATTACGCGTAATTATTTACTCCTTAGTGCTTTAGAAACTGATGTCAGAATAATACAAAAACATCAATTGAACAGCTCTTTCATTTTTTAAGTAGCCCGTGCAACGCCGGGCACGCAGGCTAGTATAAATATATAAACTATGATGCTCAGTAAAGACACACTTGTAGACTATACGTAAATACAAAGTAAATATTTTTAAAAATACATAAATGATGGAGTCGATCATTGGCGTCTAAAAAAAATCTTGTTTTCGCCCCGCATAAGGTTACTTTTAGTAGTCAGATAAAAACGTGTATGAGAACCTCACAGAAGAAATGTTCTTTCTAAAGGGTACTAAAAAAGTTCGTAAAAGTTTCAGTTTAAGCCAAATGCTTTTAGAAGCAAGTTAAAAAAAACAGTTGCACTTTCGATAATGAATGTAATAAAAAGTTTCAGTATAAACTTTATACGACGGTAAGATATTTTCGAAAAAGAAAACTGCCAATGTTGTGGTGCAGTTAGTGTTGTAGAGGTATTTTATCTTCATATAAATAAATACTGAGTATTATTACCTTAAAATGAATGATATGTTTCACAGTAGCTAGCAAAAAAATATGCAATAACTAATGAAAAGCTTATACAACACAACTGAAAAGCGCTTTTAACTGCGATACTTCTTACTGATTCAAAGAATGAAGCATGAGACTTGTAAAGAATACATAAATTAGTTAAAAAATAATGATAATAACAACTGTAAAAGTAGGAGTACCTGCTAGTTGCTGTGTAGAAGTGATAATGTTCGAAGGGTGGCTTATTTCTATTGCTACAGTTCCAAAATAATTCTTTTATACACTAAAAACTTCCGAAACGTTATTGGTAATTTCCTAAAAAATTTATTGGTAATTTCCTCCATTTCAGGATTTCACAGGTTTTCACCAATTTCCTTCAAAAATTTAGTATCTTTGTCAAAAAGTTTCTTGAATTACTCGAAGTTGTATGAATGCTGACATCTTACTGTTGAGAAATAATAGTTTAGCTACCAGCTCAAAGATTAACTGAACTTATTTAAGTATCCGCTTACGAGCGATTAAGGTCCGTCCAGGTTGCTGCAACATTCACACTGCGTCCGCACATCCGTCACCGACGTATGCTTTTCTCCCTAAAATCAGTTTTCGGCTGGCGTTGCCATTACAGCAAGCCATATTGTACGGGACCCGTCGACGGGACGAGAAGCCAGATATCTAACGGCTCTGACGTCCGTAGAGTTGGCGTCGCATTTCATTGGTCTCCACGAGATGAGCACGCTCTCTCTATTGGGTGAGAGACTGACATGTGCCTTTTTCGGCGTTCGCAAAGTATGAATGCTTCTCCCTTTTCGAAAAGCGTTACTCTGTCCGCTTTACGTGGCGAACGTGATGTGCGGACGCTGTTTGAAGAGCGACTAAATTTCTGGATTCCGTAGCTGTGCAAGAATTGCAAGCGAGTGAGGTGCTTGGTATTTGCAATTCTGTCTCAGCGTTTTTACTTTTGGAGCTTTCTTGACAAATCAGGAAGGCACGAAGTTACTACTAAAAACCTACTTAAGCTTTCTCTGTAGGTTCCAGGAATATGACTGACTTTAATCGGAGATATTTATGTATGACTAGCGGCCCGTTCCGGCTTGGTCGTGTTATAAAATAATCTAAATTGAGAGAACTTAATTTTGAATAAATATTATGCAGGTACCTTTCGATTTTAAATTTAATTGTAAGCAACATATTTGTAACGTTTTTATGAGTTTTGAAACAAACGGATTTACCTCATTTCCTGATCAAGAGGAACCAACATATAATTCCCACTGAATAATACAATCTTTTCGTATGTAACGTTGTACTACGGATCGTACACTTAAAATTCACCACCAGCTCAGTTATTCCATCCGAGGACTGCAGTTTCGTGCTTTTCAGCACTCATCAGCCCGGATTAAGAATCACATGAACTGGTGGCGAAAATCCTCTTAAGGGAGCCAAGAGAGCCAAACAAACTGGTAGCTAATGTAGAATTAGAACACCAGATGAGTGACAGCAGCAATGGTGCGGTTCAACTCAAAGATTGATGGCAAGGCATGGTATTTTTGCATGGCATATATGCAGTCCTCGGATGGAATAACTGAGATGATGGTGTATTTTAAGTATTTCTGCCTTAGCCCTGGCTTAGGGCGGTAACTTACTACAAAATACGTATCGTATAGTTGTACGTTTGAACATCAGGTTTAATGATGGTAATGGTACAGTGGTGGTAAAAAAAATTGCATTACCCCGTATCCCAGATGATTTGGGGATGCATTTCTGATCAAGGAGTCGGTGGGCTTCACTTCATGCAAGGAAAAGTAAACCTTCAGGTGTATATTGGCATTTTGGAGGAGAAATTGCTTCCTACTATCCGGAATCACTTTACTTCAGTTCCGAACATCATTTTCCAGGATGGTTCTGCTCCGTTCCAAAGGGCAAAACTGGTAAGTAACAATTTAAAAACCTTTATCCTGCCATTAGACTTATATTGACATGGGGTTAAGTAATTTTTTTTCTCTAAACTCACACGCAGATTCAGAAATGGAAAAATGAGCATGGGGTCAGCAGTTTGCCTTGGCCCGGAAACAGCCCCGATCTACGTAAACAATTATCGGATTCCTGCAGTTAAATGTTTATTTCATAAGTTTTGCAGAATTTCACATACATTCATCGTTAATCGGTCGACCAAAACTTCTCACATAATCCCATTGTTGTGAAAATGCGAGGGTGATGCAATTTTTTTTAAAGAAAGTATAAGAAATTTTCATTGGAAATTGTAATCACTTAAATTAGAAAAGGAAATATGCAGGGACAATGGGTATGCAAGAAATATGAGTCAACTGATCTGCTGCAGGAGCTGTCGTAACTATCACTGAATCATAGTGAATTTAATTGAGGTCCAATTCCACTGCATAGAGAGGGCAAATTATAGTTGCGCAATAAAATTATGGGGATATCGCCTCCTATTTTAAAAGCATGAACAGAAGTCTTGAGGAGTTAAGGGAGATAAGGTAATGTGGGTGAGGCAAAGCGTTGTTGGCACAACCTAAAACTATAGCCCTCCTGCACGTGTAATATTTTGACAAAGAGTCTTGGTTTCCCCCCCCCCCAGGACAAACATTAAAGATCAAATCATTTAAAGAGAGTTTCCCACTCATCTATTTTGATCAGATATACTTTTCCAGGTATATTCCGTTACTTACTTGTAATAAAAGACTCTAGTAATGCTTAACCACCGTCCCCTACACTGACTCTTATAGTTGTTTTGTTCATAAGATGCAGAGATTGAGAAGGGCTTTTAAAGTTAGACGACTTTAATCAGGCTTGAAGTATATCTGCATGCGTTCTTCTAATCTACCACAGGAAGGATTTGATGAAAGTCACCAATAAATACGAAGGTGACACCTCTCAAAATTTCGTCTTAACCTTTTTGACCTTATAGGGTTCTGTTTGTGCCTTCTATAGCGGAACGGTGGCTCATCGAACATTCGTCCTACATTATGAGGTACCCTAATGAAGTTCTCCCAATTGTCTTTTTTTTTCTCGTGGAACATCCAGAGTCTTTCTGGAGGAAATATTTAAAGCTGTTAAAAGTTGGAATGGTCAGTTTTTCCACCTTTAAGTAAAGTCGCGGTACTTGCGAAAAAAAACATCGCAAAAACCTGTTGATCGATTTTTGGATAGTGTTGAACATATTGTTTTTCCAGTTTGACCGGGTAACTTGACAAACATCAATTTGCGTTAATAGTTTTCTTGTATCAATTTTGTGTTAATAGAATTATTTTTGTTGATTCTCTGCGGCAGTGGCAACTGTAATGCTGGGGGGTGGATTTACCACCAGCAGGGCGGACGCGATTCGTATAGTGGAGCGTTGGAGAATCTCCTGGTTACAGGAGTTTAGAGTATGAGCTTGGCTGCATCAAAAAACGATTAACGTTAGGTCAGAAAAAACACTTCTTTATTCTCTCTAGGAGACATTAGATTTATCACAATTACTAGAATTAGGTGTACACCTTAAATGAGTATAATTAAAAATATAGCATCATTTGAAAACTATTCCGGTTAAACAAAACATGGTAAAAAACATATACATGTGCAAAAGGAATTAACCTCACCCAAACAACCCAGTTCAAAAACTCGGACGACGACGCCGGATGCGGACAGGAGCATAGTAGCGACCGTAGGTCGCGCGCGGGCCGTAGAATCGACCTCTACGAGCCCTCGCTTGAAGGAACACGCGCACTGGATACACCAATTCTTCGCCTTATCGGCCACTAAATTCACATCCACACGGCGAGGGAGCCGGACATTTTCCCAACGGGGCTAGGATGTTTTCCTACCCTTGCTCCGGGGATCCGATAGATGGTCATGCGATAGGAAGACGTAGCGCCATTTTCCCACGTGCTCAGCTGTGCAGGGGCTGCTCCGCTGCGCCGGGCTTTGAGAAGGTTGAGGATAAAGCTCCGAAGACTTATTAGATGAATCCAGATGAGGGCTGCTTGAAGATTACAAGCGGCTTGAGCATCAATTTGCCGGGGCTATGTTTTCGAGTCGAGAGTTCCTAGTCTCTGGTTGCCATCTGTTTCCATCAGGCCCGAAGCAAGTTATTCATGCTTGTGTCGTATTTTCAGGCAAAGGCGATGCGCTTCTATTTTGACGAGGTTGGTTATTGACCGATTATTTTCATTTTCATGTCGTACTACAAAAAACTTCCTTTCTTCCTTCGTCTCTTCCAAGCCTCCTTCTTGTTCAGCACCGCTCCCGCCATCTCCGTTCCTCGCGCAAGTGGCGGGAAGGAAAGAAAAAATCTCTCTCCAGTTGGCTGGGAGAAAAACGGGTTTTCTTTTAGATGCTCGCTGTATGGTGCTGACATCTAGGTTTGGTGCATGGCGTTAATTGATATTCGGTATGAGGTATTATTTGAAATTGTGACAAGTTTTGTTGTCACAGCAACCAAAACCCGCTATTGAGTTTCCGCTGCATTGAAATATTTTGCCTTTTATTTAAATAAGCTTTGATTTATATCACTGTATTCCTGCTAACGCTCTCCTCGCAAGATGTCGTCACAGATTTTTTTTTTTTAAGGTTTGCCATAAAGCAATAGGTTCTCAGTTTGCATAAGAGGTAAGGTAGTTATGAACAATTCTATGAACTTAGGAGCGGAGTCAAAAAGTTACATGTATCAACTAAGGTTAGTTTCCAAGGTTTGTCGTCCTCTATCAGACCGAGTTCTCTACATGCTGCTTGATAAGTTGACAGGACCTTTGACTGTCCAAAGACTATGGAAAAATGTCAGACCATAAAACTGTTCGAAATTAATCATAAGTGACAAAATTCTGATTGGCTCTTGTATTCTTTTTCTTCGAAAAACTTGCTTTTTTCACATACCTTTACTATTTTTTTTTGGCAATTTCTTTCTGATTCGATATTTGTAAGCTGTAATGTTAATTATATCGTGTTCCAATGCTTAAATACGAGCATATTGAAAAAGAGTTCTCCAACTATTTTTTATTTATTTTTTCCTCTTGTTAGTCAAATTCTTTTCTATTGAATGTTCTTTGTTCGTTATTGTTTTAACTCTTAACTTTGAAAGTACGGTAACTATGTGCAATTACTCTTTGAGTTGAGAATTTTCTGAACTAAATGAACTTAAGTGAATCCATTATCAGATGTTCTTTATTTCGATTTTACTATGAATAAAAAACCTTGAACGGATAACCCGACATGCGTGCAAAATAACAACTTTTAGAAACACTTGTTTACATCGTCTGTCTGCACTACTTGAATTCGGAAATTAATTTGCCCAAAGCAAATCTCAGTTATAATCCGTTTGAATCATTAACGTTATGTGACTTTAAATGGTTTGCAATGTCTAAGGCTAATGAAATGCTATGCACCTTACCCTCTGCAGCCTCAAACACATGTAAACATTTTGGCGGTTCTTATGCTAACATCTTGAACATTTTTTCTTTCACGAGGTTCCATCCTTCAGTTCAAAGTAGAACCCTTGAAAGGGACATATCGACCTATCCGACGTTTTTGTGCCAAAATGGCTTTGGATTCAACCTTGTTTCTATTATTTATAAATACGGTATAATTTTCGCTGGTTGCTATGTCGTAAAACAATTGAGTAAAACAATAAGTTGAGTAAAATGTCACATAAGGTAAATCCTTCACACCTTATTTGTTAAAAATTTGTATTATTTAAATCTTCTTCATTTACGGAATAAAATAATCAAACATCAATCGGGCAACATATCCAAAACTTTTGCACTAGTTTTATGCAACGAGACTTTTGTACAAAGACTGATTTTGTCTTTCGATAGATCTGGAACCAAAATGTAGGATAAGTCAGCTCCCCTTATATAAGTGGCCCTAGTTCAAAGAGATCTTTTGATTATACTTGTCATTTCAAATACGGGACACTCGGTACCTGTTTTTACATTTATAACAATAAAACATTACGAAACATAAACTGGTGGCGAAGACAAAATATTGGTTTAAAAAATTAATATAAATACTTTGATGCATAATTTATAGCCTGTGTCTCTCAGTAAGAATGCACCTTTCATATACTGAAAGAATGTTTCAAATAGTTGCAATGATTCCGGAGATTACCTCGAACATATAAACATACAAAAATCCTCTCTCTCTCTCTCTCTCTCTTTATAATATTAGTATAGGTATATAGATTTGGGAATATTTAAGGATAATTTGAGAAAGGTTATCGACTATTAGCGGAAAACATTCCCGTTTTTTGTCTAGACAAGTTATTGGCAGAAGTTGGGTACATCAATTCCCGTTATTTTCCAGGAACGTTTCTGAATGGTTTTTACAGTGTAACACCCTAGTGTTATGGATATCAAATTAACTTGCTTTTCTTCTGTTCTAAATGACATCGTTTAGTCAAAAAATCAGGGTTCTCTTGGGGCAAACATTTTTTAATGGTGGAACAGAAAAAGTTAATGCGATCGACATTTCGAAGATGAGAATCTAATTAAAATCGTAGAATAACTTAGTCTCACTTAAACAGAAACTCTTCGATTACTTTTGCGGCATTGTTGTTATTAATGTGGATCCTCCATAGCAGAAGAATATGAAGCTAGAATGACCTAACTGAACATGGAAACTTTTTTTTTGTTATTATGTTGTCTGTGTGGGATGAAATCCGAGTGGAGGGAGTGAGAGGGTGAAAGGAAGACAACCCTTCTTTTGCAAGGAGTCTATATAATTACTTAGAATAATGTGATGACGATCGGTCAAACTTACCGTCCATCGGGCAATTAGCTGTCATTTCATCGTATGGGAGAACATATTTGTACAATTTGTGCGATTGCAAGGATGGACACAAGGGAGGGGCAATGGGGGCGATTGCCCCTCTCTTGAGGGACCATACAGAGGTAATTTTTTCGAACTGAAGTTTAAAATGCAAGTGGCCCTATTTTAAGGCATTAAGAAAAGGAATAGAGTTAGAATCTTCTCTCCAGAAACTCTCCAGAATGGAAGTTTCAAAGCAATTTTAGACGATCTTTGGCATTTTTAGGAGAAAAAGTTTGGATCTTTTGGCAATTTTTCGAAACTGAAGTTTCAAAAAGTGCAATTTCAGGCGACATTCGATGGTGTGAGAGAGGGGGGGGGGGTGTTGAAAAAAATCTCCTGGGACTGTTACAAAATTTAAAGTGCGATTTTCGTATTCCTCTTTTAACAGAAAAGCGGAAAAGGAAAGGAATAGTTTCGGGAACTTTCTTGACTAAATCTCTCCAAAATCAACCGCCCTCTCCTTGAAAACTTTCTGGATCCATCCCTGAGCGATTGTGATCAATTTACGAAACATATTTTTCAAGCCTTCCCCAAAATGGTTCTATTTGGAGATCAAAAGTCTTTTATTTTGTTTTATTATTTAAAAGAATAGATTTTAAAGGCCTAAGAAATGTTTCATTTTTGTTTCTACGATAAACAAAGTGATAATCAATTACGTATATCGGAAGTGATGTCGTAAGAACCAGAAAATGACGCCCTAAGTCCAGGAAGAAAGAAAAGTTTTGAAAAAAGTAAACATTTTGATTCGGTCAAAGAATGATTAGGCTAATAAGATGGAAATTTTTTCCTCAAAAAACGTCTAGAGCATGTATATTAACAAAAGAGTAATATTCAAACGCATTTTCCAAAGAACTACATTTGTTAAATATTTTAATTTTCGACAAATCGCTTACATCTTATAAAGTTTTGTACCTACCAACCGAATTTTTCAAATAATATTTTTCGCATTGCTAGATGTACTTTAAACTATAATTTAAGTTTTATGTGAGTTTAGTTTAAAACGCAGGAAAATTATGGAGCGACTTCTATTGGAAGGGAGTTTTAAATATATTGAGTTGAAATGAGTATAGAGTGTTTGCGGTTTTAATCTGTAAAATTAGCTTTTTTTTGCTCAATTTCCCCATTTTTAAAACTTTATTAAGATTATAATAATTTGTTTATTTTTCTACTTAAATTCATTCTTCAATTTAAAAAATGCAACTAGTAACTATTTGACTACTTTGAGATACAATAAAAAAATATAACACCAAAATGTACCCGTAACCGACCATGGACCGAACCCATAAGTTGAGTTTATAATGAAGTGATTAAAAAAAGTGTATTTTCTTTTTACCTTTTCTTATTTTGTACTTGCCAAGCTGGACATTGGTTTTAAAAATTTTAGAATAAAATATTGATTACCTAATAAGCGTATATGGAAATGTTAATGCATTTATTTTATTTTCATATAAAAAAGTTATCATTTCGTGCTTAAATGCTCTAAAAATTAAAAAAAAAAATTAAAACCATTTTTCCACCTATGATTAAACTAACGTAAATCAACAAAAAGTGTGAAGTATTGCTTTATTTTCCACTGCTACTCAGCATTGAAAGAAATTCCTTCAATTTTATCACTTATCGATTCCATCGATTACTCTTTGTGTTTTTTGATTCGTGCGGGCTCAATTTTTCTCCATAAAAAAAAAAAAAAATGTCGAAGACAATTACGCACCGAATTTTCTTAGGATCCTTTTAATTAATCTACACTGTCATTTGTGTTTTTATATCTTGAGAGGAATTTATCAATTATATACCGTAAAAATCCTCCTTTTTAATTACTCTTTTTGTGTTTCTTTTATCCTTCGATATCAAATAACTCTTAAATAGCATTGGATGTTTAATAGCATTGTATGATGTTAGTACTTTTACCAATTGGTATTATTGAATAAAATTATACATAGTTTAATACACACACAAATACCAGAAAGTACGCATAGTTGAAAAAAAAAATTGACTACCTTTCTCAACATGAAACTCAAGTTACACAGTTAAACAGTGAGAGTGCTAAAGAAGAATAAATAAGAATGTGTAATTTCTTGAAAGAACATCGATTTTAGATCGAAGGTCATAAAAAATCGTTTGAGATAGTCTTGACAAGTAAAACCTGTCAGAATCAATAAGAGACTTGGATATCTCTGCATTTTTTTCCATTCTTCGGTAAGAATTAGATTCAACTGTGTAAAAGCTATCGAGTAAGATAGGCATAAGCAGCAACACACCTGTAAGGTGAGCCGATACACCGTAAAAAAATTCCGAAACATTCCTGAGTGTTTCCTTGCAACGTTTCGAGATTTAAATGGTTTTTATCCACTTCCTGGAAATATCAAGTATCATTGTCAAAAAGTTTCCTGAATGGCTATAAGTTGTCCGAATGCAGACTTCTCTCTGTTGTAAAAAAATATTTTTAGCTCCCAGTTTAAAGATTAACTAAGAGTATTTATAAGGTGCATCGGCTGTCGTTCGATTCTGGATCAGCCATGCTGATTAAACTTCCAAAGGTAGCAAATAAGTATGGACTACGTAGCTTTGCAATAATTGCAATCAAGCGATATGCTTAATACTTGTGATTCTGGCTTAGCTTTGGCCATGTTTGCAATAGTGTCTAGACCTTGGATCGCGTCCATCACAATTTGTCATCGAGCTAATGCACATGCGCGAGTAGTTCATTTTTCAAACGTACTTGGGTAGCGAGAGTATTTGATATTTTATTTCTATAATGCATTACAGAAATAGTACGGTTATTTTGTTCTAAAAGTTAATTCTTATCGATGCCACGAATTATTTAGACATTAACGTGCCTCCTTTAGGTACTGAATTTTATGTTAACAATTGAAAGTTCTTTCGGTTGTACTCTTAAAAATGCTGAATTTTATTAATAAATCTGCACAATAATGGTGCATATTTCACACTTAAAACTGTGTCATTATTGTACACTGAACGGAAGGAGCCACCCTTGGGTGTACATACACATGAATATGCATAATATACATACATATACATAATTGTGACCATACTCCGACTGTAATGCATATTAACAGTCGGAGGGATAACGGATCGAGCGGAGCGAGGTCCTGGCGAGCCAGAGGTCTCATAGTACTTTCGTAATGAGACCTCGGCTGACCGAGGGCTCGTATCCCGGAGAAATGATGAAAAAAAAATTAATGCATTAATTTCGACTTGTAATTAATACAAAAATTTATTTCTTGTATTTTAATATGTGTACAAAAAACCCCGGCCCTGTACATTTTTGAAGCATATATTCGTGATGTTTTTTGTTGTGCTTTTATGTTGTTTTTATATATATTGTGCTCTGAAGTGCTTTGATCATGTTTTTTTATCTGATTTTTTCCTGTTGGCGCTAAAAAAGCATCGCTAAGAACGATGTATGACATATGTCGTCATACTCTAAAAACATGAATCAAATAAGAAACTTCTCAACATATGGCACAACAAAAACAAATAATTTCTTTTCGAAAAATAAATATGATGCAAAGAGTAGATACAAAAATAAGCGTATTGCCCTAAATACGTCAAGCGAGAGTTCTATTCCGCTAGCAGACGATAACTATCTCAAATACTCTCGCTACCAAAGTACGTTTGAAAAATGAACTACTCGCGCATGCGCATTAGCTCGATGGCAAATTGTGATGGGCGCGCTCCAAGGTCTAGTGCAATAGTGCTTTTGCAAATGACTTGATTAACCAGGAAGGTGCCAAGCTGTTAAATTATCCCTACCTAAGATTACTCTGAAGTTTCGGAGACACAACTGGCTTTAAATGGGAAGATTTCTGGATTTTTCAGAAAGGTTACTGAATTTTGTCGGAAAACGTTCCCGGTTTTTGCGAGATATGTTACTGGCAGAAATTGGGCACATCAGCTGCCTATTATTTTCCAGGAACATTTCTGAATCGTTTTTACAGTGTAGGGTTTGTGCTTGAATTTTCATATCTTTTTTTCTGCTTTTCCGTAAAAAAAATCTTTTAGTAGTTCAGCGCGCTATGACCCGTACTTGTCGTTTGTCAAAGTGAAATAATATCCAGGTTCTTTTGCGCACTAGGAACAAGAACCTTTCTGTACCATACGCCAAATTATAAGTATCAGTAACTCTGCCTAGGAGAGGTTTCGCGGTACACCCCTAAACTGTAAAAACGATTCAGAAACGTTTCTGGAAAATAATAGGCAGCTGATGTGCCCAATTTCTGCCAGTAACATATCTTGCAAAACCCATTAACCTTTTCCGCTAAAAGTCAGCAGCCTTTCTGAAATTATCCTTGAAACTTCCTGAAGAACAGTGAAATCACTCCTGTTAAAGCCAGTCATGTCTCGAGGACCTTCTGGAAAAATTAAGTATGTTTAACGTAATTGATAAGATTCCTGATTTCCCAAGAAAGCTCCAGAAGTAATAGAGCAGCAGAGGCCAAAGCTATGTGAGAATTGCAAATAAGAACGAAGCATACCCCTAATCTGAAATTCTGCCTTGCCTGATGGCAGCTATCAAGTGACTGATTCACTCTTACTGGGAGCTTAATCAATTTGGATGGGCCGTGATCGAACATTGTAAGCTGCTGTTAACGTAATTTATTGTATTTTTTGTTTAATTAATGATATATTTTAAATTGCAAAGAATTGTTTTTAGGTTGTTTAAAGAGTGCTTACGCATTCTAGTAACAGAAAATGAATGTTTTACCTAAGAGAGATGGAGGGGGAGTTCATTTATTCAAGGGACTTTTTTTAAAATCTATTTCATTTTCTCGAATGACAGCTCTGCTATAGTTTTATAATTTTTCATATAGGGGACGAGGGAGCAGGACGTCACTTTTGTTCTAAATGTACTGCGGTTTGTAACTACGTTTTTTTCTGGGATGGGAAGAGGGAGTGATTTTTATTTAAACGTTTTCGTTAAAAAGATACTATCGCTAATCAATTGGGTTACAGTAGCGTGGTTGCTTGGCGAGTTAGGAGATAGACAATGGAGTTGATGAATTTTTTTACGTTTTAAAGCAATTGTTAATGTAGTTTAATGACTAGGCGAATTAT
Source organism: Uloborus diversus (assembly GCF_026930045.1). Taxonomy (NCBI): domain Eukaryota; kingdom Metazoa; phylum Arthropoda; class Arachnida; order Araneae; family Uloboridae; genus Uloborus; species Uloborus diversus. The sequence continues at coordinate 117,937,611 of NC_072738.1, forward strand.
TTTAATTTGCAAAGAAACTGTAAGAGGTTTTTTTAAGGATGTGTACGCGTTTTAATCAAAGAAAAAGGATTATGTTGCATCCAGAGGAGAGAGATTTTTATTTTTTCAAGGGACTTCCTTTAAATTATTAGCACGGGCATCACCTTGCTAGTTTATTATTAAAAAAATCCTTTAAAATGCATTTATTTGAAGAGAAAAAAAAACGATTCTTTAGAAATGTTAAAGCATGGAAAAATTATATTTTGATATTTGAGAGAAAAAAAATAATTTCAAAGCCCTTGACTTCGGTATAGACTTCTTTCCATTTTAGAGAAAATATATCTCTCTTGCACTGATCATTCAATATATGCTCCAAAAGCAATCTGAGCAGCCAAGTTTGTTATTATTCTTTATCGGAAATGCAATTTTAGAATACAAAGAGTCATAGATTTAAAATGTTTCCTGTAGACACCGTTGAGTGAAGACTGAATGGAACAAGCTTATTCGCATGGATATTTGAAAGATACTCTTTTGAAATGTGAGCTTTAGACTGCTATAGATAAGATTCAATTGAATGCATGTTCCGAGTCAATAAAAAATTTAGAAATGGAAACTATTGTTTGCATTTAAAAATTGATGGATGCTTTCTGTTTAGATTTAAACTAAAAACATGTACTGACTGCAACAAAAATATTAATATGAGAATTTTAAAAAACATAGGTTTTATATATGCATAATGAAACATGCACGAAAAAAGATTTACTACACCTTTAAACGATACAGAAACGTTCCTGGAAAATAATGGACAGCTGTTGTGCCCAATTTCTGCCAGTAACATACAGTCGGGAAATGGCTATAACGCAAATTTTTCCTTAGTAATGATTTTTTTTCCAACGCCAGCTCCTCGCCTGCTGCGCAAAAATTTCGGAAAAGAGTCGCGGCGCGTGAAATTTCAATTATTGAAACTTCGAATAACGATAACCTATGATTGGACCACTTTTGCTAGAACAACCCTATACCATCGGCTTCGTAGTATTTTTGCCTAGATTTTTTTTATAAGTGGAAACTCGATAAAGGAAAATTATTAATTTTTGAGTCCTTTTTCCCCACTGACAACCCTGATTAGGGACCAGAAGAAGGTAGGCAACTTTAACGTTTTCTTTGCAGATTTTACTCTTCATTTATGGCAACAATTTTTGGAAATTCGATGAAGGTAACTTACTCCTTTTTGGGCACCTTTTAGCTCCTCGCAACCCTGATTAGTTCACATGCTATAGGTAGGCAACCTTACTTAAGCGTTTCATTCACAACTTTTACTGTTTATTTATGATAATTTTTGGAAACTCAATGATGGTAAATGTTTCATTTTTGGACACCTTTCAACCCCTGGTAATTCTGATTAGTTCATGTGAAAGAGGTAGAAATTCTTACGTTCGCGTTTTATTTACAAATTATGCTCTTCATCTTTGATAACAATTTTTGGAAACTTGATGAGGGTAGGTCAAGCCTAGTGGGATCTTAGACTATGACGAGTTGCATGATGTGCATGCGCTGTCACACGACTGATAACAGTCTGATCGAGCTGCATAAACCTTCTTCATTTTTTAAATTATAAATATATTTACTATATCTACTGTTCACTGCTATTATAATGCTGTAGTGCACATACTGTAAGAAACATACTGCTTTATTTTATGTTTATCTCCCGCATTGATCATTGATTCTGTGCTCCTTAGCAGTATTTTATTTTAAATAATACGGTTTTTTTCTTTTCTAAAATACAAAAAAAAAGTCAATTCTTTTGAAAAAATACTGTAATATATAGTTAAAAAAATGGTTTGAAACAATTTGAGGGGTAAAGTAAGACAAAACAACGTTAGAAGAAGAACAAATGTGTTCTTCTAACGTTGTTTTGTCTTACTTTATTGTTCAGCACAAAGGTATTTATTTATCTTAATTTGAGGGATGTTTACAAATGTCTGAGGCAATTAGGTATGCTTTTCACTAACTGACTAACTTTGTTTCACAACGCGAAATTTCAACTTACGCGAGGGGTCTTGGAACGCATCCCTCGCGTAAGTCGGGATTCGACTCTATCTTGCAAAAACCACGAACGTTTTCCGCTAAAATTCAGTAACCTTCCTGAAATTATCCTGGAAACTACCTAAAAAATTCATAAATCCTCCCGTTTAAAGTCAGTCGTGTCTCTAGAAGTTTAAAGTAAACTTTGGTAGGTATAATACAATCCATATTAAAAATAATAGAATATCAGTACTGTTTGAACTAAACTTGTCCCTGAGTCGGGAAAAATGAACGCATGCAAATTAAAGAGTGAAACTCGTCATTCATGAATGGGTAAATCAAATTATACAATTTTTCAGATAATATTTTAACAACTTATGGATCATTAACACATTGGAAAAATTGATTTTTTTATATGGGTCAAAACATTAGAATAATTTACTCATTCAATGTGAGTTTTAAAAAGTAGCGAAAATATTTGCATACCTATCAACTGATAGTTTTCCATAAGTATGGAGCTTGGCGCCCGGATTATTTTACGCTCTTTTAAAAGCTCTCGATTGCTCAAAAAGGGTTGTCAAGGTGATAAATAGGAAAACAAGCGAAGTTACATATTGTATCATTTCTAAATGTTAGGAAAAAAACTATCCAACTCAATTCAAATGAACGTTTTACTATCTATGGTATGTAAGATTTTAAAGGAATATAGAAGGACTGACCAACTAAAAGGTAACCGAAGTAAACGAGGTAGAAAAATTAACACCTAGCAGAGACGAACCCAAATCGTCAAACAAGTAAATCGTCCAAAATAATTGTTGAAAAATGCTTCTTCCGTCCAAAAAAGTTGGAAAGAATGTATAGTTATGCCAACTACACTTGGACGGTTGCATAAACTGCAATTTTAATTGCGGATCTATGAAGTAAGACTAAAGATAAACATGAAGCAGAAACGTGCACGACTCTCCTGGAGCAAAGAGAAGCTCATACAAGGGCAACAAGGTTGGAAAAATATTATATTCAGTGATGAATCTTTTTTTTTTTGAAATATCTGTGAACAAAGAAAGGTGACCGGGTTTGTCATTTAAGAAGAAAAGGTTATGAGAATTCTTGTGTAAGAAGTTCTCTCTTCAATGTCCTTGAGGTTTAAAATTTCCTCTGCCTTGTCCGTTTTCTTGAGGAGCACAATGAAGAGGGGAAGACTCTTCTTTTCAGGTCCGGTCCGCATTTGTACAATTTTGAGGGTGTCGTAACCCCTTTCCATGAGATCGGAGCTAATGTTCTGGGTCGGGAAGTCAAGAGGGAGGCCACGGATGACTACTTTGAGCGGTTGTTGCTTTGGTAGAAGGCGTCTATGAAATTGATGATTATAGTCCTTTAGATATCCTTCGATGATCTCGACATCTTCTTTCATGCTGAGGAAGACTTGAAGGTCAGTTCCTGTAAGTTTGCCTTGGACCTTCCCAGCGCAGATATCTGCAAACTCAGCCAGAAGTTTGGAGGGGGAGGCAACATCCGCCATGGTGATGGGGAGAGGAGGACGACGTCTAGTTGCACTAGATTTGGCAGCGTCACCTGCTACCATACTAGGATCCTGAGATTTCTTGGGGGCTTCTTCAGGAGTTAGAACGGAGAACTTGTTTGTTGTGGGAATGTTCACTTGGACTTCGGGCTTGGTCTCAGGAGTCGGAGAAACATCATCGTTGGATTGATTTAAGTCCATATCGTCTTCGCTGCTGTCAGGAAAGAGACTTTCGATTTTTGCATTGACGTTGTCGAAGAGTGCCATAATTTCCTTCTGCATTTGAAGGTCGTCACGTGTCCAGTCAGTGGGCTTAGATGATCTGAAGAGGTCAGTGGTAATAGCCTGGAGGTATTTGGAAATTCCGACAAGGGTTGGTTGATCAGAGGAAGATTCAATTTTGGATAAGTATTTCTCCGTAGTCGAAGTCGTATTTGTCCAGGATAGCATTGAAGAAATTTATAGACATCGTCTTCCGTCCAGATGAGTCGCTCCTAGTGGAGGTCGTTGAATGGGAGGGAGAGGGAGAAGGAGGTTGATGTGCGGCCGGGGACGGTTTCGATGACGGGGTTGACCTAGAGCTCCTTGAAAAGGTCAGGCTGACTTATCCGACATTTTGGTTCCAAGACAAAATTGGATCCAACCTCGTTTCTAGTATTTATAACTACGTTATAATATTCGCTGGTTGTTATGTCGTAAAGCAATTGATTATAAGTTGAGTAAAATGTCACCTAAGGTAAATCTAGAAAGATTACTTAGTTCACAAATTCAACAAAAACGTATCAAGAAATGTTTACTGTAATAAACCTCATTTTTTCACCTTATTTGTTTTTAATTTGTATAAATTAAATCGTCTTCATCTACAGAATAAAATACTAAAACATCAATCAGGTAACACATCTAAAGCTTTGCCACCACTTTTCTGAAATGAGACTTTTGCACAAATACTATTTTTTTCGCCTTACAATTTTGGAACCAAAATGTCGGATAAGTCAGCTCCCCTCATATAGGATCCTTAGAATGACCCTGCCGGCCCGGCCGCCACCGAAGTGAAGCCGATACACTTTATAAATAAGCTCAGTCATTTTTTAAACTGGGTGCTATAAATGTTGCTTCACAACAGTAAGCAGTTTGCATTCGTGCATATTGTAATAATTCTGGAAACTTTTTGACAAAGAATCTTGATCTTTCCTGGAAGTGGATAAAAACCGTTGAAATCCTGAAACGTTACGCAGGAATAATCAGTAACGTTTCGGAATTTTTTTACAGTGTATTGTCTATAAGAAGCTAACGTATTTTTCAAATTTATTACAAGTAAAGTAAGTAATAGTAGATTTGTACAACAAAATGCAGAGATTTGTGCAGTAAAGGCACGTATTATAAAATGACGTGTGACATGTAGACATGTTCAGAAAATATAAAAAATTGAACTGTTTTTCTTGTTTGAAACAAAAATTTGAAAATGAATTTTTATTTACCGTAAGTTTGCACATGTTTCGTTATACTTATGTTAATTCTTCAAAATTTTCTCATTTATGTAAATACTTCAAAACTGTTTCTAATAAGCTCAAATGCAATCTACTTAAATTTCTGGCTAATTAAGACACATTGAACATAATATTTAAAAGTAATATTTCTTAATTTTTCATCTGACTAACATAAGGAGCCTAGATTGTTGTTTCTGAAGAATGGTAATACCTATCGACAACTAAAAGAGATATATCTTTAGTTGAGGCAAATCTCTCCCGGCAGCGCCGTAAAGCAGTGATTAGGATTTACGTAGCCTTCACATAGCTGCCATGTTACGTTTGCATCAACTTCAGAAAGCTGAAGCTTTACAGTTAAAGAACAGTGCTGTGTGTTTGTTTCACGTGCAATATACGCATGGGGAAAGATAACACGAGAAAAAGAGAGGCAATTTTGAAACAAAGAAAAAAAAAATACGTATAAATATGTTCAACCAATTATAAATTTTTTCCAAACTAAACATCAATTTTTAACTCGCACTGTGTAACTCGTAGAATTTGACCGGCGGCTTTTAAATCAGTACTGGAAAAAAAAAGTCGGAGGGGCGGATTTTTATGCAATTAAGGCTGCCTTTACATAACCTATCTTAGTTGAATCAACTTTCGAAAGTGTGGTTATTAGGAAGTTTAACCAAATAGAAAAGTGAAGGAATCACCTTTCATTATTCACACGAAGGTTGTGAGTTGTGTGTTGCTACTTTGTAGCAGGAACATAATGGAAGGAGCAAGTCCGATTATCCGCTTAGCAAAAGCTGAAGCAAAGACCTCAAAATACGTGACTCATCAACGACGAATTGTTGGCACGTTCTGCGTGAAACAAACGAAAAAAACCTGACTTCTTCCAATGCTTTGCTTTAAAATCTGTCACGTGACTTGTGGTCTGAGCTTCACGATTGAAAGTCTTCACTCCCTCCATTATACTTCTTCTCAATTGTTGCTACCATTCTGATCCCGATGAAAGTAATCAACTTTTCAGTTGATTACACCTATCAGGACACTTCCAAGTTTCTGCTCTACACACGAGTAAACTATAGCTGAGGCAAACCTAACCTGGCAGCATAGTAATACTATGATTAGGATGTGTAGCCTTTACGATGCTTCCAAGTTAGTTTTGCCTCAACAATAGTTCAAAGTCAGCTCGGTTCATGTTTTAACATCGTTGTGGAGCAGCCGCTCGAATAAATTTGGCTTATTAGAAAATAAGCGGTTCAACAAAGTTGCCATCTGTGAAGACGACGAAAAACAACTATTTGACAGGCAACTACACTGTAAAAAAAATCCAAAACGTTACTCATTATTTCCGTGGAACGTTTCAGGATTTCACAGGTTCTTATCCATTTCCTGAGAAATCAGATATCTTTGTCAAAAAGCTTCCTGAATTACTACAAGTTGCACGAATGCAGACATTTCATTGGTGTGAAAAATATCTTTAGCTCCTAGTACAAAGATTAACTGAGCGTATTTAATAAGTGTATCGGCTTCAACTCGATTATGGGCCGCCCAGATTGATTAAACTTCCAAAGAGGTCTAATAAGTTTGTAGATTCCGTAGTTGTGCAAGACTTGCAGGTGAGTTAGAGTCATGGAACTTGCTTACAACTCTGTCTTAACTATGGCCACAGTTGCAGTATAAAGCTTTTAGTGTTTACTTGGCAAGTAAGGCGCCGAATCATAAATAACCAACATAAGTTTTTTCTTATGATTCCAGAGCCACGACTGGCTTTAACCGGGGAGATTACGGAATTCTTCAGAAAGATTCCTGGATAACTTCACGAAGGTTACTGACTATTAGTGGAAAACTTTTCTGCATTTTGCAAGAAATGTTACTTGCAGAAATTAGGCTTATCAGCTGGTCATTATTTTCCAGGAATGTTTATGAATTGTTTTTACAGTGTATTATAAAAAGCTGATTCCGCTAACCGCATCGTGTTTTGGAGATCTAACTCATCTGCTGGCTGATGGTTACTTTTCGCTGTCCCCTACAAAAGGACAATATAGATTTGCTGATACACTATTTCTCAAACAACTGTTTTGACTATAACAGAAGGGTTTGCAGCAACAGAGAGTTACCTACATTTTTTTTTACTGTTGGGAAATCTCTTGGAGTTAACTCCATGTTGTCTCAAGCGAATGAAGCAGCTAACTCATTCTAGAGAATAACTAAAGAACAATCGACCGGAGATATTTCCTAGTTGCACCAAATGACCAAAAAATGGAGTCAACTCTTTGTCTCTGCAAAATCTTCAATTGCAGGCCTATTGTTTTCTTTCTGGAAGTCATATTTTAAATAGCAAGAGTCACAGATTTTGGAGATATTTCTCCCGCTCCTATTCCTCCGCGTTAACATGTAAAAAAAAGAACCTATTTTAGTTAATTAGATATCATCAATATTTAAAACTGCAGTTTTTGTTTAACTTTTTTGTTTAACTGCACATCAACTTACAGCCCAGTGAGGCGTGTTACAAATTACTTCCTCCGAGTTCAACACTTTCCTTTCAAAATATATTTTGCAATGCAAAGCTCACACAAAACACTTAGCCATTTCCGTCGGAACAGTTCGTTTAATGGATTCTGTAATGACGTGGAACAACATTTCCGACTCATTTCTCTTTATGGGTTGAGGTGAAAAATGATACACAACGATCTGTCTGGATTTGCATAGAATGTTACTGGACGAAAAGAAATTAACCTGAAAAATATTTCAGAGGACATCTCTTTCTTCTTGCTTAGTCTCAGAGGCACACATTTTTATGCAGAGAAGCTTTTATGTTTCATGCATTCGATGCATGTAAAAATATCTCAGATGTAAAAAAAATATTTGAGAACTAAGCGGTTGGAACATAGCATTTTGAATCGTATATACTTCCAAACCAAAATATATTTTTTTTATTACAAGATAACTTTAAAATCAGTGTAGTTCTGGTGAAACTGTTAATAAGTTTTTAAAAGATTTCGTAGCAAAATTAGACTTTGGTTAAAGAAAAGATATTGCTAAACGATTTTACCGTTGAACTATAATTTTGTTTTTAGCTCTTTGTTTAGGTTTAAGATTTTTTTAAATATTTATTCAATGATACACAGAAAAAAATTATAACCATTTTAAATAATATCCTATTTCGCAAGAAATTTTTGCGGTCTTTTAAATTAAAACTCATTTTTATTTGCAAGACCGTTTTTGTTAAAGTAACTTGTAAGAAAAATAAACATTTCACACGTAAATAATGATTTTAAGAAAGCTAGCCAATTTAAAGTTCTCAATTCTCATCCTCATTGTAGGTAAATAAAATTGATAGCAAAATCGATGACTACCAAAATTTTAAATCTGTCAAAACTATGTGCAGATGCCAATAAAAATTGAAATTATAACTGAAATATACACTAACTAGTTGACCCGTGCGGAACTCCGCACTGTGCTTCAAATCGTTTCATAAGACATTTCGTTCTTTAAAAATTTCAAAGGAAGAACATTATGAAGAAGAACCGAAAAAAAGTACACGGAAAAAGTAAGCGCACAAGAAAAGGGATGTAATTTGAATACATCAGTAACAAAACCTCGTTAAATACAACGTTGTGATAATTTGATCATCGCTCACGTTTTGGTTGTACGTAATTTCAATGCAAACATAAATATCATTAAAAGTGTGGCTGAGTAGTGACTTGTGAAAAAGCAGTAATTGTGCATGTGAAAAAACAGGTTGTGGCAAATACAGTCCTGCCCATGTGAGCATCTGACGGGAAAAAAAGAAACATTAAAGAGATATTTATTGGCACGGATTCGAATTGGCGCCACTCTGATTAACAGCACGACACTCCAACAAACCTAGCAATTGCGCTTTCCTTTTCGAATGCTATTCATTGAAGGAATGCGTAGTAGAAAACAGCAGAAAAGTTTTTTGCTGAAAAAAAGTAATCAGATTATGCGCCATGTTTTGTAATTAGCCAGCATGATACGATTTAAAATTCAAAACAAAAACCAGTTGAAATGAGTCCATTTTTTAAGTGTAATTTTTCGAACGTAGACAAAATGTATTTTTTTTTCAGCCAAAAGCAGAGGTGTAGAAAATGATTTCTTACTAATAAAGTAGATAATAATTTTAATGTTTTATATCGTATTTGAATAAAAAATTAAATGTTTACTGGGTGAAACTCGTAGTTTCAATTTGGGTAATTTTATACAAAAGGTCGAACAATGCTATTCGAAAAATCTACATTTCAACATACAATGAAAATGTTTTTTGCACAAAAAGGCTTCCCTTCAGGTAAATTTAATATTTTTTTATGCTTACATTGTGCATAGAGGTCTAGACGAAGTCAAAGCTTAAAAAAAAGGAAGAACACTCTTCGATTAACAGTTAACTTATTAGAATAAGTACTGTAGCCGGCATAAAGGAGTCGAAACACCAAGAAGCATTCCCATTGCATTTATTTTATTACGTGTGTTATCTGTTGTATGTTATGAGTACATGTAATGCGTACTATTAATCTAAATTTGCTATTATGTCGGACAGCCCGAGCTTGCCTGAAGATCCGTTAGTTTATACCCGAACGCTCTACCGAAAAAAACTTATCAATTATCAATTTAACCGAACAACTAAGTCCAGTGCATAAAAGTTTAATTTTAAATAAAAACCACACACACACAGGTTAATTTTACTTTTTTTTTTCTTGCCGAAGGCTAAGCAAAAAATTGAGAAATTGTATTAGAACTTTGCGCTTAAAAAAAATCTGCATAAGAACTTCAGGCAGCATCAAGGTTTTGCAACAGCAAAAGGCGTTTCTGAAAACTTGATTTTTCGACCGTCATTAGCCCGCCTGATAAGTTTTAAAATGAGGGGGGAGGATAATATATAAGATAAGATATTGAAGAGAAGTGTTTTTTATTATTGAAAGTTTTTACAATTTGTTGTCGCAGATTGCTTGAACCGTTATAACTTAGATGGCAGCACGTGTTCATCATTTAACAGCACGCTTAAAATACAAAATAATTTAAACTAAGCTCTTTTTTAAGCGTAGCTTTTCGATTATAGTAAAAATGTGATAGGCTAGTTGTTTTTTACAAAACGAAGAAAAAAAAATGTAGTTTGTCCTTCAAATTGAGGTAATAATTTTTTCATTTGTACAAAGAGACAAAAACTCTTTTCAAGAATCTATATTTCAATATACGATTTGAACTCTTAAACCTCATACTTATATGTTCACTTACATTACGCTTTAATTTTCTTACCGGAGCCAAAACTTAAAAAAAAAAAGTCTTACAATTAAGAATCACTTTAGCTCCATGTTGTATCAAGTTTTTATAACAGCAAGTTTTTCCATTTCATCTACTCTCTCACCTTTGTTATTCAGTGTTTATGTAATGCGCGATATTTCTCTTATTTGTTGATGCATATTGTCCGGCCATGGGCCCGAACACGCATTGGCCTGGTTATCAGGCGAATGCTCTGCCAATCGAGCTATTCAGCTCTATCGGTCACGCTGTAAGTTAAAGTTATAAGTTTAACCGAAAACCTCATTCTGCTTCTTTAAAACAGGTTTTTTTTGACTGAAAAAACAATTTTTAGACCGTGGGTCTATTTTTCGTCAGTAGCCTGCACAATAATCTTTGAAATACGGTGCAAATAAAAGAAATCGATAAAGAATTGAGGAAGATCTAGCGTAGAAACCAAAAACAGGCTACAGAAATAATATATAAGGATTGAAAATAAGTGTTTTTATCTTTGAATATTGAACTACTTCACATAGAAAGTTGCTTTATGAGTTACGGCTTAAATGCCCGCACATGTTTCTCTTTTAATCGAACACTTAAAATTCAAAACCAAAACCAGTTGAACTGAGTCCGTTTTTTAAGTGTAATTTTTCGAACGTAGACAATATATATATATACATATTTTTTTTCAGCAGAAAGCAGAGGAGTAGAAAATGATTTCTTTCTAATGAAGTTGATAATAATTTTAATGCTTTATATCGTATTCGCCCGAATAAAAAATTAAAGGTTTACTGGGTGAAATTCGTAGTTTTAATTTGGCGTAGTATTTTTTCATTTGTACAAAAGGTCGAACACTGCTTTTAGAAACATCTACATTTCAGCATAGAATGAAAATGTTTTTCTGCACAAAAAGGATTTCCTTTAGGTAAATCTAATACTTTTTTATGCTTACATTATGCTGAGTGGTCTGGATGTAGTCAAAGCTTAAAAAAAAGGAAGAACACTCTTCGATTAACAGGCAACTTATCCGAATGATAACTGTAGCCTGCATAAAGGAGTCGAAACACCAAGTAGCATTCCCACTGCATTTATTTCATTACGTTTGTATGTTATGAGTACATGTAATGCGTAATACTAATATAAATTTGATATTCTTTCGAACAGCCCAAACTTGCCCGAAGTTCAGATAGTTTATAGCCGAACGCTCTACCGAAAAAAACTTATCAATTTAACCGAACAACTAAGTCCAGTGCTCATAAGCTTTACTAAAATATGTACACACACACACAGGCTATTTTTTTTTTTTTTTTTTTTGCCGAAAGCGACGTAAAAAAATTGAAAACTGCATTAGAACTTTGCTTTTAAAAATGCATAAGAACTACAGGCTGCATCAAGGTTTTGAAACAGCAAGGGGCGTTTTCGAGAACTTGATTTTTCGACCGTAAGTCTATTTTTCTTCATTAGCCAGCCTGATAAGTTTTAAAATGAGAAGGGAATAATATATAAGATAAGATATTGAAGAAACATTTTTTTATTCTTGAAAATTTTCACAATTTGTTACCGCAGGCTGCTTGAATCGTTATGACTTAGATGGCAGCACGTGTTCATCATTTAACAGCACGGTTAAAATACAAAATAAATTGAACTATGCTCTTTTTTAAGCGTAGCTTTTCGAATGTAGTAAAAAAGTGATGAGCTATTTGTTTTTTAGCAAAAAGAAGAAAAAATATATATTTTACCCTTCAAATTGAGGTAGTATTGTATTTATTTGTACAAAGAGTCAAAAACTCATTAGAAGAATATATATTTCAATATACGATTTATTATTTTTTTTCTGAACAAAAAACAGTTCTGTTGTAGTCTGAAATCTTAAACCTGTTACTTATATTTTCGCTTACATTATGCTTTAATTTTCTTTCCAGAGCCAAAGCTTCAAAAAAAAAAAAAAAAACACGTGCAATTTCGAAGTAATTTAGCACAAAATCACTGAATGTTTTCATATCAGCAAGGAGCATTCCCTTCTCATTTATTCTATTCCCTCATAGCTGTTATTTATTTAATTCAGAATTCATGTAATGCGCGATATTTCTCTAATTTTTTGTTGCAGATTGTCCGGACGTGGGCCCGAACACGTAATCTTCTGGTTACGAAGAGAACGCTCTGCCGATCAAGCTACTCAGCTCTGTCGGTCATAGCGCAAATTAAAGTTATAAGTTTAACCGAAAACCTCATTCTGGTTCTTTAAAACAGGTTTTTCGGCTAAAAGAAACAATTTTTAGACCTTGGGTCTATTTTTCGTCAGTAGCCAGCTCCATAAGCTATAAAATTAGCCGTAAAACAAAGAAATCGATCAAGAATTGAGGGAAATTTGGCGTAGAAACCAAAAACAGGCTACAGAAATAATATATAAGGATTTTGCTTGTTTTGCACCACCTTGGGTTTTTAAAAAGGTCGTAAAATTTCTTATTTCCATTAAGATGTAAGATAATAAATCTTCTCTTTGCAATCAAATATAAATATTGATAGTTTTTTTTCTTTCCCTTCTCGAAAGAATATTTTGCAGATGGCTATTCGTCTTGTTTTAATTAAATTAGAGCTAAAACCTTTAAAAAACCCTACTGCATCAATATCTCGTTAGGATTATTTGATATAGGTCCTGAGAGAAAAAAAAGTCAACTTCGTAATGACTTGCAGCGGCGTGTTTGGAACTTGATCTTTGAAAGTCATTTGCTGACGCAAGGATATAGTATTACGCTGTTATATGTACTTTATAGGGAAAATAATGCGTTCAACCTCTACTTCAATTTCACTTCACGTACGTGTGTTACGCAAGGGCTGCGCCTTTTGTGCTTTTATTTGTTGTTTACAGTGAGAAGCCGGAAATTTGTTTGTTGAGAAAGAGTAAGTTACATATGTCGAGCATTTCTTTTATCTACAGCAGTGGTTGGGTCGCGCCTCTCTGAGAAAGGGGGGGGGGGTGGAAGAATTTCAAGGGATCTGGAATGTTTAAAAAAAATAACATGACCATTTTTGCAGAATTTCATGGTCAAAGGTAATTACTTTAACATTATCGACTTTGTAATCACGTTGCTTCTTATACATAAAAAGTAGTCGAAAACTTTGTACTGCATAGTGAATAAAATATGACAACGTATATAAAGTACAAATTCAAAATGAAAAAAGGTTAAAAAACCAGCAAACAGCTGTTTCGGCACTCTAAAATACAAGTGCCATCATCAGTGCAATTAAAAACGAAGACAGGTTCAACCCGACTAAAACACAGTCGAGGCGAACATTGGAATGAGAGACGAGTTGTAAAAGATATGAGAGCTTTGCTCCTCCAAACACTTGCTCCTGTGAACTATTCGAGTTCCGTTGTCTTACCCTTTTTTCCTAAAATCAGTCTACAAATTGCCAAAATCTTAAAAAAGTTTCATTTTTCCGTCACTTTTTCTCCTGTTAATAAATTAAAATTTTCACAGCTTAAACACCCTGTTCAGAACCTTGACAAATGGGGCATTTATAGTGTTTCCTGCCAGTGCAAATTGGCCTACATTGGGCAGACTCGACGATCCCTCAAATTCCGGATAAAAGAACACGAAAATTACGTCAAAAAACAGGATCTCAAACGCTCCTCTATTGCTCAACATTGTTGGTCTTGTGGCCATAATTTTATTTTTTCTTCCGCCAAAGTTATTCACGAGTGTTCGTCCATTCATGATTTAGATTTTTGGGAGTCATATTACATATGGAAAAATTCTAATTTAATCGTCAATGATTTGTCTAGCACTCCCCCTTTTCCTAATGTTTGGAAGTCTGTTATTTGATTTATTTTTTGTCCGTGACGTTTTCACCTGAGTGCAACTGTCCTCTGTAGTTCTGACGCAACCTTGACGTCATCGTTTCCGGTAATGCTCTCATATCTTTTACAACTCGTCTCTCATTCCAATGTTCGCCTCGACTGTGTTTTAGTCGGGTTGAACCTGTCTTCGTTTTTAATTGCACTGATGATGGCACTTGTATTTTAGAGTGCCGAAACAGCTGTTTGCTGGTTTTTTAACCTTTTTTCATTTTGTATTTGTACTTTATATATGTTGTCATATTTTATTCACATTGCTTCTTGTTCTCACTTGAGGGTTTTGATGTTCCTATTATTTTATTTTCTCCCCGCCTTACTCTGCAGCACCACCGTTGACCGGCCCCTCCCAATGCTGCTCCTATGCGAGCTAAGTCTCCAGGTTGCATCGATATCCTACACACACACGCGCTTGCAGTGGCTCCCAAAAGTGTTCGTACACCTTGAAATTTTGTAGTAAAATCAAAATAACACAAAACTGAATTTGAATTAAAGTCCAATTTTTTTTTCACACCATTCCTATGCCATTCTGAATAAAACCCAGCAGTTGTTTTCAAAATATTGCCAGATTTTATTTTTGAAATTTGTCAAAAAATGAAGAGACAGAGAAAAAATACGCCACAAAAGTCATCGTACAGTGAAATATTTTCGAATAAATTCATGATAAAAATTATCTTATGTGGTTTTTTTTATTGTTTTTGCATTGTAATGACACTGTAAAGTCATTTGCCTTTAATATTTTGTTTATTTATTCCCTAATATTCTGCTTATTATTTTAAAATGGCAGGTATGCGTAGAAAACAACAAATATGATTCGAAATTTGATTTTTTCCCCTCACAGTAGCCAGAAATTGATTTGAAATGTCTCTAAATTAGTTAATTTATACCATTCCATAGTGAAGTGCTTAATAAAATTCTTTAAAGACAAGAATCGGATCGAAAACAAGGTAAGAAAAGGTCAACTGGCAAAGTTAACAAAGCGTGATCAAAGGTTTACAGTTTAAAAAATTATGAAAAATACACATTTGAGTGCTGAAAAAGTTTCTGCAGAATTGAATGAAACATTTTACGTTTAGTTTTTACTTAAAATTGTTCGCCAAGTTCTCTGATTAGCTTGATAGGACTTCTTCCCGCAGAAATTTTCTTGTTCCTGCGAAAAGCCGTAAGCTTACGCTTTCCGTCGCAAAATCAATGATAAATAAGCTCAAAACGTTTTGGAACAACGTCTTACTTATAGATAAAAATAAATTCAGTACTTTGGGTTAAATTGTTGTATAATTGTCAAGAGAAGAAAAAATGAGGAATTTAAACTTAAGAACTTTGTTGGATCAGTTAATCAGGACGGTGAAGGTGTTAGGGTGTATAACAGCATCAGGACTTGGAAATTTGGAATTTTTTGACAAAATAATGAATTATACTGTTCATTTAAATATTTTAAAAAATAATTTTAAAATATTAGCCCAAAATTTGGTAATTGGAAACAAACTTTGTTTTTTATAAATATAACGATAACAAGTACACGTTTGCGTTTGGTACCTCAAAAATTGTCCTTAAACTTAGAAATATCTCCTCAATCGCCAGATTTAGAACCAGATTAGAAACGAAAAGCGAACTAGAAACAGTAAGACTCGAAGTGTGGCTGAACACTTACTCAGAAATTACATAATAGAAGAAAGAAAAAACAATGAAATATATTCCCAGTCGTTTAAAAGCTGTTGTTGATACTACATGATATTCTGCTAAATAATAATTTTGTAAAAAATTAGATTATTTACTAATTTTTTGACATTTTTTTCAAAGTGTACGAAGACTTTTGCGGGATAAAATTTCCGCCACTTTTTGGTTTTTGATTTTTAAAAAATTAAGTTTTAATGTTTAAATAAGAACTTTCGCGTAGTTTTGTTAAAAATAGATCACAGATCTTATAATTAAACACCTATTCCGAAATATTAATTCTAACCAATGCTTAGGCGCCTTATTCATTGAAAGTCGTAGGTGTATGAGCACTTTTGGGAGCCACTGTACATACATACACCTACACACTCACACCTACACACACACACACGAACCTACACACAAGCACACAGACACACACACACACACTCAAAACACATACACTCAAAACACATACACTCAAAACACACACACTCAAAACACACACACACAACACACACACACAACACACACACACTCGTGAGTGTGAAAAACATAATTTGAATACAATATGTCAAAATTCAAATTATTATTTTTTTTTCTACTTTTTCAACACAGTTTTTAACCATACACTGTATAAACGATTCAGAAAGGTTCCAGGAAAATAATTGGCAGCTGATGTGCCAGTTTCTGCCAGTAATATGTCTTGCAAAAAACAGGAATATTTTCCGCTTAAAGTCAGTAACCGTCCTGAAATCATCCTTAAATCTTTCTAAATGATACAGAAATATCTCCGGTTAGATCCAGTCATGTTTCTGGAACCTTCAGAGGAAACTTGAATTGGTTTCAAATAGTAGCTTCGCGCCTCCTGATATGTCGATTAAGCTCCAGAGGCATTATTGCAGCTAGGGCCAACGTAAAGGCAGACTTGTAGCATATCACTTGCTTGCGCTCCTTGCAAAACTACGAAGTGCTGAGACTCATTCGCTCTCATTAGGGCCACTTTATAAGGGGAGATGACTCAACCGGCTTTTGGTTACAAAAATTGCTGGGCACAACATTAGTTTTTATAAAAAAGCCTCGTTGCAGAAAACTGGTGCCCAAGCATTAGCTGAGTTGCCTAATTGATGTTCGATTATTTTGTTCTGTAAGTGAAAAATATTTAATTAACACACGGCAAAAACAAATAATGTGTGGAAATGACGTTCATTACAATAAACGTTTTTCGAAATATTTTTGTTGAATTTGTGAATTAAGTTATCTTTCTAGATTGACCTTAAGTGACATTTTACTCAACTAAACATAAATTGTTTTACAACATAACAACCAGCAGACGTTATAACGTATTTATACATATTAAAAATAGTGTTGAATCCACAGCTGTCTTAGAACCAAATTGTCGGATAAGACGATCGATCCTGTTAATAAAATTCTAGCTCCGATAGGGAGCTTTGACACTCTAAACGAGCCGTAATCACTCTGAAGCTGATACACTAAATAATTGTGTTCAGCGAAACTTTAAATTTGTAACTAAAAATATTTTTCCCAACAGTGAGAAGTCTGCATTCGTGCAACGTGGAGTAACTCAGGAAACTTTTTAACAAAGATACTTTATTTTCACAGCAAACTGGTGAAAACCTATGAAATCCCGAAACATTCCGTAGAGTTACGTTAGGGACGTAACTCTACGGAACGTTTAGGGACTGCAGATGTTTAGGGAGTTACGTTAGGTTTACTAGTTACGTTTAGGAGTTTTTTTATAGTGCACATTTCGAAATCGGAATTTTTGTACTATCACACACAAGGTCAAAACTAGAGCCCCTTGAAAAAGACAGGCTGACTTATCCGACATTTTGGTTCCAAGACAGAATTGGATCCAACCTCGTTTCTAGTATTTATAAATACGTCATAATATTCGCTGGTTGCTAAGTCGTAAAATAATTGATGATAAGTTGAGTAAAATGTCACTTTAGGTAAATTTTGAAAGATAACTTCGTTTACAAATTCAGCTAAAATGTATCGGGAAATGTTTACGGTAATAAACCTCATTTTCATACCTTATTTGTTTTTAATTTGTATTAATTAAATTGTATTCATCCACAGAATAAAATAATCAAACATCAATCGGGCAACACACCTAAAGTTTGGACACCAGTTTTCTGCAATGAGGCTTTTGTACAAATGTTTATTTTTTTCGCCCGATAATTTTGGAACCAAAATGTCGGATAAGTCAGCTCCCCATAGTCAAAACAATAAAAAGCAAGGCATTTGACGTAACGAGAGGTCACTTTGTCTCAGTTACAACCTATATTCAATGACTTATCAATGATTTCTGATTCTACTTAATTATTTCTGTTGATACTGTTAGCTCGAATACGTTAATGAGGAGTTAACTTTACGTTAACTTTAAACGTTCTGCCTTCAAACTCGAAAATAATTACGATTTTCTTAATGCGTTTAACTCAAATGAAGTACAAAGCGTTATAGTACAATAGCAATTCTCACTACACATTTGAAACACGTTTAAGGCACTTTAGCTCAGAAAATGTGTTCTCTGAATTTGAACTAAAGTGCGTCCCGAATGTGCTCAGTTTGAAAAAATAGCTCTGAAATGTGCTTTAAATCTGTTCCAAATGTGTCACTCTCAGGGTATTGTTATATTTAATCTTGGGAACACGTTTGAAAACAGATTGGGAGCGTATTTCAGAATAGATTAGGCACACAGTTGCATGCTGTTGTGAAATCCTCGCCATATTTCGTACAGATGTAATTTCACCAGCTTTCTTTAACTGAGAGTAAATAGAATCGACGACACGCAATAATAATAATGTTTTTCATTTTTGCAACAAGTTGTTTTTAACTAACTATTTTATAACCATAAATTTAGCGGGAATTTCCATAGCTCACAAAACAACAAAGGAAAAAATATCATTGTATCATGATCATTTTATCCCTGCATTGAGTTAAAAGTACTACCTAAAACTAAAAAAAATTTCAATTTAGCTTGCAGTATCAAAAGTATTAAAAACATTCATTATCCAAAATGATAACAGCGGGTTTCCGGTTTTTCAAGGAAATTAAATTTTCGGAGTTTCATAGATAAATACATTTAGTATTATTTTAATTTTGAAGTGGATATTCATTTACTCATCGTCTTTCAATAGCTTTTATAAAAGAGAGTAAATAATCTTTTCAATAAAAAAATGTTTAAATATTTGGACGCCAAAGCTTGCTCTTTTCTGCAACAATTTAGCAGAAAAAAAACAATTTAAATAAATTAGGTATCCAATATCTAAACACTTTGCTTTTTTAGTTAATTTTCTCTGCGCCATGTTATCAGGAAATTGTGAAAATCATTAAAGAGAAAAGAGTGTAATGCTAGATTGTATTTATTTATTTTTGGGACTTTTCGTTATTTTAGAGCTTAGAATAAACTCTACTAGTTGCTTTAATTAAATATTTATTCATTTTCATGATATGTATGTGTTTTGATTAAAATTTGAAAGTTAATTTAAAGTTCATTTTGATTACTAAAATTCCCCCAATGAAAAAAACAACCAGCTTTAACATAAATGAAGCTTCTTTTAGAATGAAACAAAACGTTTTTTTTTTAAATTTTTATTTCGAATTCAATACAAATATTTCATTAAAACAAGAACATAACATTGATTCTTGATGATAGAGTTGTTTTAAGAATTCGAGATGTCCATTGTGGCTTGTGAAAATTTCTCACACATGTTTCAGTCACAAGAATTTCATTGTTCATTGTAGGACGGGGGAGTTACGAAACAAATAAATATTATTAAAAGCTGCAGTTCCCAATTACTTAGTATAGAGCAGGGATTGCGAACCACTGATGTGGCTGACCGGCATAGGTCTGTGAGCAACTTTGGCCACAGGCCTATGCCTCTGAGTTTAATCTGTCCACGTTTAAAAGTTTTCTAATTCAAAAATATAAATAAATGACCAAAAAAAAAAAAAAAAAAATCAATAATATAACGATAAAAGCTTATACAATATATTTTCCGCTATACTAAAACGCTAAAACATAGAACGTTAATATCTTTATCTTTATCTTTACTAATAATAAAGCTGAAAGTCTCTCTGTCTGGAGGATGTCTGGATGTCTGTAGGATGTCTGTGACGCGCATAGCGCCTAAACCGTTCGGCCGATTTTCATGAAATTTGGCACAGAGTTAGTATGTAGCATGGGGGTGTGCACCTCGAAGCGATTTTTCAAAAATTCGATGTGGTTCTTTTTCTATTCCAATTTTAAGAAAAAAAATATCATAAGATAGACGAGTAAATTACGAAATTATCATAACGTGGAATCGTAACATGGGCACAAGCCAATTGGCGAGATACGAAATTATCATAACGTGGAACCGTAACATTGGTACAAGTCAATTGGCAAGAAAATTCACCTTACATTATTTGTAAATATACAGGCAAACCAAAAGACTTTAAATTTTTCTATTACGGGCAAAGCCGTGCGGGTACCACTAGTAAAACATAAAGGTTAAAGCATTTTGTCATTACAGGATGACAACACAGGATGGCATTGGCTCCCATTTGTTCATTGGCTTATTTATTACGTTTCGCAACTTTTAAACTTCCCAAGGTTTTGCAATCATTATTTAATATTATGTTTATTTTAGAAGTTTCATTGATAATAAGGAAGATATTTGTGTATCTCAAGATTTAAATTTTGTAAGTAAATGATGGTTGAAGTTAACATATAAAACAGATTTTTCATTAATTATAATAGTTGGGGCGAACCTAACCTGGAAATTTGGGAAGGCAACGTAGATGCTTATCACACCATTACGAAGTTACAGGTTAGTTTTGCATTGTCCCTACTACAGTGAATTTTTTTTTTTTTTTTTAATGCACTGGTTTTAACAAATTTTTCTGATCCTTGGGGTGTAAAGAAGAAAAAAATCAAGAAATACTGATTTAGAGTCAGTTTTTTGCACTGGAAATAATCCTAGAATTTGTCCGACTGCGGGATTTTGGTTTTCACTTTCCTATAGGAATTAAGTGCATTAAAATCAAACTTTACGGAGTAAAAAAAATGTGTTATCTCTCGACTTAATATTAAAGATTTCTTGCTCATTTAAATTTCAGTTAATCTGGTAATGAACATCATTGAAGCATTGTTAAAAAATCTCAAAGCGCAATAATGAATAGCAAAAATGAATGTTTTTGCTTATTTTATTTACAATACTTTAGCTTCTAGTTCTCAAAATATTCAACTAGATTGATCTTAAGACAGTTCTTTTAAATACTAAGGGCTTTTGTGACTTCTCTGTTACAGCCATAAGAAAGCTTGTAGTAACGTAATTTCTCAACAAAATATGGATGCTTCTCTTGACAAATCGATTAACTGCTTAAAACAAAAAGTCGAGAAAAGATATGAAGAAGACAGTGTTATCCATAGGAGTGAATGGGTCCTAGTGTTACATTTTCTGCCATTGCAGGATCAGAAATGTACTGAACCAAAAGTTTGATATAAATTCACATTCTAAGCATTTATTAAGCACTATTGAAACAGAAATGAGGATTTTTTTTTAAAAATGGAGTTAATCGATCTGGCAACTGAGGATATATCACTAAGAATTTTTATGCTCCAAATAAAGCTCTTTTCTTGGTTTTTATTAAACTCACTTCAAAGAAATTTTCTTGTCAAGAATTAAACTCCTTGAAATTTGAGCAAATTATTATGTTTGAACAAGATTTAAGGGAAAAAAATCATTTTGTTTTGTCAAGAGTAACAAGCATTAGGTAACTTCGTCAATTCTTTCATTATTTTAAAGGTATTTTGTTTTCATTGTATAATCAAAAGGCAATGGCGGCTTCAATGCATAGCGAAATTCTTTTAAAATAATGCTGGTTTGGTATGGCTTAAAGCATAATATTTCAAATTTCCGACATCCAATACGTGTTTCATACTTTATTTATTTCATTTCAGATTAGCGCAAGTGTTTTATTTCATTATTATTATTATTATTATTATTATTGTTATTATTATTATTATTAGCATTATTATTTTGTTTTTGTTTTTGCTTTTCGTTTTCTTAAAAACGAATTGCCTTCGTAAATAAGCCGATATGTTTTCAATTTGTTTTATTAAATTTTACAAACTAGTTTTTAAAATCTACTCAATTTTATTACATTGACGTGTGTTAGTAATTGAGACAATTATTTCTTACTTTACTTTTTTTAACGTATTGCATTTTTTCTCAGTTGAACATTTATTGTGAAAATTGAATGCTTATTTTTTATTATTTTTTTAATGAAAACTTGACATTACGGAATCGCCAGGGGGTACTATTAGCAGATAGGCCGAGATTATATACTTCTAAGACGAGTGTCTCTGATGATTCAATATAGTTGCAGAATGTTTTGCATTTTTTTAATAAAAAATGGGTGAAAGAAAAAGGTACATAATAATTGTATAAATATCTTTACATTGTGAAGTGATTTTTAGGCAAGCTATGAAATGAGATACGCTCAGCTTAATTTTATAGTACAGCATTCGAGTTACTTTGTGTTGATCTTAAGTTGTCGTATCCGACGTCGGTTATTGATCCACTAACATAAGTTTAATGTACCTGACTCAACTATTTCTTCGGTCCTTGCATTGAATTCAGCGTGAGTGCTTACTCAATTTAACGGGAGCTTTCTTATTTACGATAATATCGACCTCGGTCTAATAATCAGTCATCAAAATTAATCTAGTTTTTTTTTTCTTTTTCGTAAGAGCGATTTTCAAAATGTAAATTGCACTATTGATAGTTCGGCAATTATAATTTTTAGGAAGAAAGTCACAAAACATATAAGGTAAAAACCAGTAGTGGCCAGTGCTTAAGTAGTGCCCACTTCAAGGTTTATATTTGAAAAAAAAAATAGCATTCCAGGTTTTCCAATGAATTCAAACGTGCAGGAGATTTTGATGCACTTTTGACCTCACTACTGAAGCACTGGATACTACTGGGTGTGTATCTTATGGTTTCAAGAATTATGTTTAAAAAAATTATGAAATGGTGAGAAAAAAACTAACAAAAGGACAAAAATGATGAAATACAAAAAAAAAAAATCAAAATCCGGCTCTTTTTCTAAATGAATAAAATGTCAAAAAATATTACATTCAGTTTTAAAGCGCGAAATGCAATTATACGGCAAACATTTCTCATCAAAAAAGCGCAAATAGATAGGTCATACATAAAAGCATTTTTTTCTTTTTTCGATGTATTTCCTCATTATTTCGCTCGAAGCAGTGCAAACACGAAGAGAACGAAGAGAAAAAATAAAAGTTCACTCTTAGAAGTCCATCTTATGGAGATTCATATTTTTTCCTCTTTGTTTCATCATACCTTAGTGAGCTTTTTGTACCGTTTCGCCATTTTCACTACTGGGTGCAAAAACTGCCTGAAAGGATCTTCAGTACAAGTAAAAGATTAAAAGCTGTTCAGCTAATGCTTCTTAAAAGATTTTTTTTAATACAGGGTGTTCGAAAATCCATTGGAATTTTTTAAAATTCATAGAAAAGCAACAAATAGTCGTATAAATATGTGGCATGTCCATAACACTTCACACGCTTAAGAATTTTTTTGAAGAAGTGTAACTATAGGGGAGGGTCTTCCAAAGCGGGTAGATCGCCCAAAGCGGGTAGGGCTTCGTATGCTCCTCCCCCCCCATAGTGTGTAAGCGGCGGTGCATACATATATCGTGCTTAAATGAACACAGCAGTGAAGCGGCATGGCGCAACCAGGCTTAAAATTAAAAAGAAATGATACATTTCGAAAAAAAAAGAAGTTTTGTAATTTGCTTTTTTTGTAACTTTTTTGATTGTCGATAATATTACGTTATTTGGACACCATCCACCTACAAACTACGATAATCTTTTCGTTTGTTTCTTTTTTAAATTTAAGGTTCTATTTATTGAAATAAAAAACGTATCTTCGGGCAAAGCAGATATGGGATTTAATCATATATTTATTTATGATTTCTGGATTCGTGTGCTTAGATTTTCTATTTTAATAGGATAAGTATAACTTAAAAAAGTTTTTTTTTTGATGGCAATTAATTAGTCTTTTAATTTAATCAGTGATTTTTTTATGTTTTAAAAAACAAATGTGCTGACTTTAAATTGGATAAGTACAACTATTTTATACATATTTTTTATAGTGGCAAGTAACTAGTCAACTATTTTAATCATTTATAACTTGATATATGATTGGCAAATGTACTAAACCACAATTAGTTAAGCTTACCCGCTTTGGGCTCCCTGGTAGGGCAAAGCGGGGTTTTTCAAATGTTTGTAAAGTTTGATAATAAATAAATATTGGGTTTGAAATAATACAAAAATCACTTTTTATTTTAAAGTTCAAGAACCCTGCTAGAAAATAAAACCGAAATTATTGCGATAAAAATACAAAATCTACATTTTTCGAGCGTTCTTCGAAAACCTACCCGCTTTGGGCCACCCTTCCCTACGTAATCGCTGCATCATCACTGTTAGAAATACAAACGTCAATTGAGGTGTTTAATCATTCCAACAGAAAGCAAAACCTTTCATTACCGGAGTTCAACGTGGGGCCCCGTATGTTTCTCGAAAAGCATTTAAACTGTACTCATGTTCATCTAATGTCTAAAAACGGTACACACATTGAACTTTGTTAATGAAAGGTATTGCTTTCTGTTTAATAAAATGACTAGTCGACCCGTGCGGAACTCCGCACTGTGCTTCAAATCGTTTCATAAGGCATTTCGCTCTTTAAGAATTTCAAAGGAAGAACATTATGAAGAAGAACCGAAAAAAAAGTAAGCGCAGAAGAGAAGGCATGTAATTTAAAGACATCAGTAACAAAACCTCGTTAAACACAACGTTGTGATAATTTGATCATAGCTCCCCTTTTAATCGTACATATTTTCAATGCAAACATAAATGTCATTAAAAGTGTGGCTGAGTGGTGACTCGTGAAAAAGCAATAATTGTGCATGTAAAAAAAACAGGTTGTGGCAAATACAGTCCTGCCCATGTGAGCATCTGACGGGAAAAAAAGAAATATTAAAGAGATATTTATTGGCACGTATTCGAATTGGCGCCATTCTGACTAACAGCCCGACACCCCAACAAACCTAGCAATTGCGCCTTCCTTTTCGAAAGCTATTCATTGAAGGAATGCGTAGTAAAAAACAGCAAAAAAGCTTTTTGCCAAAAAAAAAAAAAAAGAAAAAAATAATAATAATAAGATCATGCATCTGTGTTTTATCATTAACCAGCATGATACGATTTAAAATTATTCGCAAAGCATGGAATTTGATTAAAGAATGACGAAGATCTCACGTAGCGATTGAAACAAACATTCTAGAGAAGTAATAAATTTGATTGAAAATAAGTGTTTTTATCTTTGAATATTGAATTATTTCACATAGAAGGTTGCTTTAACCGTTACGGCTTAAATGCCCGCACATGTTTCTCTTTTAATCGAACACTTAAAATTTAAAACCAAAACCAGATGAACTGAATCCGTTCTTAAGTGTAATTTTTCGAACGTAGACAAAATGTATTTATTTTTCAGCAGAAAGCAGAGGAGTAGAAAATAATTTCTTGCTAATGAAGTTGATAATACTTTTAATGCTTTATGGCATATTCGCGCGAATAAAAAATTAAAGGTTTACTGAGTGAAACTCGTAGTTTTAATCGGGCGTAGTATTTTTTCATTTGTACAAAAGGTCGAACACTGCTATTAAAAACATCTACATTTTAGCATACAATAAAAATGTTTTTCTGCACAAAAAGGATTTCTTTAGGTAAATCTAATACTTTTTTATGCTTACATTATGTTGAGTGGTCTGGATGTAGTCAAAGAACACAGTTCGATTAACAATCAACTTATCCGAATGATAACTGTAGCCTGCATAAAGGAGTCGAAACACCAAGTAGCATTCCCACTGCATTTATTTTATTAGGTGTGTATGATATGAGCACATGTAATGCGTAATACTAATATAAATTTGATATTATGTCGGACAGCCCAAGCTTGCCCGAAGTTCAGATAGTTTATAGCCGAACGCTCTACCGAAAAAAATTTATCAATTAAACCGAACAACTAAGTCCAGTGCTGTTAAGCTTTATTAAAATATGAACACACACAAAAGCTTTTTTTTTTTTTTTTGCCGAAAGCGACGTAAAAAATGGAAAACTGCATTAGAACTTTGCTTTAAAAAATGCAAAAGAACTACAGGCAGCATCAAGGTTTTGAAACAGCAAGAGGCGATTTCGAGAACTTGAATTTTCGACCGTAAGTCTTTTTTTCGTCATTGGCCAGCCTGATAAGTTTTAAAATGAGAGGGGATTAATATATAAGATAAGATATTGAAGAAAAATGTTTTTATTTTTGAAAATTTTTACAATTTGTTATCGCAGGCTGCTTAAACCGTTATAACTTAGATGGCAGCACGTGTTCACCATTTAACAGCACGGTTAAAATACAAAATAAATTGAACTATGCTCTTTTTTAAGCGTAGCTTTTCGAATGTAGTAAAAATGTCATAAGCTATTTGTTTTTTAGCAAAAAGAAGAAAAAATATATATTTTACCCTTCAAATTGAGGTAGTATTTTATTTATTTGTACAAAGAGTCAAAAACTCATTAGAAGAATTCATATTTCAATATACGATTTATTATTTTTTTTCTGAACAAAAAACAATTCTATTGTAGTCTGAAATCTTAAACCTGTTACTTATATTTTCGCTTACATTATGCTTTAATTTTCTTTCCAGAGCCAAAGCTTCAGAAAAAAAAAAAAAAAAACACGTGCAATTTCGAAGTAATTTAGCACAAAATCACTGAATGTTTTCATATCAGCAATGAGCATTTCCTTCTCATTTATTCTATTCCCTCATAGTCGGTATTCATTTAATTCAGTGTTCATGTAATGCGCGATATTTGTCTAATTTTTTTGTTGCAGATTGTCCGGACGTGGGCCCGAACACGTAATCTCCTGGTTACGAAGAGAACGCTCTGCCGATCAAGCTACTCAGCTCTGTCCGTCATAGCGCAAATTAAAGTTATAAGTTTGACCGAAAACCTTATTCCGGTTCTTTAAAACCGGTTTTTCGGCTAAAAGAAACAATTTTTAGACCTTGGGTCTATTTTTCGTCAGTAGCCAGCACCATAAGCTATAAAATTAGCCGTAAATCAAAGAAATCGATCAAGAATTGAGGGAAATCTGGCGTAGAAACCAAAAACAGGCTACAGAAATAATATATAAGGATTTTTGAATATTCAACAATTTCCCATAGCAGGCTTTTTTAACCTATACGGCTTAAAAGCCCGCACTTATTTTTCTTTTAATCGAACACTTAAAATTCAAAACCAAATCCAGTTGAACTGAACCCGTTTTTTAAGTGTAATGTTTCGAACGTAGACAAAATATTTTTTTGTTCAGCCGAAAGCAGAGGAGTAGAAAATGATTTCTTACTAATGATGTTGATAATAATTTTAATGTTTTATATCGTACTCGAATAAATAATTAAAGATTTACTGGTTGAAACTCGTAGTTTTAATTTGGCGCAGTATTTTTTCATTTGTACTAAAGTTCGAACACTGCTGTTAGAAAAATCTACATTTCAGCATACAATGAAAATGTTTTTCTGCAGAAAAAGGATTTCCTTGAGGTAAATCTAATAATTTTTTATGCTTACAATATGCTCAGTGGTCTGGACGGAGTCAAAGCTTAAAAAAAAGGGAAGAAAACCTTTCGATTAGCAGTCAACTTATCTGAATGATAACTTTAGCCTGCATAAAGGAGTCGAAACACCAAACGGCATTTCCACTGCATTTATTTTATTACGTGTGTTATTTTTTGTATGTTATAAGTACATGCAATGCGTAATTTTACTGTAAATTTGCTATTATGTCGGTCAGCCCGAACTGGCCCGAAGTTCAGACAGTTTATAGCCGAACGCTCTATCGAAAAAAAAACCCCACAGTTAATTTAAAAATTTTTTTCTTGCCGAGAAGTGTTTTTATTTTTGAAAATTTTTACAATTTGTTATCGCAGGCTGTTTGAACAGTTATAACTTAGATGGCAGCACGTGTTCATCATTTAACAGCACGGTTAAAATACGAAATAATTTGAACTAAGTTCTTTTTTAAGCGTAGCTTTTCAAATGTAGTAAAAATGTGATACGCTATTTGTTTTTTTTTTTTTTTTTTTTGCAAAAAGAAGAAAAATATATATATTACCCTTTAAATTGAGGTAGTATTTTTTTTATTTGTACAAAGAGTCAAAAACTCATTAGAAGAATCTATATTTCAATATACGATTTATTATATTTTACTGAACAAAAAACAATTCCAATGTAATCTGAAATCTTAAATCTGATACTTATATTTTCGATTACGTTATGCTTTAATTTTCTTCCCGGAGCCGAAGCTTAAAAAGAAAAAAGAAATAACCTTACAATCGAGTATCAATTTAGCTCCGTGTTGCATCAAGTTTTCATAACAGCTAGGAGCGATTCTACCTAATGTATTCCCTCATATTTGTTATTCATTGTTCATGTAATGCGCGATATGTTTCTAATTTTTTGATGCAGAGTGTCCGGACGTGGGCCCGAACACGCATTCTCCCGGTTACCAGTCGAATACTCTGCCGATCAAGCTATTCAGCTCTGTCGGTAGCAGTGCAAGTTAAAGTTATAAATTTAACCGAAAACCTCATTCTGGTTCTTTAAAACAGGTTTTTTTTTGCCCGAAAAAACAATTTTTAGACCGTGGGTCTATTTTTTTCGTCAGTAGCCTGCACGATAAGCTTTATAATAAGGTGTAAATCAAAGAAATCGATCAAGAATTGAGGAAAATCTCGCGTAGAAACCAAAAACAGGCTACATAAATAATATATAACGATTTCACTAGTCGACCCGTGCGGAACTCCGCACTGTGCTTCAAATCGTTTCATAAGGCATTTCGCTCTTTAAGAATTTCAAAGGAAGAACATTATGAAGAAGAACCGAAAAAAAGTAAGCGCAGAAGAGAAGGCATGTAATTTAAAGACATCAGTAACAAAACCTCGTTAAACACAACGTTGTGATAATTTGATCATAGCTCCCCTTTTAATCGTACATATTTTCAATGCAAACATAAATGTCATTAAAAGTGTGGCTGAGTGGTGACTCGTGAAAAAGCAATAATTGTGCATGTAAAAAAAACAGGTTGTGGCAAATACAGTCCTGCCCATGTGAGCATCTGACGGGAAAAAAAGAAATATTAAAGAGATATTTATTGGCACGTATTCGAATTGGCGCCATTCTGACTAACAGCCCGACACCCCAACAAACCTAGCAATTGCGCCTTCCTTTTCGAAAGCTATTCATTGAAGGAATGCGTAGTAAAAAACAGCAAAAAAGCTTTTTGCCAAAAAAAATAAAAAATAATAATAATAATAAGATCATGCATCTGTGTTTTATCATTAACCAGCATGATACGATTTAAAATTATTCGCAAAGCATGGAATTTGATTAAAGAATGACGAAGATCTCACGTAGCGATTGAAACAAACATTCTAGAGAAGTAATAAATTTGATTGAAAATAAGTGTTTTTATCTTTGAATATTGAATTATTTCACATAGAAGGTTGCTTTAACCGTTACGGCTTAAATGCCCGCACATGTTTCTCTTTTAATCGAACACTTAAAATTTAAAACCAAAACCAGATGAACTGAATCCGTTCTTAAGTGTAATTTTTCGAACGTAGACAAAATGTATTTATTTTTCAGCAGAAAGCAGAGGAGTAGAAAATAATTTCTTGCTAATGAAGTTGATAATACTTTTAATGCTTTATGGCATATTCGCGCGAATAAAAAATTAAAGGTTTACTGAGTGAAACTCGTAGTTTTAATTGGGCGTAGTATTTTTTCATTTGTACAAAAGGTCGAACACTGCTATTAAAAACATCTACATTTTAGCATACAATAAAAATGTTTTTCTGCACAAAAAGGATTTCTTTAGGTAAATCTAATACTTTTTTATGCTTACATTATGTTGAGTGGTCTGGATGTAGTCAAAGAACACAGTTCGATTAACAATCAACTTATCCGAATGATAACTGTAGCCTGCATAAAGGAGTCGAAACACCAAGTAGCATTCCCACTGCATTTATTTTATTAGGTGTGTATGATATGAGCACATGTAATGCGTAATACTAATATAAATTTGATATTATGTCGGACAGCCCAAGCTTGCCCGAAGTTCAGATAGTTTATAGCCGAACGCTCTACCGAAAAAAATTTATCAATTAAACCGAACAACTAAGTCCAGTGCTGTTAACCTTTATTAAAATATGAACACACACAAAAGCTTTTTTTTTTTTTTTTTTTGCCGAAAGCGACGTAAAAAATGGAAAACTGCATTAGAACTTTGCTTTAAAAAATGCAAAAGAACTACAGGCAGCATCAAGGTTTTGAAACAGCAAGAGGCGATTTCGAGAACTTGAATTTTCGACCGTAAGTCTTTTTTTCGTCATTGGCCAGCCTGATAAGTTTTAAAATGAGAGGGGATTAATATATAAGATAAGATATTGAAGAAAAATGTTTTTATTTTTGAAAATTTTTACAATTTGTTATCGCAGGCTGCTTAAACCGTTATAACTTAGATGGCAGCACGTGTTCATCATTTAACAGCACGGTTAAAATACAAAATAAATTGAACTATGCTCTTTTTTAAGCGTAGCTTTTCGAATGTAGTAAAAATGTCATAAGCTATTTG
Source organism: Uloborus diversus (assembly GCF_026930045.1). Taxonomy (NCBI): domain Eukaryota; kingdom Metazoa; phylum Arthropoda; class Arachnida; order Araneae; family Uloboridae; genus Uloborus; species Uloborus diversus. The sequence goes on from NC_072738.1 coordinate 117,968,150, forward strand.
TTTTTTAGCAAAAAGAAGAAAAAATATATATTTTACCCTTCAAATTGAGGTAGTATTTTATTTATTTGTACAAAGAGTCAAAAACTCATTAGAAGAATTCATATTTCAATATACGATTTATTATTTTTTTTCTGAACAAAAAACAATTCTATTGTAGTCTGAAATCTTAAACCTGTTACTTATATTTTCGCTTACATTATGCTTTAATTTTCTTTCCAGAGCCAAAGCTTCAGAAAAAAAAAAAAAACACGTGCAATTTCGAAGTAATTTAGCACAAAATCACTGAATGTTTTCATATCAGCAATGAGCATTTCCTTCTCATTTATTCTATTCCCTCATAGTCGGTATTCATTTAATTCAGTGTTCATGTAATGCGCGATATTTGTCTAATTTTTTTGTTGCAGATTGTCCGGACGTGGGCCCGAACACGTAATCTCCTGGTTACGAAGAGAACGCTCTGCCGATCAAGCTACTCAGCTCTGTCCGTCATAGCGCAAATTAAAGTTATAAGTTTGACCGAAAACCTTATTCCGGTTCTTTAAAACCGGTTTTTCGGCTAAAAGAAACAATTTTTAGACCTTGGGTCTATTTTTCGTCAGTAGCCAGCACCATAAGCTATAAAATTAGCCGTAAATCAAAGAAATCGATCAAGAATTGAGGGAAATCTGGCGTAGAAACCAAAAACAGGCTACAGAAATAATATATAAGGATTTTTGAATATTCAACAATTTCCCATAGCAGGCTTCTTTAACCTATACGGCTTAAAAGCCCGCACTTATTTTTCTTTTAATCGAACACTTAAAATTCAAAACCAAATCCAGTTGAACTGAACCCGTTTTTTAAGTGTAATGTTTCGAACGTAGACAAAATATTTTTTTGTTCAGCCGAAAGCAGAGGAGTAGAAAATGATTTCTTACTAATGATGTTGATAATAATTTTAATGTTTTATATCGTACTCGAATAAATAATTAAAGATTTACTGGTTGAAAATCGTAGTTTTAATTTGGCGCAGTATTTTTTCATTTGTACTAAAGTTCGAACACTGCTGTTAGAAAAATCTACATTTCAGCATACAATGAAAATGTTTTTCTGCAGAAAAAGGATTTCCTTGAGGTAAATCTAATAATTTTTTATGCTTACAATATGCTCAGTGGTCTGGACGGAGTCAAAGCTTAAAAAAAAGGGAAGAAAACCTTTCGATTAGCAGTCAACTTATCTGAATGATAACTTTAGCCTGCATAAAGGAGTCGAAACACCAAACGGCATTTCCACTGCATTTATTTTATTACGTGTGTTATTTTTTGTATGTTATAAGTACATGCAATGCGTAATTTTACTGTAAATTTGCTATTATGTCGGTCAGCCCGAACTGGCCCGAAGTTCAGACAGTTTATAGCCGAACGCTCTATCGAAAAAAAAACCCCACAGTTAATTTAAAAATTTTTTTCTTGCCGAGAAGTGTTTTTATTTTTGAAAATTTTTACAATTTGTTATCGCAGGCTGTTTGAACAGTTATAACTTAGATGGCAGCACGTGTTCATCATTTAACAGCACGGTTAAAATACGAAATAATTTGAACTAAGTTCTTTTTTAAGCGTAGCTTTTCAAATGTAGTAAAAATGTGATACGCTATTTGTTTATTTAATATATATGCTCGTATCGCTTGTGGTTCAAATATATCAATAACATAAGTGTTTTTTTTTTTTGATGTTTCAATCCAAACCAATAGTGTTTTTGAAAATACAACATAAATTTATTTTCTGTTCACTTTTGAACAAAAATGAAGTTTTCTTTTTTTAATTGTAATTAATAATTTTATTTCCATTGAGATAAAAAATGTAAAGCGTGCAAAGATTATTATTATATTACTATTATGAAAGTCTTCATAATCATCATTAGAAGCAGCAGCAACATTTTCTTCTTCTTCTTATTGTTAATTATTCTAATTATTATTATTAATGTTGTTAATTAAATATTGTATGGTTTACACGCTTTACTCACCAAATAGTGATGCATTATACTAGGATTCCATTGAAACAATTAAAGTGCCAACCAGTCCAGCGTACACAAAACCGTAAAAACATTCCCTTTTACAGTTGTATAAGAAATGCATTTTAAAATAAGAAAAAAAAAAAACTCTTAAGGTTATTAAAATTGTTTTAAAATTGTGACTTTTTACTATCCTAAATAGCGGGATGATAATAAAAAGACAAGGGCAATTTCACGAAGAGAGGCAAATATAAGTACCATTCTAACAGACGAAATAAAGTTGAAATAAATCATTTACCATGACAAACGTAGAGATGTAAAAATGCGATTCTGACTGCTGCTCCAAAACTTTATTGCGTATCTAAAACGTCTGGTTTCGGAGCACTTTTTATGGTTTTTATAAAGGATATGTTTACTGCTCAAACAAAAGAGCTTTAAGTGATATTGTAAAGCTCCTTTCCAAGTCCCTTTCATTTCCATTCTGAAGAAAAACAGAAGTCTGAAGGGAAAAAAGATTTACTGAGGCTCTTTTTACACAAAAATACTCCCATCTGCTGCAAACTAATTGCATAATAAAGAGGCATAGAAAAACTTGTAAAAGATGAATTTCATTTGATTTAAAATAAATTTTGCAAACAACAAAACACCCCAAAGTTGATGTCATTCAAAGTTTTCGGAAACCTATTTGTTGTTTATGACTTTTTTTCTTTAAATAAACTTTACTGTCATATCTTACAGTTCACAGATTTAATATTTTAAATTTTATCGTTATAAATAAATTCCAGAAGCGCATACATTAAACATGCAGCATTTAAACAATGGTACAGTCAACTCTCGAGAACTTGAAGCCCTATAACTCGTATAATCCTTTATCTCAAAGTTTTCATTGGGTCTCAAACTCTTGAGAAGCCCAGAGGTTAATTCCAATAACTCAAACTACCAGTAACTCGAAGGTTTTTGACGAGTCGTTGGGATTTCGAGTTATCAGGAGTTTACTGCATTTTGCTTTGCTGTCATTTAACTTTTTACTTCATTTATTACATTTGCTGCACTGTAAAATATTCCGAAATGTTAATGGGTATTTCCGTGTCACGTTTCGGGATTTTAATGATTTTTATCCATTTCCTGGAAAAATTAAGTATTCTTGACAAAAAGTTTCCTGAGTTGCTATAAGTCGCAAGAATGCAGACCTTTCACTGTTGTGAAAAATATTTTTTGCTCCCAGTTTAAACATTAACTGAGCGTATTTATAAAGTGTATCGGCTTTGCTTCAAGTACGGTCTGTCCATGCTAATTAAGCTCCCAAAGGGAGCGAAAAAGTGTGGACTCCATTGCTTTGCAAGATTTTGCAGGCAAGCAAAATTCTCGTTACTTGTTTGCAGTAATGCTCTTTTAACTTCCTTGATCAGAATGATGCCAAGATATTATTTCCATAGACACGACTGGTTTTAAACGAGAAGATTTCTGAATTTTTCAGAAGGCTTCCAGGAATATATCAGAAAGGTTACTGAATTTTAGCGGAAAAAGTTCCTGGAATTTCCAAGATATGTTACTGGCAGATATTGGGCGCACCAGCTGCCCATTATTTTCCAGGAACGTTTCTGAATCTTTTACAGTGTGTAAGTTACGTTTAACTAACGTTTAAGTATTAATTTAACAAGCCGTTTCGCATTCGAGTACATATTGTAATATTAATAATATTATGTATTAGGAATCTTCTCGCTAAATACTACAAATTGCGTCCGAGACTTTTGCATTTTTAAAAGAAAATATTCTAATATTTACCACCAATTTATCATTGATTTTAAAAGTAATTGGGTGTAGGGGAACCTGAAAACAAATAAAAAAGTAAGAAAAAGGGATTTTCGTTTGTTTTGAAAATAAGAATTAATAAACGGCATTATAAGCACCCATGTAGTAAATACCACGTAGGTTCTGGGATAGTTAAACTTCTGGGATAGAAGAAAAAAGTTATAAACCGATGCATGATGCTCTTGCATGCATCAAATTAATACATTTTATTTTATGAATAAAACTTAACCATTTGATCAAGTTGATTGTTAAACCTATGAGGCTAGTCTGGAATATTTTGGATGGGCTTTAAACGAACTACTTAAAATGTTAAATTAGAAGAAAATATCTGAGTGGGCTACAATGAGATACGAGCAGGATCGCGTCAGGCAAAAATAATTAAATAAATAAAAAACAGCCGATTTTATGGCAAATTCACGTCTAACTGATCGTCTGATTCCAAGTGATTCTGAAGATAAAAGGGATCATAATATTTTGTCAACGATAGATAAAACTGACACAAACGAGTGCTGGTTCTTGAGTGAATCATCGAATATTTTCTTAGGTCTTGAACATTTCAGAGGATATTTAAAAGCCGATAAGACAAATGGTAGAAAAAACTTGTAACTGATTCCCCTGAATATATATTCCGAAAAAAAAAACACAAACAAATGACACAGTGGATCAGAAAGAAAAAAACTAATTGAACTGATCACTCATCAGACCATATAGGCAAGCGTAAAAATCTACTTTCTGGGTTTAAAGAGGTATACCGTGAGCCACATGAATTATTTTTTATAGTCGTGGAATTTGGTGACAAATAGAGACATTTTTTTCTTGATAATGTTATGAAGGCAGCTGATAACGATGGAAGCTCAGACTGTAGTTTTTGTAACAAGTGCAAAACATTTGGAGTGTTTTTATTTAGCCAACAGTATCACATGTTGCATCCGCTCCGAATAAAGGTATTAAATTGCAGTTGCCAACTCTTTAGAAAAACAAATGAAAAGGAAAAAAATGTTAATTGATTTCGGTACAAAGCGAAATCAATATTCTTTTGCAACTTGAAATGAACTTTTTTAATTTAAATGTTTGATAAACCTTCAATACTTTGTTCCATATTATTTAACTTGATATTAAACATTGAACACATTTTTTCTAACTACTCCATGTGCTGTCTCGCTGTACCTCATATACTATCTTACTGTATCTTAGTATGGGGTACAGTGATACAAAATTATATGCTCCCTTTTTTATTTTATTTCAAAAACAAATAATAGTGAAAATTTAGAACTCCTAAGATTTTATACTGACGTTCCATTACTAGTCTACAATAAAAATTGTCCTACAGTGTCAAAGATTTTTACGTTTTTTCGTTTCACTGAGCTCTATAATTTACACTTAATTGTTTGTATATGAGTATTTTAATAGTGTTCTAAAATATTTTGCTTTGGAGCAAGAGGGAAAGTATTACACGTCTAAGCTTTAAATCATTTAGAATTTAAATGTTATTTAAGATTGTGCTGAAATGCAAAAATATTAATTACTACTGAAAACGGTGATTTGGCTGATTTAGATCTGTGACTTCACTGAATTTTTAGGCATTTTTTGCGCACGTTTTTAACAGTTTTTTGAATATGGACTCAACTGTTCGCAAGACTATTAAATTATAGTTGTCCGAAGGAAATCAATGATTTCACAATCGTGCTCAAATGAGATTATAATCTTCTGTTAATTGTGTCCCCAATATCTTCTAAAATTTGTTTGTTCCCAAATTTAAATATAGCAACTATCCTAAGCGGGACACATTCGGAACAGATTTGGAGCCCATTTAGGTATTTCATTTTAACGGAGCACATTTGGAACACATTTCAGTGCACAACAACAACACTTTTTCTGAGTTTATGTGTTCTAAAAGTTCTTCTTATGTGTAGGAGAGAGAGTTGAACCTTGGGACGTTTGTACCTTTGGGACACTGCTAATTTCTAAGAATCTATTTCTAGCAGCCATGTTTTTGTGATCTCTAATATCAACCTTCACCACTAAATGGTTTAATGGTAACAATCAGCATCAAATGTGTAAAATTGACGATTTTGTAAGAGAATGAAAATTTAATGACTCCAAAGTAAATATCTTCTTTATTTTTAATTCATTTTCTGTCTATATTTGTAAATTTCATCAATAGAATCTTATTTTGTTATAAAAGAGTAGTACTTTAAATATTTTGCTTATGATAGTGAATGGTAGTTATGACAGTGAATGGTAGTTATGATAGTGAATGATAGTGCATCGTGATTGAGCATCATTTTGGTTTTTTTAAACAACGTGGTGATTGTACCTTGATACAGACAAACATTTTGTACCTTAGGACACGTTCCAAGGTACAGCATATGCATGGTTCTTAATAATTAAGATATATTTTGGAACATGGAACAATGTTCCAATTTTATGTAGTCTTTTGAACACATTTAATGTTAGATAATAATTCATAACTCATTATTCATAATTAATTATTTATGATTTAATTCACTACCATGGAAAAAACATATTTTTTGTTTCCTGGTGCATAATTCGTTCAAGTACATGGCTGTTTCCTGAATCACGAAGACTCCCAAAGTACAACAAGATGTGTCCCAAGGTACAATAGGATGTTGTACCTTTGGACAGCTTGGAACTTTTACTTTAAATGGCTGGCAGTATTTTATCTTCAAACTGACCTAATTTTAAAAAAATATATTTCATAAAAGTATGTTAGAGTATTTTAACGTGACTTTTAGATTTTAAATTTGATTCAAGTAATTTGCGTTAAAAATTAAAATGAGAAAAGTGTCCCGAGGTACAACACTCTCCCCTGCATGCAATATGCAATGTTGTTTTTGCCTAACTTTGGACCTTTCAGTTTTAAGCTAAATAGAGTTCAAAGCAACCTATTCACATTCCGTATCCACAATGTAAGACACTTTCAAAAGAAATGGGACAAAAGACATACGCATACATTGCATACATAATACAAAACAATACATTTTTGTGTCTCTGATGAACAAGGTTTTTTTTAACATGTCTTGCGGAAAATCTAATTTTCATTTTTATGTATGTTTTTTTTTCACTGTAATAAAGTGAGTTAAAAATTTTCACAACATTTGCAATCATATATTAAGAAAGAAAAATTTTGTTTCAATTTAAAGAGATTTATATTAAGATATAGCCAAAAAAAGAATAGTGCTACACGTTCACAAGCGTCACATTCACATAACGTGTTGAGAAAACGCTGGTTGTGATTGAAGAAAACTAACGCAAAAATTAGCCCGTTTTACTTTAAAATAGCTCAAAAACCACACTTACCAGAAATTTTGACATTGATCCTTTTCGTTATTATATCTTTTACAAAGAAATTAAAATTGCTACACAACTTAAGGAAAAAAAACTACCGGAAAAAATTGTGTTTCCTCAATGTCAATATTCTCTAAGTTTCCCATTATCCACTCTATGTTACAGCCATTTCGAAAATAAAATATATATACAGTGGCTCCCAAAAGTGTTCGTACATTTTGAAATTTTTAGTGAAACCAAAATAACGCGAAACTGAATTCGAACAGGAAGTCCAATATTTTTTCACATCATTCCTATGTCATTCTAAATAAAACGCTGTATTTTTTTTTTTTTTTTTTCAAAATAGTGACGGATCTTCTTTTTAAAATGGGTCAAAAAACGAAGAGACAGAGAAATAATACGACACAAAATGCGTCGTACACTCAAATATTTCCGAATAAACTCATGATAAAAATTATCATATGTCGGTTTTTTTTATCATTATTGCTTTGTGTTGACCCTTAAATGTCATTTGACTTTAATTTTTTGTTTATTTATTCCTTAAAATTGTGCTTATTACTTTAAAATGGCTGGTATTCGTAAAAAACCACAAACACCATTAGAAATTTGATTTTTTTCTCTCCGTATCGGTAATTTGGTTTGAAACGTCTCTAAATTAGTTAATTTATTCCATTCTATAGTAAAGTGCTTGATAAAATGCTTTAAAGAAAAGAATCGGACCGAAAACAAAGCAAGAAAAGGTCAACCGGCAAAGTTGACAAAGCGTGATCGGAGCTTTACTTTTAAAATATTTATGAAAAATACACATTTGAGTGCTGTAAAAGTTTCTGCAGAGTTAAATGAAAACTTTTACATTTAATTTTCACCTAAAATTGTTCATCAAGTTCTCGAAAGAGATGGATTAAACGGGACCTCTTCCAGCAGAAATTTTCTTGGCCGTGCAAAAAACAGAAAGCTTACGCTTTTCGTCGCAAAATCAATGATAAATAAGCTCAAAACGTTTTGAAAACACGTACTATTGGGAGCCATTGTATATACATTTAGATGGAATCAGGCAAGATTTTGAACTTTGCTAGGTACTTTGGTGAGAATTCTCCTTTTCTTATAGTCAAAATGAACTGTTGAATGAATCAATGACCAAAATTGGTTTACTTTGAAGTTGCAGACAGAATAATTTTTGTTAACCTTATATTATTCCATGCTTAATCTGTATTCGTGACTTTTCTTCATGATTTGAATGTTTTTTAAAGGCTCAATTGTCTACTATGTTACATGAAGTGTTCAAAGTATTTAAAAACCTTTCATAAATTACTTATGTACAGCCCTTTAATACCACGTTATCATACAAAAATAAATTAAAAAAAAAGATTACTTCGAGGCAGTTCTTAATAATTAATTTAAAAAATTCGATAGTATGGACATTCATCAGAATGACTCATTAATAAGCAATTAAAATTAAAATCCGTTTGTAATGTTTTATGACATAAATATTATTGATTAGAATATTGCTGATAAATTTATCATATTTTAAACACTAAAATTGCTTTTCCTTTTATCTTACATGCCTCTAAATCTTAATGTTTTCACAAAAGAAAAATTATAAAACTTTTGTTCAAATTAAAGACTGAAGTCACGTAGTTTTCATATATTTTTTAGTACAAAAAAATCAATCTTTGATAGACTCAATAATGAGTTCAATTAATCATATTCTGACATATTTCTACTCAACCTTCTTCCATTTTCCACCAGCCTTAAAAGAAATAAATTGTCATGCCAAAATATTCCACCGACTCGGTGACAATGACGATCAGTCTCAAAACGAATCAACCAAAAGTTTTCTGACAGTTGGATTATTTAGGAAATCAATTTTGCAAGTTGTCCTTGGGAGCAGAGAGCAATCCGAACTGGTAATCGAGTGATTTGCCTTAAGGAAAAGTCTTGACAGCAACAAAAAATAAATAAAGCAAAAATGATTTAAAAGAATTATAGCTTTTTGTTTGTACTCAGAATATAGAAGTACTTTAAATGAAATATAGAAAGAAGTGAATTTAAAAACTGTATGCCTCTTATGTAGCACATATTAGATTATTTAAAAAGTCTCTAGCATAACTAAAAACGCGAACAAGATTACAAATAAAACTTACATCCTTAATTCACTAACTTAGTACCAGGGCCGCAAAGAGCCAAGACCCCTTGTCAGTTATGTCACCGGGCCCCTCCCGCCCTCCCCCCAAAGAGAAAGAAAGAAAAAAAACGAAAAGGGGGAAAAGAAGAAAAAAAAGGGCGGGGAGAAAAGAAAAGGGGAAAAAAGAAAAAAAAATCAAAACCGCCTACTAGAAATTATTTAACTCTATTCACAGCAGTACAGTACCAAAAGAGCAAATTTTACTTAATATTTACGTTTTCTCTCATTCGGCATCCCTCCCTTTTTTTTTCCCTTTATTTCCTCCTTGTTTTTTTTATTTCTTTCCTTCTTTTCATCTTTATTTCTTTCTTTCTTTCTTTTTTTTTTTTTTTTTTTTTTTTTTTTTTTTTTTTTTTTTTGTATCAGTGTGATCGGAATCACCCAAGTCCCAGGCCCCTATTTTCTGACTATGATATGGCCTTTCGTCGGGCCTGCTTAGTATCCGCTATTTATAAATTATCTTCCTTAAGTTTTCACAATTTCGCAATAAACATAATAATCACTCGTTATGAGTTACAGTGAGGGCTTAGTTCCTTCCGAAAGAAGTGCAGAAGCCCTATACTGCCGTGCTAAGCACAAAAGTCATGCCTGCCCTTTTTAGTAAAAATGAGTTGCAATCACCAGGTTGTGCTTTGTTACATATTTCACCTAATTACAATGTTTTATGATGGTCATTTGAGGCAGTGAGAAGCAAAGAGAAGTAAGTGGCAAAATTAAAAATTTGGAGATAACCAGTACAAAGAGTAGGGATCCTCTCCTCTGCCTTAGGGCTATAGATAGTACCAGTTGTCCTGGTAGGTGCTGCTTTGCAGCATGATTTAGAAAAAAAATCAATGAAAGCTTACCTAGGCAATTATCTTTAAACGCATTTTGCTCTAAACTTGAAAATGTTCACTACAATCCTTTGCTTCTCACTATTTCATTTGACAACGGGAAATATTTTTAAAAAAAACTCCAAATTAAAAAAACATCCAAATGCATGGAGAAGCAAAACTTTAAAATGGCAATTTCTCATTTTTAACTTGGCTGCAGATACAACTCTTGGGCTTAGCATGACAGTATAGTTCCCACCCATTATTTTTAGACGTAAAAAATACAGAACAATAAAATAAATGCTTGCGTTCAACTCCCGTGAGTTTCTATGTAAATAAAGCCGGGGTTATAATTATTAATAACATTTACAATATAACGAATTTGTTTGCTAAGTTTTAGTAAGCGCTAGTTTTAATTATAAGTGATTCATCTTTTTCTTATCTTTTTTGGTTTCAAATTTTATCATATGTCATACATTTTGTGTATATGAAACCACCCGGATTGCGTGAATTTAACTAAAAATAATATGTGTTTGTTTAAAGGCGATAAAATCAAAGCAATTAGTTAAGCCCCTAAAGTACTAGTGCAAATCTTACAGCGAACACTGTCAAATACAATTTTGATTTTTTAAACGTGTAGCAAATTTCTATTAGAATAAAAGGTATATTTATTTGCCCTAGACTGTTTTAACATTTTAGCTGAAAACTAGATCAATTATTTTCGGGTGTTTCTCCATATTTCTGATTGAAAAAATCTAACAACAGTTTTGAACACATAAAATCCCTTCTCTTAACTTTTATTTTATCGGTTTATCTTAGCTGTAATGTATCTAAATATCATTGCCCAACAATACGTAAAATAATATTCTAATCATCAGGGCATGCTATTCTTTAACTTAAAATTTTAAAATTAAACATTCTACACTTTCAATTACCCACACAAAATAGTAAAAATAAAGTTAAATTCATCACGTAAAAACTTTAAATTCAGTACATTAAACTAAGACTCAAGAGAAATTTTATAAACTTCTCCTATTAATCCCCTTATTATGCGTAACTGAAATATATTCTCTACAATAATCCTTTGAAAAAAGGTTTCTAAATGCAGAAATTTATCCTGCAGAGATAGCTAAATGATTAATGCATGAGTTTCAAAAAAGATTCTAGCTGTTTTGGAATTAACTGTTTTTGGAATTCAAAACCTTTTCTTCGTTTTCAGAAGAAAAATGCTAAAATTGTTATTTTAAAAGTAAGTACATTTCTTCCGTTACATTCCAAACTACTACAGAAACATATGTTCAGCTATTGTTAAAATATTTAATTATTTCATGGTTATGAAGAACATATTAAACTAATATAAAGTAAAAAATATATAATTTAAGGTATTTTTAACTCGCCAAAAAAATAATAATAATAATATTTAATTGCAGAAAAGATTGCTGGTCTAAGATTACAGTCTCTTTCCCGGTCTTCAACTCAAAATAAAGGGACTGCTTCTGCACTAATTTGTTTGTGCACAATTTTCAGACAAATCTGTCGTACATGTAGTCTTTAATTATGTGTACTCACTTTAAAAACGATTCATAAACGTTCCTGTAAAATAATAAGCAGCTGACGTTTAAAATTTCTGCCAGTGACATATCTTGCAAAAACCAGGAACGTTTTCCGCTGCAAGTCAGTAACCTTTCTGAAATTTTCCTTGAAACTTTCTGTAGAATTGGGAAATCTCCCCTGTTAAAAGCACTCATGTCTGGGAAACCTTCCAGAAAACTAAATAGGTTTAATGTAAATGATTAGAACTTTCCTGATTTACCAAGAAAGCTCCAAATGCATTGGAGCAACAAAAGCTACGGGAGAAATGCGAATAAGAACTAAACATTTCCTTTCCGCCTGCAGCTCATGTCTCGCAACACTAAAGCTATTGAGTGGTTTATTCGCTCTTACTGTCAGTCAATCCGGACACACCGTAGTCAAATTGAAGCCGACACACTTTATAAACATGCTCATGCAATCTTTAAAATGGTACCAAAAAATATTTTTCACAAAAGTGAAAAGTCTGCATTCATGCAACTTGTAGCATTTCAGGACACTTTTTTGCGAAGATACAAGATTTTACAGGGAAATAGGTGAAAACCTGTGAAATCCCGAAACGTTCCACGGAAATTGCCGGTAACATTTCGGAATTTTCTTACAGTGCATGAATAAAATTGGTTACTTCTTAATACCCAGGACATTCCTGGTTTTCAGACAAAATCTGGGTGCCTCGGCCGGTTTACTTCACGTACCGGTAAAAGATAAATTTGATTAAGCTTTAACTTGCAGAAATGAGGAATTTAAAGTATTATATGTAGTGTCTTTAGCTTAAATTTTAAAATTTCTCTAATGTTTTTATTTCTCACAAAAGTGATGCTGAACCTTTTTTGAGTCAAGTTTCCATTTTTGGAACTATGATTTTGAAATAAAGTCCTTCGCTTCGTAAAAGAATGGCTAATCATCACTGACAGGCAGAAACAAATAAAACTCGTACAGCTGCATTGCATTGCATAGCCCTTATTTCAACTGTAGGTACGTCGTGAAATTTTGGTTGCATCTAATGTGTTGTGGAGTTGTTTAAAATTTTCCAGGCGTAATTGGCCACTTTACTATTCTCCTAGGACTTGTGATGCATAATTTGAGAATCACTCTCTTGCTTCGCTAGTAAATGCATTTTTAATTGTTTTTATTTGTGCATTCGCTTGAGTACTTATAATTTTCCCCTTCTTGTACATTTTCTCAGGTCATGAGCATTACATTATTTTAGGTTCACTAACTTATCACAGCTACGGCATTATAATGTATAGAACATTTTGGGAAGGATATGTGCGTTTTACTAACAAGTATATTTTATGTGGCATAGAAGTTTAGCTGTAATAAATTGATGAAAATAGTATGCTACTAGTAGAGTGTTATTATTTCTAATCATTTAACCTAATAGTAAGTTATTTAGAATCATTAGGATTATACATTCTGAAGGGACTTGAAATTAAGCATTAACAATTATTTTTAGCGAACAATATTAATGGTTGAAATTTTGGTTATAAAATAAATTCATTGCTATGATACTTATTCCTGTAGTCAATTTAGAAAGAAGGATAATTTATTTTCACATGAAATGCTTTTCTCTTTGCTTTGCGTAAGAATTCAAGCTTGCATTTCCCCTTTTTCTTTTTCTCTTGCTCCATCTTCTTACATTTCTTTCCTTCTTTATTTTGTGTTTGTGCGTGAGAACTGTATTTCTTAATTATTTTCCATCTGGTTCGAGCCCATAGTCTTACTGAAATAAAACGAAAGGTATGTCAAAAGTTAGAAAACAAAACTTTCTAAAACCCAAATGTTTTTTTTCTTCTTGAGCTTGCACTATTTGAAGTTTCTCTGTGACTATAAATTCGAGAAATATTCTTTGCTAAAATTAACCTTTACTTGTCGAAAAAGATGATAGAAAATGTTTCAGTTATGTCTCTACCATCCTAAAACTATACATTAATGCAAACATTATGTTTGGGTTTATTAAAAAATATTTTAGAAGTTTCTGTTTAAAACACGCACCCAATATAAAGAGAAAAATACGTTTCTAGTCTGAAAATGTATTTCTATGAATCCATTTTAATTACGCCCAAAAACTAGTTAGCAGTAAAAAATACTAATAGCACATTCAATTTGATTTAATAAGTCGTTTTGTTAAACGTTACTGATTCAAAAAAGTTTTTTTAGAAATAAAATAACGGGGAGTAGTTTTAAAAAATGGTTCAATTACATATGTCAAAAGGGTAACCATATTACTACTAAAATAAATTTTAGCACTAAAACCCCATATAAAATAACCCAAAGTGAGAAAAAAAAAACATTATAAAAAACACAAATAGAAACATTGTTTTTCTGAGCCAAAGATCAAAAAGTTCATAAATAAGTCAAAAATGAAAAACGGAAAAGAAAAACAAAATGTAATAAAGACACATTTGAAAGAGTATTTTATTTGTATCATGCTAGTTAAAGAAACATTTCTTGTTTTTAATTTGTGATGCTTAAAAAATATCTGAACAGGGTACATTAGAAGCATTTTAGTACAGTTTCATTTTAACGGAGCACATTCAGAGCTCAATTTATTGCACATTCAGACAACTGAAACATGTTTTCTGAATTAAAGTGTTCTAAACGTGTTTTCAATCCGTACTGGCAGTTTAGAGATTATATTTAGATTATAGTTAGAGATAATCATATTCTTAGTAAGGAGGTCAGTATAGGTAAATCAGAATTATATATTTCCTTAAACAGTAGAGTAAAGTGTGCTGAATTGTCGTTCTAAGGATCAAAATCAATTTCTAGTATTACTGGGCGAGCATTTTGAAAGAGCTAAGAGATAGAGAATGTATATGAGAACTGAAAACACGCCCCAAGGTTTATTGATTTCAACCATTCTCAAATTACTTGCAATAAATTATGTTATAAAGTCGAAAAAGTTTTAAACGATTCAGGATTTATATTTTCTGTAGGAAAATCGAATCTAAGGAACGCTTTCCATGAAAGTGCTTAAATTCAATTACTCAATAAAAGTCCTCTAAGAAATTGTTTTTGCAAGGAGTATAAAAAGCCATTCAGTCAGAAATGATTTGATGAGCTATCTATTTGAAGAGTAACTATGAGTGTAAATCTTTGTCCCTTCAGAAGGCAAAATGAGTAATAGTCGGAAAATAATGTCAAGTGTCAGTGGAAAATTGATTTAAACAAGACAAATGACTTACATTTCAGTTTTATATTTCGAGCAATGGTTTTGTTGGGAAATATCAAATTTTTATTATTTTAATACGGAAAGACATTTTGGGAGAAGTTGAAAATACAGTGGATGCCGGTTAATTGAATCAGCCGCTTTAATGAATCAAATTTTCAAAAACAGAACAAAATCCAGCTTTATTAATTAAGCCACTATTATGAATTAACCGCTTTGTTGAATAAGCCACTTTATGGAATCAAAACAGATTAGAACAAACGTGATTCCTATAAGCGGCGGCCACTGTATAGGCATTCTCTCTCTTTCGAGTTCACTTGTTTTTAGGTAGTCATAGGAAAAAAAGGAAAAACTTTGTGTGATATTGAAATGAAATATTATACATAAACTGTAAAAATGATTCAGAAACGTTCCTGGGAAATAATAGGCAGCTGATGTGCCCAATCTTTTCCAATAACATATCTTGAAAAAACCAGGAACATTTTCCGCTAAAAGTCAGTAACCTTTCTAATATTAACCTTGAAACTTTCTGAAGAAATGCGAAATCTCCCCTGTTATAGCCAGTCATGTCTCTAGAACCTTCTAGAAAGATTTAGTAGGCTTAGTGTTATTGATTAGACCCTTCCTTATATACCAAGATGGATCCATAAAAATCAGAGCGACCACGGCTATGCAAGAGGGAACCAATCATATCGCTTGCCTGCAATTCCTGCCTTGTAAAGCTGTAGCTATCCATTGACTTTTTTTTACTCTCGTTAGGAGCTTAGTCAACCTGGACAGGCCGTACGCAACCTTCAGGCCGATACACTTAATAAACACTCTCATTCAATCTTTTAACTGGTTGCTAAAAATATTTTCCACAACAGTGAAATGTCTGCACGCGTGCAACTTGTAGCGATTCAGGAAACTTTTTTGTGAAGATACTTGTTTTTACAGGGAAGTAGGTGAAAACGTGTGAAATCCCGAGACGTTCCACGGAAATAACCAGTAACGTTCCGGAATTTTTTTACAGTGTAAAGGAAAATATATATTAAATGAAAATTATATGTGCTGGGGAAAAAAAAGTTGTCCTCCGACATGGATAAAGCCATCTTTAAAACTACATGAATGAAATGAACATGAAAGAACCATATATAAAGTAAAATGAACACAAACTCTAAATTGTCAAATGGAAACCCCCATTTTTTACTGCATACATGAGTTTATAAGAATAAAAGCAGCAAGGGTACCAAGTTTCATTCCATTCCGGTCTCAAGTTTTCACCAGACCTGCCGACCTAAAATATTCATAATGGGAATGTAAAGTTTTTATTCAATAACAACGTAAACATCAAAAACGTTACGTCACTTAATCATCAAACGTCTTACAAAAATCGTAATTCCAATCCCCATCGTTGCCATTCTCAATAACCCAAGTTCTTGCTTACAATCGGCCATCCTACAATCTAGTCGTCCACGACCTAGAGTATATAGTCTTGCAAGTGAATAGGCAACTTCTTGGCTCTTTGCTTACGGAATGTATATACTTCGTCGTTCATATGCTGTGTAGTCTCATCAGTCTCGGGAAACGGGGAGATGAGTTCGCTCGACGGTAACGGTTCGCTAGCTTGTAATTCATCATCTGAATAGCTGCACGTCACATTGTCTAATGTGCTATCTTCTTCGTTCACAATGTGAAATAGTTTGATTTGTGAAGCGTGTGCAGTAGTCGTATGTGGCCGCCTTTTGCGCCCTTGCCCTTGTGTTCGGAAGTCCGCAACTTGATACACATCTGATGGTAGGACTTTAATTATTGCAAAAGGACCTCGGTACTTGACTTGAGTTTTAGTGCTACTTCCAGTACATTCTGGCGCTCGTTTTATCACAACCACATCGCCAACTGAATACTTATAAGCTTCGCAATGACGTTTGTCAAAACCATGTTTCATTTTCTTCTGAGCTTTCAAAATGTTTTCCCGGGCTTCTTCTCGGAGTGATTCAGGTCGTGAGTATTCATCGGAATCAGGCAACAAATCTTTTGGAAAATCTCCAAGCTTCACTGGTTTAAAACCGTATAACAGTTCAGAGGGTGGTTTACCTGTCGATTTGCTTGGGGTCCAATTTATACACCGTTGAATATCAGATAGCGTTTTATCCCAATCTTTGTGAGAATCCTTTCGAACAGCTGACGATATCATTGGGATAAGAACACGATTTATTCTCTCGACTTGATCGTTTGCTTGTGGTCTTTGACTGCAATTCAATATATGTTTTATACCATACTTTGAACAAAACTCTTCAAAACTATCTGACTTGAAACATTGTGCACGATCTGTTACCACACGATTAGGCCTTCCAAAATCATTTATAAATTCTTCAAAGTGTTTTAAAACACATTTAGATGAGCAGCTGGAACAAGGACGTAAACGTACAAATTTTGTCAAGTTATCAACAAATACCAAGAGTTCGTTATTGCGATTTGAACTTAGAACAAAAGGACCCAGAAAATCTAAATGAATTATGTCAAATGGTCGTTTTCCTGGTGGGATAGGTTTTAGTTTTCCTTGAACTTTTCCTGATAGAATTTTCGCAAAGGCACATGTTACGCATTGTCGTATATGTTGTCTAATGTAGCTGATCATTCGGGGAAACCAAAACTGTTGAGATATTAAAGAGACAACTTTATCTACTCCAAAATGTTCAGTAAAATCATGAAATCGTACAGCAAGATACTTTCGCATCGACTTGGGCATTACGAATTGTTTTATTTTCTTCCCATCTACAACTGGCACATGGTATAAAATGCCGTTGATAAGTTCAGATTTGGCATCAAGATTCTTCTGCTTGTTCAGTTTAGGGTTTTTCAACATTTCAATAATAGCTTGCAGTTCCTCATCTTCTGACTGTATCAGGGCTACTTTGTCCTCTTCCGTAGCAATGTATAACACTATAGGCTCCGACTGATTATTTTTTCCCTTGTCTTGCCTACACTGATTTTCATCATCAGCGTTTTCAATTGGAGCACGACTTAGGGCATCCATATGCAGCATTTGAGATCCAGGTCTTTGTTTTACTTCGTAGTCAAATTCGCTCAATTGCTCAGCTCACCTGGCAATTTGTGGTTTTATATTTCTTTGACTGTTCAAATAAGCTACTGCAGAACAATCCGTAACTAGTGTGAATCTGAGACCAAGAAGCAAGGGTCGAAGTCTATTAACCAACCAAACTACAGCTAATAATTCTAATCTGCTAGAGTGACACTTTTCTTCATCTGTGGTTGTTCTCCGACTAACACAGTAAACAAGATGTAACAAATTATTTTCATCCCGTTGAAGTAACATACCCGCCAATCCCAAAGAACTTGCATCAGTGTGAAGTTCAGTTTCATGACGTGGATCAAATAATTTCAAAACTGGCTTCGACGTTAATATTCTACGAAGCCTCTCAAATGCTCCTTGGTGCCTATAATTCCAGAGAAACGATTGGCCACTCTTCAATAATAGAGTAAGTGAAGCAGCAATGGAGGCATATCTTTTAATGAATCGTCGAAAGAATCCTGTCAGTCCTAAGAATCGGCGTACTTCTTCCTTAGACTTTGGTACAGGAAATTTAGAAATTGCAGAGAGTTTTCTCGGTCCAGGTCGAATACCTTCTCTGGTCACAACAAATCCCAAGTACTCAACTTCAGACATTTCAAACTCACATTTTGATAATTTCAGAGTTAATACTGCATTACTTAAACGTTTAAGCACTTCTCGCAGTTTAATCATCATGGTTTCAAAATCTAAACATTCAAAAAAAATATCATCCACGAAACACGATACACCATTCCACAATAAATCTCCCAAAGCTAGCGACATACACCGTTGAAACACGGAAGGACCATTCGCTAAGCCGAAAAACATACGTGTTGGTTCAAAAGGCCCATCGGGAGTCGTAAATGCTGCTTTTCGAGAGGATTCATTGTCCATTGGGATCTGGTTAAAACCTTGGCAAGCGTCAAGTACGCAAAACAAATTATAACCAGATAGTTGGTCGAGCAAATCATCAAGGCATGGTAAGGGGAATTTTTCTTTGACTGTTTGAGAATTTAATTGCCTGTAATCGATTACCATCCGATATTTCCCCGTTTTTTTCTTTACTAGCAAAACTGGACTACTGTATTCGGAAGAGCTGTCTCTAACTATTCCTTGTTCTTTTAATTCTTGAATAATATGGCGTAACACTTCCCGTTCATGATGAGAAGCACGATAAGGTGAGCGAGCTACAGGTGAGCTACCTGGTTTTTCAGAAATACACATCAATGTATTATTGACACATCCAAGTTCATCCGGTTTTAGTGCTATGCATACTCTGTATTCATTCAATAAATTGCAAATTTCCTGTTGTTGTCGAATGTCTATACAAGGGCCGACTTTAATGTCTTCACGTGTAATCTTTTGCCTAATGACTTCTTTTGCCATCAAAATATTAATTTTTCTACTGTCTTCTACTGAATCAGTTTCATTAGGGATTTGGTCGATCTTGAGAGGCTCAGGTTGTAAAATCCCTCTTTTAATAACGTGATTTTTTTTTTGAGATGCATAGTTTGGTAACTAAAGTTGGCGACTGGTAGTATTGTTTTACCATCTTCAAGGTAAACTGCTGTTTCAAGATCTTCACTTTGTTCCTTAACTAACACAATTCCATTTTTCATATCAACGTTGCTTACTACATGGATTAATTGCACCGTACGGGGTTGTATTTGAACAGGTTCGGAAACTCTGAATACAACTTTTTCTGAGACTTCATCGACTTCGGTATTGCGCATCTTCTTAAACTCACTGATGTGAAACAGTTTAGACATTCCCTGCTTTCGAACCATGACTAAATCAGGAAAATCTATAATGCCATTTCCAATGAGAATATTAGGTCCCTCAAAAGTGCCATCGGACACCACATAAAGCTTGACATCTGACAAATTTACATTGTCCACTGTTACTTGTGCTGTGACTATTTTAAAAGACTCCGTAACTAAACCGATACCCCGTATGTTGGTTGAAATTTTACTTAAGATGATCGCATTTATTTTAGTTACAAATGTTTCTTTAATCATTGATATGTCTGCTGCGGTATCCATAATTGCCTCCGTAGTGATGCCGTTAATAACAATAGTCTTAGTACTTACGTTTCTGCCCGAAGGATTCGAATGATAAATGTTCACTAGAGGAGAAATAGTGGGTTTTTGTGGACAATCCTTTGTTCCATGACCTTCCATTCTACACCTGGTACACAACTTGGGTCGTCTCAATTTTAGACACTCACGAGAAAAATGTCCCTTTTCATTGCAGTTATAACATACTATGGATTCTGTAGCTCTAACACGCGAAATGTCTTTATTCCAACTTTTGTTTGAAGTATGATTCTTTCTCAAAATAAACTCTGGACGGTCATTCACTTGAAGTTTACCCTTAAAAGAATTGTCCAGTTCTATGTATTCATCTATCTTATTAGTCAATTCAATTGGTGTATTTAATGATGACCATGTTCTCAAATAGTAATCTCTTACTGAAGAAGGAGCCACCTCTTTGATACGATCAGAGATTATCAGTCCTTTTAAGTCGTTCACACTCTCAATTTTCAGTCCTGTAGTCCATCCGGTAAAATATGTTTCTAACTCATAATAATATTCACGCCAGCTCTTTCCATCCTTAATCTTATGTGAGTAAAATAGTTGTCTGAACTTTTCGGGACTTAATTTATATCGCTTTAAAAGCAAATCTTTCACGTAAGCATAATCTTCGGCATTTTTTTCTAGTTCTTTCAGAATTAATTCAACAATATCACTTGGCAATACTCCAATAAGACACGCCATCCACAATGTCGATTCCCTTTTAACTCGCGTCATCACTCTTTCGAAATGGACAAGATACAACCCTATGTCGTCGTTAATTGAATCGAATTTTCTTAACTGAGCTTGCCAATCCACCTTTGGTAATTCTGACACTGCGCTGCTGGTAATAGTCTTTGCTTCTGACTCTAATTTCTTTAACTGAAGTTCGTGTTGGCGCTTTTCGCGCTCAATTTCATGTTGGCGCTTTTCTTGCTCAATTTCCTTTTGGTACTGGAGCTTGTCCCTTTCAAATTCCTGTTGGCGTTGCAACTTTTCAATTTCCTGTTGGCGCTTTTCCCGTTCAATTTCCTGTTGGCTCTTTTCCCGTTCGATTTCCTGTTGTCGCTTTTCCCTTTCAATTTCTTGTTGGCGCTGTGCATTTTCATGTTGGCGCTTTTCACGTTCTTCTTCATTGAGCCGTTCGACATCTAAGATCGAAATGATGCCCTTAACTATTTCTTCTTCATGATTGTCATTATTTAAGATAACTTTGATCAAACGTATAACTGTTAGGTTTTTGACATCATCTTCTCCTAACTCAGTGGCAATATATTGCAAATCTCTCTTCCTGACTCTTGATAAATAGGACATTGCTTCAAAAAAAATTTTATTATCCCACTTCTGAAGTGTAAAGCTTTTATTCAATAACAACGTAAACATCAAAAACGTTACGTCACTTAATCATCAAACGTAAATCTCTTTCTCAAACCCGATAATTCCGAAAAACATCCAACGTCTTACAAAAATCGTAATTCCAATCCCCATCGTTGCCATTCTCAATAACCCAAGTTCTTGCTTACAGGAATGTCCTTGAAAGATTTTATTTTGAATCTTCATATAGTGTTCCTAGAATATCGATTTCAAACTTAATACTATACAAGACAAACCTGTCCATAATACTAATTAAGTGCCCATAGTCATTTGCCCTATGTGATGAGTTAAAAAATTCAACGATTTGAAAGATAACCATCTACTAAAGTCCTGCATTATTACATTTTTAGCTGTCAAAGCAATGTTAATGAGCTTAAACTAATCAGAAACCGTGCTCTTAAATATACTTTAGTTTTAATTCGTTATCCTTGTTAAAATAATTTTATTTGAACTTATTTAATTGTTATTTGAAAGGAATATGATATTTTCCTATTGTTTCTCAGAAATCAAGTTAAGCTAATTAGCGGAAAACAGGGTAGCTGCCTTACCCTCAAGTTGCCAATGTCAAATTTTGCGAGATAAATAAGATGTCGAATTTGGGGTCAGTTTGTTGACATTGGAGATATATCACGAGATTCCGGGGTAAGAAAAGTAAAAGTTCTCTTACTTAATATGAATATCTGCAAAACTCTTTTTAGCACCGGTGTAGGCACGCTAGTTTTCGGTTAGCGCGAGAGTGCCTTAGGGAATAGCTTCAGATTTGTGAAGAATATTCGAGATGTTTCCTTCGAGAGACTTCAAAACGGCTTTGAGATTGCACTTTTGAAATCTGCTATTCCTTCTCGATTCACTTTAAAGAAGACCAGTACGATAATTCTTTAATAAACAACTTCAGACTTAGGTAGAAATAGAGCCCCTTTCAAAGGACAGGCCAACTTATCTGACATTTAGGTTCCAAGACAACGTTGGCTCCAATCGTGTTTCTAGTATTCATAAATACGTTATAATATTCGTTGGATGCTATGTTGTAAAACAATTGATGATAAGCTGAGCAAATAGTCACTTAAAGTAAATCTAGAAAAATAGCTTGGTTCACAAATTCAACAAAAATGTATCGGGAAATTTTTACTGTAATGAACCTCATTTTCACACCTTACTTGGTTTTAATTTGTATTTATCAAATCTTCTTCATTCACAGAATAAAATAATCAAACATCAATCGGGCAACACATCTTGATCAAGCTTGGGCACCAGTTTTTTGAAACGAGGCGTTTGTACTGTTTGACCGCGGATTGTATATAATTTGGTAATCTGCCAAGTAAAGACTATTCCATCTGAATGAATCTAGCAGGGGAGAAGGGAAAATAAGGATGGGATTTTGACGCACGCGTTTTATAATGTCACTAGTGCCTTATTCATTTATTGCATTCTCAAAAATAAAATAAGGGAAATCAAAAATAGTTACCATGGAAACAACAAAAAGAAAAGAAAATATTTTCATTTCGTTTAGGAACGTAAAAGCAAAATGGTAAGCTCAAAACTTTGTTGTGAATAGATAAATCAATTAGTTTTGCAGTGAGGATATACATCAAAAATACTTTAGATTTAAAAAAATGTTGTTGAGAACAAATTTTCATTTTTACAAAACTAAGGCTAAATAATAAAGAGGCAAAAGTGCACATCTGTAACAAACCAACTAACACCCCTATAAACTAATAGATACGTCCTTTTCCGCCTATAAACCGGATTCCTTTCCATGTAATCGATGGTCAGACAGTACTGTCCGATCTCTTAGCGCGAAACCTTACTCGAATTTGCGCATGCGTCAAGTCTCTTCTGATTTTATCAAAACAGGGGTGATAGCAAGAAGGAAGTAACGAGTAAGCAAAAACTGAATGCATCGGAAAATGTGCTTCCTTAAACAAACACCCCTTTTTCAATTAGAGCTGTTCGCAGCTGTTAGTCGCGGATTTCAAGAAAACAGTACAGATGCTAACTTTGTTCCCCGACTATTGCGGATCCAAAATGGCGACTGAGTCAGCTCCCCTTATCCAGTAGCCTTTGGTAGAACAGTGGTGCCCAGCTTACTGCCCTTGTGCCATTCAATACCCGCAAAGCTGTCACTGTTGCTCGAGGTATTGTTCAATAAGTAACTGACAAAACTCAAATCGCGCGCGCGCGCGCGAAAGCCCTGTTCTGGAATTTTTTCAAAACAGAAAACTGCAGTTCTTGGCTAATTCAGTATCAATCCCTGCGTTATAGCAGCCAATCAAACCCTTTCTCCACCACTAAACTTCTCTTTTCTTTTTCGTTCATAGTTTTCTTGGATACCGTTATTTTGTTACAAATAGGAGCAAATTATTCGGCAACTGGTTTAGGGGAAAATATACAAAAAAATTTTTGATGCAACAAGCATGTAGTAATCATAATAAGTTTTTGTTTTATAGTTTTCCTTCCTTTTCCGAGTTTTCTCACGAGTTTAAAAATTTTGTTTCAATTTTAAATGTGCTCTGGCCCGTAAGATTAATGTTCAGGTTGTGCAACTATGTTGTGCAGTATAACTCCAAACAATTTGAAAGAATGAGCTTCATAATGCTAATATATTTAACTTAAGGCTTATTTTTAACGTAAAAGAACTATATTCAAAAATAATGCTCTAATTAGGAAAAAAACGCTTACAATAATTGGTCTTAACCAACTCAAGCAATGATTTTGCTGATGTTGGAAACTGGAAATTTCGCTTTGGAAACTTTTACGGAGGTAAGCAGTCGAATTCTACTTTTTATTTGAAATTCTTCTTACAATTAACTGTTTGCAATCACTATTCTAGGCTTGTGGGTGTTTATGTAGACGCGTAAATGTCGTGTAAAAGTAGCTTCACGAGCGGACGCCCCCTCCCCCTCTCCCGCTTTTGATAGGAGCACATAACCTGGTACACGTTTGAACAAAGTCCAATAATGAGAAGAAAGAAGATATATAAAAACGCTGTGCACCTTAAAATTCTAGCTTCACCTTAAACAACTGTATAGTAATATGCATCAGTAGTTTTTCCCTTCACACTAAAAAATACCGAAACATTACTGATTATTCTCGTAAAACGTTTCGGGATTTCACAGGTTTTTACCAATTTCCTGGAAAAATTAAGCATCTTCGTCACAACGTTTTCTGAATTACTACAAGTTGCAGGAATGCAGACTTCTCACTGTTGTGAAAAATATTTTTAGCTACCAGTTTGAAGATCAACTGATTGTATATATTAAATGTATCAGCTTTAACGCGACCGCGGTCGTGCGAATTAATTAAGTTTTTCCTGAAAGCGAATAAGCCGCTGAAATTCTGTAGCTTTGGGAGAATTGCAGGCAAGTAAGTCGCTCTGTACTTACTTGCGATTCTGCTTTGGCTTTGTCCATCCATGGCTGTCGTAATTCTTTAGGTGCTTTATTGGTACTTCAAGAAGGCGTCAAGCTGTTACATGAAGTCTACTAAAGCTTAATCGGAAGGTTCCAGAGCTTTCCGCAATATTTAGAAATATCTTGAAGTCTACTAAAGCTTAATCGGAAGGTTCCAGAGCTTTCTGAAATATTTAGAAATATCTTGAAGTCTACTAAAGCTTAATCGGAAGGTTCCAGAGATTTCTGCAATATTTAGAAATATTCAAGGATAATATCAGGGAGGTTACTGATTTTTAGCGGAAAAGGGTTTTGTTTTTGCAAGATATGTTACTGGCAAAAATTGGGCACATCAACTGCCCATTATTTTCTAGGAACGGCTCTGAATTGTTTTTACGGTGCACAGTAAATGTCTATGGTTAAAAAATAAACTTTTTCAGCTATTTAATG
Source organism: Uloborus diversus (assembly GCF_026930045.1). NCBI lineage: Eukaryota > Metazoa > Arthropoda > Arachnida > Araneae > Uloboridae > Uloborus > Uloborus diversus. Next base: position 117,993,359 of record NC_072738.1, read on the forward strand.
ACGAATAACTTTATTTATTGCTTTTTTATTGTAACTAAGAGAATAACAAATGTCATTTTAAAAGAGCTTCTACATTTTGGAGCGATTCATTTCCCTTATTTTCTTTCAGCATATTCAGTTGCTGTGTCAGTGTGTCACTGTCGTACGGTGTCGCATTATGACATAGTAACGCATGTTACTGTATCGTATGTTTTTGACCTTTTCAAAAGGAATTTGAAAAATATAACTTGCACCTTTAATTTCATAAAAGTTTATTTATTTGTATACATCATGACAACTATTGATGAGAAACCTTAATGAAAATATACAGTTTTTATTCTACTTAAGCCATATTTCATCATGTTATTTACCATTCGTAAAAAGTTACAGTTTCTAAGTAATGAATGGTGATGATAGAGCTCCTCACACATCCAACATATAACAGATTTTTTTACTGTCCACCTTTGGCAAGTTGAGCTTCGCTGCCCCACCGATTAAACAATTTGTTGGAACAGGATTTTCTCGCCAATAGAAGGGTTGCAATGGTAACCCATTTCTGCGCCAAACAATTCTTATTCTTACTGATTGCTCTCCCTTGAAAGAAATGGACTTGCTCTAGGCCATAGCTCAACTTGTCAGAGGTAGACAGTACTACATTATCCGTTCGATCAACAAACTCAAAACAACTTTGTTAACCATGGAAAGGAAGTGGAATAGAAATTTTACAAGAGAACGTGATCAAGTTTTATAAACAAACTCGGTAAAATCTGCCTTTTATTACGGAATGGAAAATAGTTTAGAATTTCAAACTACTAGAATTAATGAAACTCTTATTTTAGATAAAAGATTTTTTTTCAGCTTAAAAATTATAACAAGTATGAGAGATGTTTGTTTAGCAACTGATAAAAATATATCAACAGACGTAAACATCTTATAATGTCCTCATGCGCGTTTGTTATCCTCACTGCAATGAGAAATCTGCCTCTTCTTTTGATTTGCTACTGGAAAGATATTTTATGTTTCATTACAGCAGCAACGCCACTTCAAATGTTCCACTATTTTCCATTCCAGTAACGTATGATATGGTTTTCTGCATTCTTTAAGAAAAAAATAGTTTTTGTTCATTTTTGTTTCTGTAACAGAAACTTACTAATTGTTCTATTGTAGTCACTGTCTAGTTCATGAGAGAAAAGGTTTGTTTCAAGTCGTAGATGCAATTAGAAAACATAATTACATAAGTTGTCTTAATTACGTTAATTTTTCTGAACAAATATTATCTTTTCCAGAAATGCTCTTTAACGGAAAGAGAAAAAAAAAGGTAATCTTTTATTTGCTTACACAAGTGTCACACAAAAACTTAAAAAAAAAAAAAAAATTGGAAACTGCACTTATTTTTTAGTGTCGTTCTCAAGTATTCTGGAAATGGAGTAAAGTAAAAATGTTGATAGCACGAGTCTAAAGGTGTTTTCCTGGAAATTATAAAACTCGTGTGGACGTAATTGCGTAGGATTGAATTTTAAGAAATATGACTTTTGCTTGGTTGGATATCGGTAAGACAATTACTTAAGCGAATCCGGGACACAAATATTGTCTAATTTTGCAATTCTTTTTATCAGTTAAAAAACTTTTCTGTTTTTTTTTTCTGCTTAAAAGGATGTTTGAATCTTGCTTCTATCTTAATTAGAACGAAAGATATAATTATTTTTGTCGAATTCATTTAATTAATATTATATTTACCTTTAAAACTTGTTTTTCTCCATGGTATAATTTTTTGCATTCAAACCCTTATAAGTCAAAAACAGATAAAGATAAAATAATGAAATTTGGACCATATCTTTTTCAAACAGTTTACTTTGATTTTTATTCGGCGAATTTGAAAAAAAAAAACCATTACTTCAAAAATATGAGTTTTTTTTTTTTTTAAGTATCTTCGAATTTTTCGACATTTTTCTTAAAATATTTTTTATTTTTTATTGAATTTACATTTTTAAATCGTCGAATAAGAACTAAAGCTTAGATATTTGTACATAGTATTTTGAAGAAAAAAATTAAAATTGATCATGAATATTTTGAATTTTAACGATTTAAAGCAATCCCATTTTTTTAGAAAAAAAAAATAATTAAATTTAAATAAAATAAAAAAAATATGTTATAGGTTTGCTTATTAAACTTATGGTGAATAAGTGCAAAAATTTCAAAACTCTAAATTGTTTAAAGTTTTTTTTTTTTTTTAATGTGTCCTGGACTCCCTTAAATGTCTAGATAGTTTAAAACGGAAATTCAGCAATTTCACAAATTTCTTGAAATATGATTTAATCTGATCTCTGGGGGTGATTTTGCTTCAAACTTATCCCTTCTTGATCATTTACATTTTTCTTCAGCACGCGCAACTTATTGACAGCCATAATGGTTATTTCCCAACTTGCTTTTGATAATTTACAAAAAGTGATGTAGCTCGAGATTTCTTTTCAAACAGTTTCATCCTTGACTGGAGATGCTTCTATGACAGGAACATAAATGTCTAATCCGTTGACAGCAGGAACCAATGGCGATCTCGCACCTTGAAAATTGACAAAAGAGGTTGAAGTCGCAAACATTATCCAACTATCTCTGACACCTCGGTTACGGTAAAATTTTTAATTGTGAGGTGACGTACCATAATTCGGAGCTTGATGTTGACCCTTGTTGATGGCTAAAAAGTGATGTAGCACAAGATTTATTTTCAAACAGTTTCATCCTTGACTGGAGGTGCCTCAATGACAGGAACATAAATGTCTAATCTGTTGACAGCAGGAACCGATGGCGATCTCGCACCTTGAAAATTGACAAAAGAGGTTGAGGTCGCAAAACTGATGCAACTATCTCTGACACCTCGGTTACGGTAAAATTTCTCATTATGAGGTGACGTACCATAATTCAGAGCTTGATGTTGACCCTTGTTGATGGCTCTGCGTATTTTCCACCGCTCTAGTCGGTGCTTCACAGAGTTTTGAACCTAAAATTGTATTTTGGAGGGATTATTGAGCGAAAAAAAAATATGGAGATTAAAAGGGAATATTACTGATGTAGTACATGAAATACAATTACGCAAAACATTATTTTTAAAACAATAATTTCATATCAAAGAATCTAAGTGTAAATAGGGAGCATTGAATTAATGAGGAGGAGATTTTAAGAAATAGAATAAAATTAGACTGATTAAAAAATAACTATTTTATCATCTCATGATTAAATAAAGATTTATTTTGAATATATTGTCGCCTCAGAGCAACACTAAGATATCTAATCCCAGAAATAACACAATATCCTAATGTTGCTCTGAGGTGACGATACATAAATATTTACTAATAACATTCTGGTAGCATTTCAAGCAATAGCAATCAAACAAACATTATATTCCCAAAGATGAGATGAAACATCTGATTTGATATCTAAAAGCCACAAAGGAAATATACATTTGAAAGATTTCATTTTTTACAATAAGAAAAAGAACCATAAATTAATTCAACAGAAAATAGAAACTAGTTAGTCAAAACTATAAACTTACTTCCCCATTTAGGAAACAATACAAAACTGCTACAATGAATCCCTGAAAGAGACAATTTTATCTTAAGATACTTTTAAACATTACACTCAAACCTGTTTTTGTTTTTATTTTTATTATTATTATTATTATTATTTTATTTATTTATTTATTTATTTATTTATTTATTTTTTTTTTTGCGAACATTTTTTGTGCGCTATATGAAAATTTCAATCAGATTGGAATTCACTTGACGAAATTATTTACAAAACGGATGAAGTTATGTTTAAAACGAACGTTTTTTTATGCGATTTTTTTGTTATGCGGTCCCCATCCACCGCACAGAAAGAGGTTTTAAGTGTTTTTAAGGAAGTTTCAATAATTTCAGTATTTCAAAATCTTTACTAAAAGCTCAAAGTCTTTCTATCTGGAGGATTTCTGGATCTCTGTGACGCGCATAGCGCCTAGACCGTTCGGCCGATTTTCAAGAAATTAAGCACAAAGTTAGTTTGTTGTAGCATGGAGTGTGCACCTCGAAGCGATTTTTCGAAAATTCGATTTTGTTCTTCTTCTATTTCAATTTTAAGATCATTTTCCTGAGCAAAATTATCAAAAGATGGACGAGTAAATTACGAAACTATTATGACGTGGAATGGGAGAGCGAATGAACATGGCCAATTGGCGAGAAATTCGTCATCCATTATTTGTAAATATACAGGCGAACCGAATGATCTTTTAATTTTCAACTACGGGCAAAGCCGTGCGGGTACCACTAGTTTAAAATAAAATATTAGTAGTTTTCAAAAGAAGGAATGCTTAGACCTATAAACTGAGCACGGTAGCTGAGAGGAAATGTAAATAAAGTCGTAAATAAGACATCCAAGCTATGTTGGATTCCATCTTGGAATTGGAATTACGTAAATTGTAGAGAAAAATGCACAGAGAAAAGGGACCTGGCGGTAAAACTGACATTTCCTTGAGTCACGGTAGCGCGGCGACTGAAACTTCTGCACATTTCTTTAGTTTAAGAAAATCTTCTCAAAAGTCTTAAAGTTATTAAAACAATACTTCTTTTATGTATTCATTCATTTATCTGTGAAAGTATGATCAGTGAATAAAAAAAATGAAATTGTTTTGCGACGAAAAAAAAATGATTTGTTTGTGAGTTTAGGGGATATTTTTTAATTAATCAAACATGAAATTTGTTTTCTAACCAGAAAGACAATCATGCTGAAGCAAAAAATAATTATAATAATAATAACCACAATATTAACCATATCGATTGTAAAAATAATATTTTTAAGTAATCAAACATTAGATTTGTTTTTGAACCAGAGCGATAATCCCGTTGAAACAAAAAATAATATTAATAATAATGATAATAACAACAATAACCACAATGAGAATCATATCGATTGTAATAACAATAAGAACAAACATAATAATAATAATTTATTTTCGGCAATTCAACGAAACAGACGCATCAATTTTTTTAAAAACAGCTTTCAACTATTTTAAATCTTTGTTTTTTCTGTAAACTTTACAAAGAAAACCGACTCTACTTATTTTTAATGAAATTCAATTTTGGAGATTTCCAGAGACAACATTTGAATAATATTATTTGCTCAATAACAGACGCATCTTATGAGATACGTTACTGAGCCAAAAAATCTCATATTAATACTGTTTCTGGGAATCTTCGAAATTTAATTGCATTTTATAGAAGAAGGGTCCATGTAATTAAAAAAAAAATCATGCAACGGAACAGAGTTACAGCATGTATTTAGAGTCTTTGTACGTTTTTTTGTGCAGCAATTGATGCTTTTATTTAACTACAATTGCGTTGTTAAGTATAATAACGAGAAAAACGAGCTGTTGTGTGCCTAACATGAATTCCTTTTACTCCAATTTAATGTAATTTTCCCATTATTGGTAATTTTAATGTGATTCATTAGTTTACTCTCTTAATATCACCAACAGTGGCTAAATTAAAACCAGATTTAAAAAAAAAAATTGCCAATTTCGGCGACTAGCGATATATCGCCAAGTGTCCGTCATATTGTAACACCACTTGAGTTTACATCGAAATTAACAATGGTTTCCCCCCAAAAAGGGGCAAAAGACCCCCTTAAAAACACCCGACCAAAGGGTAGGTGCACAACTATACCCCACTAAGAGTCTACGTACCAAATTTCAACTTTCCAGGACATATCGTTCTTGAGTTGCGACATACATACGCACATCCGCACATACTTACATACAGACGTCACGAGAAAACTTGTCGTAACTAACTTGGGAATCGTCAAAATGGATATTTCGCGTGTCTATACGTTCTTAGGCACTTATCCACATGTGGTCGAGTCGAAAAAAAACTCAACATTCATTCGGGGGTGAGCAAAATGGAAGTTAAGGTCGATTTTTGAGTGAAACTTTTTTCTCAAATACAATACTTTACTCTTTTTTAAAAGGAAGTAAAAATCAATTTCAGTTACTTACCTGTATGGAAAGAAGTGTCGCTTGAATGAATGTGAAAACTATTTCACCAGTACGATGACTTGGCGTGGCTATAACAAGTATGTATGTCACACCTAATAAGGGTATAAGAACTAGCAAAGCTTTTGCCGCTTTCCTATAAAATACAATAAAAAAAGGGTAAATCAACTAAATGTTCTTAGAAAACTGAAATTAACGATCCTTAAAATCTTGATTTCAGATGATAATAGTATATAAGAGAGGAAATATTCGATTTATGTCAAGTCCTTGGTTCTGCTGCTTACGTTTAATATGCAAGTATTTCTAGTTTTCGTGTGACCATAGAAATAGCATTATCAAACGTGATTACTGAAATTACTTTTGAAGACGTGCGATCGTTAAAATTACCACTTTCATTTGATACTGCAATGAACCAAAATCAATATTAATTTTTCCTAATAGAGAGTTGAGCTTTTTGTCATTTTCTTTTTCAATATTAATGTGGTTCATATCAAGATTTTAATTATTTTGCACCACCTCAGGCCTGTAATTTTGTTTAGGGGAGGTGGGGTGGCTAAGGGTATGTATTCAATACAGTTAGCAGAACAAAAGAACAAAATGGATTTCCAGATACATAATCATTTCGTTTTACTTTACTCCAGAGGGGGGAAGGTTGTTGATTCCCTGATTCCTCAAATGACGGGTCTCATCTGCTTCTGCAATGTTGTTATTTTACAATATTTAGATTTCATTTTTAATTGTGCTATGGTTTACCAAATACAATATGTTTCCCAAACTTAAAAAAAAAACAAAGACCTTTAGGCACAAGATTATGCTGCGGAGAAGGCTAGACTCGAGTTTGAATCCCAGTTAAGGTATGAATGTTATTGAATGGTATCATACTTTTTAAACTCATATCCTAGTGCTTAAGTTGGGTTAAAACTAAGTTCTTCACCAATTCACACAGATACTTGATTATGGGCCCGGAGGGTTTAGCCGAACATTAGTCCACAAAATATGATCGGTTGCTTTGGTTACAGCCAAAGCATCAGTATCAAGATTATTTTTGAGATAAACCTCGGAACAGTAAAAACATAGCAGGTTGTCGGTACTGTGCTGTTAGTTGCTTGAAATTGACTTCCAAACTTATACATATAATGTTTAAGATAAATTTAGTTTTTTGCAATAAGTAGGCATATTTAAAGTTAAGAAAAATAAATTAGCTACAAAATGCATTCATTAATCCTAGAAATGTATGTTTTCTCTGTAACTACCATTTTCAACAAAATAGCTAACAAGTTTTGTTCCTATTGTTCCAAAGAACTTAGAAAAATTAGCTGAGTAAACTGTTTTTCCTCGCTCCGAAGATAGGTTAATGATTATGTTGCATTATATGCTTGAGACATAAGACTGAGTAAAAGGTTTTACATGGTGTTGTGTTAAATGAAATATGACGTTTACATCCTACCGTCTGATACGGGCTTAATAATGATCTTTTTTTGAATATTCATGAATGATTACGTACCTGTATTGTTCAGATTCAACTGTATTTGTAGCACGTAATTTCGTAATGAGAACCCACATAATCTTCAGAAGAAAGATAATATTTACCTAAAAAGAAATGCGTTTTGTAATAACGTTAAACAGTTCTGTTACAGAGAAACTATCAAAAAGCGTAAGACGTATGATTTAAGTTTATTCTTCTTAAATTGCATTTGAAACATTGAAAAAAAAAGTGCAGAATTGTGAATAGATTGTTAAATGTGAAGATTAAAATTTAAGTTCAAAAATCCCAAAACTGCCGAAGAACATACCAGCTTATTTTTGAAACAATCAACCAAAAATTTATTGACAAAATTTTTAAAAAAGGGGGGGGGGGAGAAAAAGGAAAAAAGAAATAGAAGTACTATGTAGTTTAAAAAAAAACCATTGTTTCGTCCATTGTCGAAATCCAAATAAATCCACGGAGAAAATTTTTAATATTTTATACTTTTAGCATAGCGCGCGGGAGACCGGTTACAGTTGATGCAAAATTCAGTTTACACAAGGGCTTTAATTTTCGAGTATATATGAGGCAGTGAGAAACAAAGGGACGTAAGTGAACATCTTTAAGTTTCGAATAAAAAGTGTTTAAAGGTAACGTTTTAAGTAGGCTTTCGTTGATTTTTTTTTCTCCTAGTTTATGCAAAACAGCAGCACAAACCAATGCTATTAGTACTTTCTCTTGCCTCGAGACATAAGAGAGGTTCCTCTTCTATTTGTACTGTTTATCTCCAATTTTTTTATTTTGCCACTTACATCCCTTTGCTTCGCAGTGCATCATATGTAAACAAAACTGAGAGCCTTATGAAGAGGTAATAGACTGACGTGGTGTCGTTATTAGAAACGTTAATTTTTTTCGTTTGGGAGTTATTGATAAAAATTGTCTTTTTGCCCCGAAAAGTATATTTTTAGGGTTTTCTTTTGGTCGAACAGGGAGTTTAAGTGGCAATATCATTTTTAGCAAGATAATACTATGTTTCTTGAATAAGAAGGCAAAAATATACCCAATAGAAATTGCTAAAATTCGAAGCTGTTTTTTCTTCACCGGTTTTGAGTGCACGTATTCGCGTTGTTTGTATAAAGTAGATATATCCCGCTCGGATAAAGTTGATATCACTTAATAAATCAACTCACAATTTATTTTTCAGTGTTTTTTCTTTTTCCAAAACGGCTTAGAAGTGACCGAAAATATTCAAAGGAAGGATATTCTTCTTAAAATGTTTGAAAGATTTTATTTTGTCAGAATAACAGCTTATTCACATGTGCTATAACTTGATCTACGTTGGGTATACTTGATACATTATATTTTTATGAAAAAAAAATATGCAATAAAGATGTGTAAATCGTTATTTGCTAAGAAATTAGTAAAAGTATTGAATGAAATTTCATTTTGTTACGTAACATTAGTAAGAAAATTAGAAAAATCAAAATCTAAAATGTGTATTAACTAAGCCTGATTTTCTCCAAGTCTTCCTAAATAAGAATCATATTATTAAGCGACAAAAGAAAAATAAACTAAAAGTATATATATATATATCCACTTCTTAAAAATATTTATGAGACCTTTTACATCAAATCAACAAAGGTAGAAGTTCTGTATAAAATTATACAGTTTATAACATATTTAAGCAATGAGGATTGCTTAAATAACACATACATGTTGATACTTTTCTCCAAAATGAAAACAGATTATCAAAAAGAGTTTTAAAACTTATAGGTTTCAGTAAATTCTGTACAGTGGCATGTTATTTTAATACATAATATCACCAAGAATTCATTTAGCTGGTTGATTGGCTTACTGGATATTTTTGGCGCAAGAGCCCTTGATGGCTATACTGCGCCAAACGATTTTTTATTATTTACGATCTATTTTTCATTTAAGAATAAGTCTAAAAGTAAAAGTAAGTATATTTTGAAGTAAAAAGCATAAACGTTCAAGTACTAGTATTAAAAAAGGACAGTCTTAAAAACACATAAACTTCAAAAACATAAGGAAAAAATGGATGAAACAATATCCTGAAAAATAAGGAAAGGACGAAATCACCATAATGGTGATACATGGTGATACAGGAACTGTGAAAAAAACTTCCCTGACTTTTCCCTGATTTCCCTGATTAAGTTCACCAAATTTCCCTGATTTAGGTTACCAGTGATAATGTTTTCCTTTCTTTGCTCTACTTGAAATCTATTGTATATTTGTATAAAATGCAGTATTTCAAACGTTTTAAGTGGTGTAAAGTTGATGAACTAAAGATATATTTTAAAAGATGCTACTTTTTTTAACAAAATGGTTAAAAAAAATATATCAAGTCAATTTTTTTGGGAAAAAAACTACAAAATAGTATATTAAATTTTTTTACATGGAAAGATTATAGAAACTTTTTTAAAAATACTTTACTTCCAGAAACCACTTAGCATAAGAATTTTAAGAAATTATTAAAATCACTTTTAAAAACATATGTGTATTTATGGTAGAACTAAAAAGTAGTTGAAATTATTTTGAACTAAATTTTTCAAACAGTATAATAATTGTTGCAAGAATAACAAGTAATAGTGAAAGAATAGAAGCAATGTAGTTATTCTTATATAACTAATTGACATATTTATGAAAACAGATGAAACCTTTTGACATCCATTCATAGGGTGCTCTTTTTCTAATCAAGAACAAAGGTTTTGATGAATGAACACAGCATTTTAACAATAAAAAAAATAAAGATATTTACTTAAGCACACAAATTAACTCTATTTCAAATGATTTAAGTATGTAACGAAAAAAAATCTTAGGTTGCTTTTGTAACAAACAACTTTGAAATGCAAGGGGCAGGCACGTAGCTAGAACTTTGTTAAGGGGGGGGGGGGGGGTCCAAGGTTTCACGAACTTCAAAAGAGGAGGCATGCTAAAGCAAAATTAGAAGCTCATATTTACGTTAAAAAATAAATCCAATTAAAACTAATTATTAAAATATGATAATTCACTAAAATTAATTAAATAATTGAAATTGATAGAGAATTTATTAAAAAATTATTTAACAAAAATTTTACATTAAGTGGCAAAAAAATTATTGTCAGTTTATAAAATTAACATTAAATTAAAAGTTTTCCCATACTAAGTTTTCATACATGGATAGAAAAATTCCATCACATAAGCTTCCTCTGTTCTGATGCTTTGAAAATGAGTGATATAATTCCTATTAATAAAAAGTTCACAATAAAAGAAAATCGGAAAACGAAAACTGTTCTATGGATTACTTGGAAAACGCAGGTAATAGTTTGATAAAATATTAAAGCTTTGTAATATATTTCAACAAAATATGTACAAGTCATTTTATTTGAAAAAATAAAGAAATCTATATCTATCGAGTCGAATGTATAACTATGAATGCAATATAACGTAATTCCGCCACCCTGTCCGATTTGAACAAGATTTCTGGCAAAATTCAACCACCCTTGAACTAGTTCTTTATTTATCTACTTTATAACATTCTTTTGATTATACGAAATTGAATGAAGTTTCTAATTTTATCCGTTTTCTAATTATCATTTCTAACCATCATTTAAAAACTTGAACAAACTATTAACTCTTTGATGGATGGAGACTTCCTTTGTTGCAATCATTAAAAAAAAAAAAAAAAAAAAAAAAAATGCGTATTACCGTTTTTTTCTAAAATCGTTATTATTATTTTTTTGCAAAACGAATTGGTAAAATAAGCTATCTTAGGATCCGTTATGGTATTTTTTTTCTTTCTAATGGGGCTTCGTTAGAGGCTTTAGCCTTTTCGGATCTAGTCTTTCAAATGCTACCATTAAGGCGCGGATATGACTGCACAGGAAATTTCGTTGCCGAGTTTCCACCAGATGGAGACACTTGAGCTCTCTTCGGTGCGAAACTGCACTAGGGGTTTAATTTTGTCAAGCCAAACGAATACCTGAGAGATCTTTTACCTGTCGAGTAATGGAATGTATGGTGAATGAAATTAAGCATCTATGTATTTTTATTTTAACAACATTTTGGAAAAAATGCAAATGATTGCTTTTTTATAAATGTTTTTTATAAGGTCATGAATGATTTAAACATTATTGGCGATTTTCCTCTGATGTTTTCAATTTGATGTTTCATTTAAAAGATCAAGAGGAGGCATTGCACCCACCTATCTCACCACCAAACACGAGTTCAGTTTATTCTGCCAATACAAAAAAAACTTCTGTACAAATCAGTCTTTTTCAAATTAAAAATATAATTGTAAACAACTACAGGGAAAATGGCAATATACTCTATTACGAATTATCGTGTCAATATTTGATTATAACCTGGTTACTTTACTGTCTTTATTAGCAGTAAGCAAGTGTTCGACTCGAAAATTTCATGATTTGGAGTCAAACGTCAAATTTTGATCATTAAGGTAATCTTCGTCCCGTTTGCGATTGCGATAATACAGTAGCATTACATTAGATACATTTTCAACAATATGTAATATGCATAAAGCTAGCCAATTTTTGAAATCAAAACTTATAGGTTTCTTATAGCCTCAGTTTATAAATTTTTTGCTCAACAGTCATCTGATGTTCAAAAGCCTAAAGACAATCCTTTGTAAAAAAATCTTAGAATGATTGTGGTTAAAAATCCAGTAATGATTTAAATCTACCTTCCAAAATTCATCTAACAATAATAACACTTCTGATTCTTTCATTTTCAAATTGGTATAACTTCCATTCTAGGAGCGATTTTGTAATCATCATGTATTCTCGAAAGCATATCACATTTTATAACGTAGGTATTGACTTTTTTTTTCTTTCTTTTATGTGATGTTAGTAAAAGATATTCTATTGCAAGAAATAGCAAATAATTTTAACTTGAAGAAATTAAGAGTTTAAAAAAAAATCTAATATAGACGTGAAAAACACAAGAAAATATACCTCGCATTCACCTTTTTTTAATTATATGCGCAGTAAATAGCAGAAACTTTCACCTAGTAATTTTATAGTTAAATGCACATGTCTGTTTTTTTTTTTACGTTTAATACTACCTTCGCAATTTACTAATGATGGATGCATAGACGCTTATTAAATAATTCCTCAGTAAAAAGGCGGTAAATACTAATCAGAAAATTTATTCCAATGAAACAAATACAAATATGCTTTTCTTGAAAAACGGAACAACATCGAAGAAAGATTTTTTTCTTCAGTTAAAAATGACTAGCTGCTCTTCTCTTGGGACCATAGACTCACATTTCAGTAAGATTTAAAAGTACGAATTTCTAATAATTACTTTTAAATTACATGTGTTAATATGGCCGAACTTGCAATTTCATAAACTGATTACAGTAAAATATTCAAGTAATTTTCAATTTCATTCTTCGCTTCATAAAATTTTGATACAGCGAAAAGTAATTTCGTTGCATCAACTTCAAATTTATTTATTCACTTATGTTCAGAAAAAAAAAAAAAAAAACGAACTTTTCAGGATTACAGTTTAAAAGTTGTAAGCTTCCGGGGAGATAAGTAATTTATTATTGTTAAAAATAAACTAAAAGTTTAAATAAGATTATTAATCAAAATATGAAATGAATCTGAAATAAATCATACCAAAAATATAAAGTTCAAAAATAAATTAATAATTAATATTTATTTTTTCTCATCCTCAATCACACGAAATGTGTAGAATTTTTTTTTCGTTGCTGTCGGAACTTAGTTTTTAAATGGGAAAACATATTAACACATAAATTGCACGTATTGTTAAGAAAACTTTAAAAGGAAACACTACAACTTACCTAGTTTATGTACACTTAATTTTCTTCTGATTACAATTTTGTTCAAGATATGTTTCCTATAAGCGCGTGGTAGAAAAAAACTGTGTGTTAAAACAGAAAATAATAGGAATTTCAATTACTAATTCACCAGGGATGCACCTCACTCTGGCTGTCCTTCGTGCAGCATGTGTCTAGGAAATCAAGTCTAAACGGGAAAAGAGTCAAAACGAAAAGAAGAAAGAAAGAAAACCACCCCAATGAGACTGGGGAATGTTTGTTTTCAATTACTTTGCCGATGGCAATTTGGTGGGCTGAGGGAGAGGGGCCGAATTTCAAGGTCACAACCCAGTTGGGTTGAATTGGAAATTCGTCGTTTTCGGACGGATTCTTCGCGACACAGGAAGAGACCGGCGGCAGCTGGGAACCCGCAGTTATTTCACGAGGTTCTCGTGATCTGAATTGACTCGGACGCGGGAAAATTGTCGATAAATGGGAATATTTAAAGGGAAAATACCGGGTTTCATAAAATTTCTCTCTTTGGAAAATTTTTGTTGTCGTGAGGTGCAACAACCGAGAAAAAGCAGACAGTGGTCTTTCGGGAAAGGGGGGTCCGGACCCCATGGACCCCCCCCCTTGGCTACGTCCTTGCAAGGGGGAAAAAACAGAAAAAAAAGCAATTGGTTAATTTCAAAATATAGAAAAGAAGAATACAACTTGGTTATAAAATAAAAGAATCATTTGAGTCTGAAGAAAAGAAAACCTTTATAATCTACTGCGACAGCAAATAGTATAACGGCAAAAAACGAAGTTTTTTGATTGAAAGTTCAATTTTAGCAATTAAATTAAAAACACGAAGAAGTAATAACTTTTAAGCTTTTATCAGTATTAATTCAAAACCCAAAGATTTATTCTTGAATCGTGATACAGTACGCTAATCACTTCGAGACAATGGAATCAAGGCAAAGGACTTAAGGCACTAATGAAGGTTTCCTCTTTGCCTGTATGGTTGTTTATTTTACGTCGCATTGAAAGCGTGAAAGGAAATTTCATGCTAGGTAAAATAAACAACCTAACGGACGCAGAAGCAATCTTAGGAAGTTCATCCTGTGGTTAATAAGTAAGATAAGAAATAAGTACTTTGACGTTGAGGAAAAAAGATGCACAAATATGTGGCAGTGTATAATCGGACCTCATTAATTTTACTTTTTCTTTTTGAACAGATAATTGGTGGAAAATGTGTAGGGAATTAGGATACTTACTTTTGTAAAGCAAAAAAAATATATATATAATAAATAAATAAATAAATTCTTCATAAAATCAATTTTCCCTGATTTATTATTATTTTTTTGAAATTCCCTGATATTTCCCTGATGTTTCCCTGATTATTAAAGTTCCCTGACTTTTCCCTGATCTCCCTGATTTCCCTGATCTGTCGCCATCCTTTGATGTAAACACTAAATTAAAAAGGAGAATCCAATCTCCTGGAGGAAGGAGTACAAATGCGGTGGGGTGGGTCCACCAGCAAGTCTTTCAAATATGGATTAAAATCGTTAAAATACTTAAAACGTATATGATTAAAATTTTGGCATTTGCATAAAATGTGCAACACTCGCTCATTTAGCAATAAACCTTCAATGAATTAGCAATCACTTAAAGAGTTAAACTTTATTCTACTCAAGCACCGTTAAAATATGAAAACATGAAAAGTAAAGTAAAAAATACGCATATTACACACTCCTAAAACCTTTCAGAATACAGCATGAGACCATCACGATGAGTGTATGTACGCAGTTGGTTTTCTGGGAGATACGGCACCATTTATGGCACACTTAACTGGAAGCATATGGAATCGTAACCTTGTTACAAGTAGATCATTAAGCTAGTGTGGAATTTATGCGTATGATTTATATGTATTGTAATATATGTATATCCAAAAACCACTCACCAAACGTAGATATTATGTATTAGAGCGACACTCTATGTCTATATATCGTCGCCTCAGAGCAACAGTAAGATATTCTACTGGTATTTCTGGGATTAGATATCCTACTGTTCCTCTTAGGTGACGATATATTCTAACATGATTAATTTGATTAAATAATATCGTTTCTTTTCTTTTGTGACAAAATAATAATTACAACTATTTATGGTTTAAGCAATAATCTACCGCCTTTTAGGCAGGGCTAAAACAGAATTACATGCAACATGGCCTTAGCAGCGTTAGTATATGTAGTTCTGCCTGTATATGCGGTTATGTAATTCTGCCTTAGCCCTGACTTTGAGGCGGTTAATTTACTGCTTAATACTTAAGCTCCGTTTTCAATTTTCGAGTTGAATCGCACCATGGTTTGAACTCTCGCTGGTACTTTATGTTATTTACTTTATCTACCAGTTTGTTGGCATTCTTAGCTTCATTAATCCGACGTCTGCCTCCAGTTCGATTATTTACTAATCCAAACTAAGGAAGCTATAGCAAGGACGAAACTTCTGTCTTTAGATGTGTTCCCGAGAGACTCCCATTTGGTTATAGCATGGCCACGAAAAGAAGGCGGATGACCTTGAAGCAAAAACAATGTTTGTATCATTTGTAATAGGTTGTTTGTTACTATTTTGGAATAGATAGGGTTAGCGAGACCATGCCTCTTACTATTGGGTGCTTTCTGCCAGATTCTACCTACTGCAAATGATGTTTCGCTTCAGGGTCATCCGCCTTCTTTTCGTGGTCAAGATTGAGTCACTATGGAATAGAAACAGGAGGACCTCGGGATCTATGTTATAATTTGTCTTTGGATGTTTTAACTATGCTGTCGCTGTTATTGCATGTATTTATGCCTTATCCCTGGCTTAAGGGCGGTAGCTTACTGTTTAATTCCTAAGCTTTGGTTTCAGTTTTCGAGTTTCATCGCACCATAACCGTGATCTTTCGCTGGTGAGATAAATTTAGTTTATGTACCAGTTTGTTGGCACTCTCAACTTCAATGAGATGACACCTGCTCCAGCTCAATTCCTCACTATTCCATACTGAGGAGTCCGTAACAAAGACAAAACTGCAGTCTCTAGATGTGAAATCCGGGCTTTCGGTACATTGCATGTTTTTATTATTTACTTGCATTGAATTCCACACTATGGTTGCACTTAATGTTCCAATCACAAAAGCTGAAAGCACATGAATTATCGAATATACAATTTGTACTTTAACGTTTTATAACATTTTCTCAATTATGGTATCCTTTCGGTAAGATTCAAAACCAGGGAACGATATCTCCTGAGTAACAATATTTCTTCAAAATATGTATTTAGAATCAATTATACATACTATATATATATATATATATATATATATATATATATATATATATATATATATATAAAAATCTCGTGTCACGATGTTTGTTCGGGGTAAACTCCGAAACTACTCAACCGATTTTTCTCAAATTTCATATCTATGTGTCTTTTGGTCCAACTTAAAAGATAGGATAGTTTTTATAATTTTTTATTGCAAATTTCATATTAATTATGCAATAATAGTGTGAATTAATTGTTTAGTTCTAAAAATTCTTAATAGATGGCGGTGTAAGTTAATTAATCGATATAACTCTAACATCGTATGACTTACTATTAAAAACACCATGATAATAAAACTTAGAAATGCTGCTTAGAATTTCCATATAACGTTTCGGAATATTACAGGTTATTATTTACTTCCTGAGAAAATCAACTATACCTTTCAAAACGTTTCCTTGAATTGCTACAAATTGCAGATTTCACACCGTTGTGAAAAGTATTTTTCTCCACCAGTATCAAGATTAACTAAACGTATTTAATAGGTGTATCGGTTTCGGAGCGATTACGGGTCGTCCAGATTAACTCGACACCCAATGAGTGCGAAAAGATATCTGGTTCACGAAGCTTTGCAAGAGTTGCAGAGGAGTTACATTCTAGCTACTTGCTTGAGAGTCTGTCTTCGCGTTGGCAATGCGTGTATTAATGCTTTGAAAGCGTTCGTAGAAAAACAGGGAGGTTCCATCAGGCTATTATATTAAGCCTGCGTTAGACTTATCTGAAGGTGCTAGAATCATAACTTCCTTTAACTAAGAAGACTACTGAATTCTTCAAAAATATTTCAGGTTAATTTCAGGAAGGTTAATGAATTTAAGCGGATAACAGTTATTTTTTTTATTTTGTTCCCCAAGAGATTTTTAATATCATTAATTCTTGCAAAGATACGTTCGCAACAGAAAATTGCAGTGACAATTGCATCGTCAGGCATTGCTGCTACTTCTTTTAGATGGTAGACGAACAGCACATTCAACTTTAAAGTTGCCTATTAGATATTCATAACAAACAAAACGCAATGTGTAACATTAAAGAAAAAAAGAAAAAAACGTGGTATGGCTGTAGTGTTGCAAGAGAGTGAAATTATAATTTGGAATAAGTGTACTATGGCTCATGAGTAAAAGCATTCATTCGAAGCACATCCTAGGATTGTGCAAGATTTGAACTGCAACGATAAACTTTTAGGCGAAATCATATGAATACTGTCTGGGGACTTCCGGCAGACATTACCAGTTATTCCGATGAAATCAACGCATGTTTAAAACAATCGTTTTTATAGCGTAATGTCGAGATAATGCGATTGGCCATGAACATGCGAGTATGAACGCAAAATAATCTAATCGCACAAGTATATTCTAAGCAATTGCTGAGTATTGGAAACGGTGAAATTGAACTGTATCGAAATATACAGTACAACAAATAGCCAGACAATTTCTACACTGCCTTTGAGACGAAAAGTGAACTAATTGAGAGTCTATTCCCAGATAAATTTATTTTTTTTTTAAAATCATAATTGCCTCTGTAATCGCGCCGGTTTTGTAGCAGTTTTGTTTTCGGTAAACATTCCCGAACAGACAGGAATATTTGTGGATCGTCAATTGTCGACTGTCAAATACATATAATGATGTATGTCGCAAATTGTATTTACTGGTCGCAAAAAAGTCATTGGGAGTTGACACTTTCTAATGCAGGTTTGACATAAGGAGAAACAGTATTCGTCAACTGTTTAAAACAATTTTGACGACATACTATCCAACACAATCATTATTTTTTAAGGAGAAACTATATAACTTTCACGTTTGAAGACGTATTTCCTAAAGTTTAGCAAACACACAAATGTCCAAATCCAGAGTTTACACCAGAGATGAATATGAAGCTTTAGTTTTAACTGAAGGTTTTTGCGTTTCAATTTCAAATTTGCCACTTAGTTATTATGATATGCCGTCACTTGATAATTGGGCCACCGACTTAGTTAACACTGATTTGCAACGTATAACAACAGAGCAATGACGCTGTCATAGCTACAATTATTGCGAATAATGAGCCATTACTGACGGCTGGAAAAAAAAGCTCCCCATTGATGCTGAACAAGCCTATACAGTTGTCGATGAAAACAAAGCAGTAAACATTCCAACTGAATTTTTAAATTCCCTGGATACACCAGGAATGCGACTACACAATTTCCGGTTGAAAATAGGCTCAGCAATTTATTCTTTTTCGCGATTTAAACCCACCTAAATTACGCAACGGAACACGTTTCTTCATCAAAAGTCAACAATTTTGTCGGGAAAGTTTAAAGGAGAAATGTTTGTGTTGCCACGTAATCCATTAATAGCTTCAAAATTTTCAAACCCATTTGAAAGGCTTCAATTTTTGATTCGTTTAGCTTTTGCAAAGACCATAAATAGATTCCAAGAACAAACAATGTCTTCTTTCGGTTTGAACTTGAAACATAAATATTTCTCTTATGGGCAACCATATATCGCCTACTCACACGTGGAAAGTTATCATACTTTTCGTATTAGCAAAAGACTGGTTAAGCAAGAACATTGTGCACAACTTAGTGCTTAGACAGTTTTCAGTTTTCAAATAATAGAAACAATAGTTCGAAGTCAATGTTATCAACTTCATTGAAAAAATTTAATTTTTATATTTTTTTAATTTAGTTAGTGTATTTTGTAAAGAAGTTATTGATTACAAACTATAGAGAAAGCTGAGGTGAATAAAATGTAGTGTAGAATCTAAAAGTGTATGGTGGTTTACGCTTAGTTTCTACATTCGGTTATTTTACAAGTAGTTTCGATATTTACTATCACTTTAAAGTTATTTTTGTTTTGTTTTTTGCGGAAGTCATACTTACAAAATTTACTAAGCGTAAGTATAGTGCTTTTTCCATAGAAAATTTAGTTAGTACTTACTGAATTCAATAAGTAATTTCTTACTGAATTCAATAAGTAATTTCTTACTGAATTCAATAAGTAATTTCTTACTGATTTCAATAAGTACTTTCTTCAGCCTGCACTGTAAAAAAAAACAAAAATCCGAAACGTTTCTGAGTAAAACTTTTCGATATTTGCTTGCAGTTCTGGCTAAGCTTTGGCTATGTTTGCATTACTGCTTATAGAAGTTCCTTAATAAATCTGAACGGTGCTAAGCTTTTTTTGTATCCCTTCCTAAGTTTACATTAAAGTTCCAGAAACACGACTAACTTCAAACGGGAGGATCTTCGAATTTTTCAAGAAGCTTCCGAGATGATTTCAGGAAGGTTATTAACTTTTATCGGAAAACTTTTCGGGTTTTGGCATGAGATGTTACTGGAAGAAATTGGCCACATCAGCTGCCCATAATTTTAAAGTAACATTTAGGAATCGTTTTTACATTGAATCACGCCCATTATCAATCTCATATGTTTTAAAATCGGCTATACTATTTTAAGCTCTATTAAAAATATTTATTTGATTCTATCAAAATAATGAGTAAAAGTTTATTTTAATCCAACTTCTTTGCCACAGCAACGCGTGGCTGGGTCAGCTAGTATCCTTATATATTATTTCTGTAGCCTATTTTTGGTTTCTACGCCAAATTTCCCTCAATTCTTGATCGATTTCTTTGATTTACGGCTAATTTTATAGCTTATGGTGCTGGCTACTGACGAAAAATAGACCCAAGGTCTAAAAATTGTTTCTTTTAGCCGAAAAACCTGTTTTAAAGAACCAGAATAAGGTTTTCGGTCAAACTTATAACTTTAATTTGCGCTATGACCGACAGAGCTGAGTAGCTTGATCGGCAGAGCGTTCTCTTCGTGACCAGGAGATTACGTGTTCGGGCCCACGTCCGAACAATCTGCAACAAAAAAATTAGAGAAATATCGCGCATTACATGAACACTGAATTAAATGAATAACAACTATGAGGGATTAGAATAAATGAGAAGGAAATGCTCCTTGCTGATATGAATCCAATCAGTGATTTTGTGCTAAATTACTTCGAAATTGCACGTGTTTTTTTTTTTTTTTGAAGCTTTGGCTCTGGAAAGAAAATTAAAGCATAATGTAAGCGAAAATATAAGTAACAGGTTTAAGATTTCAGACTACAATAGAATTGTTTTTTGTTCACAAAAAAAATAATAAATCGTATATTGAAATATATATTCTTCTAATGAGTTTTTGACTCTTTGTACAAATAAATAAAATACTACCTCAATTTGAAGGATAAAATATATATTTTTTCTTCTGTTTGCTAAAAAACAAATAGCTTATCACATTTTTACTACATTCGAAAAGCTACGCTTAAAAAAGAGCATAGTTCAATTTATTTTGTATTTTAACCGTGCTGTTAAATCATGAACACGTGCTGCCATCTAAGTTATAACGGTTTAAGCAGCCTGCGATAACAAATTGTAAAAATTTTCAAAAATAAAAACATTTTTCTTCAATATCTTATCTTATATATTAATCCCCTCTCATTTTAAAACTTATCAGACTGTCCAATGACGAAAAAAAGACTTACGGTCGAAAATTCAAGTTTTCGAAATCGCCTCTTGCTGTTTCAAAACCTTGATGCTGCCTGTAGTTCTTATGCATTTTTTAAAGCAAAGTTCTAATGCAGTTTTCCATTTTTTACGTCGCTTTCGGCAAAAAAAAAAAAAAAAAAAAATAGCCTTTGTGTGTGTTCATATTTTAATAAAGCTTAACAGCACTGGACTTAGTTGTTCGGTTTAATTGATAAGTTTTTTTCGGTAGAGCGTTCGGCTATAAACTATCTGAACTTCGGGCAAGCTTGGGCTGTCCGACATAATATCAAATTTATATTAGTATTACGCATTACATGTGCTCATAACATACACACCTAATAAAATAAATGCAGTGGGAATGCTACTTGGTGTTTCGACTCCTTTATGCAAGCTACAGTTATCATTCGGATAAGTTGATTGTTAATCGAACTGTGTTCTTTGACTACATCCAGACCACTCAACATAATGTAAGCATAAAAAAGTACTAGATTTACCTAAAGAAATCCTTTTTGTGCAGAAAAACATTTTTGTTGTATGCTAAAATGTAGATGTTTCTAATAGCAGTGTTCGACCTTTTGTACAAATGAAAAAATACTACGCCCGATTAAAACTACGAGTTTCACTCAGTAAACCTTTAATTTTTTATTCGCGCGAATACGATATAAAGCATTAAATGTATTATCAACTTCATTAGCAAGAAATAATTTTCTACTCCTCTGCTTTCTGCTGAAAAAAAAATACATTTTGTCCACGTTCGAAAAATTACATTTAAGAACGGACTCAGTTCAACTGGTTTTGGTTTTGAATTTTAAGTGTTCGATTAAAAGAGAAACATGTGAGGGCATTTAAGCCGTAACGGTTAAAGCAACCTTCTATGTGAAATAGTTCAATATTCAAAGATAAAAACACTTATTTTCAATCAAATTTATTACTTCTCTAGAATGTTTGTTTCAATCGCTACGTGAGATCTTCGTCATTCTTTAATCAAATTCCATGCTTTGCGAATAATTTTAAATCGTATCATGCTGGTTAATGACAAAACACAGATGCATGATCTTATTATTATTATTATTATTTTTTTTTTTTTTTGGCAAAAAGCTTTTTTGCTGTTTTTTACTACGCATTCCTTCAATGAATAGTTTTCGAAACGAAAGGCGCAATTGCTAGGTTTGTTGGGGTGTCGGGCTGTTAGTCAGAATGGCGCCAATTCGAATACGTGCCAATAAATATCTCTTTAATGTTTCTTTTTTTCCCGTCAGATGCTGACATGTGCAGGACTGTATTTGCCACAACCTGTTTTTTCACATGCACAATTATTGCTTTTTCACGAGTCACCTCTCAGCCACACTTTTAATGACATTTATGTTTGCATTGAAAATATGTACGATTAAAAGGGGAGCTATGATCAAATTATCACAACGTTGTATTTAACGAGGTTTTGTTACTGATGTCTTTAAATTACATGCCTTCTCTTCTGCGCTTACTTTTTTTTCGGTTCTTCTTCATAATGTTCTTCCTTTGAAATTCTTAAAAAGCGAAATGCCTTATGAAACGATTTGAAGCACAGTGCGGAGTTCCGCACGGGTCGACTAGTATATATATAAATCTCGTGTCACGATGTTTGTTCGGGGTAAACTCCGAAACTACTCAACCGACTTTTCTCAAATTTCATATCTATGTTTCTTTTGGTCCAACTTAAAAGATAGGATAGTTTTTATAATTTTTTATTGCAAATTTCATATTAATTATGCAATTATAGTGTGAATTAATTGTTTAGTTCTAAAAATTCTTAATAGATGGCGGTGTAAGTTAATTAATCGATATAACTCTAACATCGTATGACTTACTACTAAAAACACCATGATAATAAAACTTAGAAATGCTGCTTAGAATTTTCATATAACGTTTCGGAATATTACAGGTTATTATTTACTTCCTGAGAAAATCAACTATACCTTTCAAAACGTTTCCTTGAATTGCTGCAAATTGCAGATTTCACACCGTTGTGAAAAGTATTTTTCTCCACCAGTAACAAGATTAACTAAACGTATTTAATAGGTGTATCGGTTTCGGAGCGCTTACGGTTCGTCCAGTTCGTTGAGTGCGAAAAGATATCTGGTTCACGAAGCTTTGCAAGAGTTGCAGAGGAGTTACGTTCGAGCTACTTGCTTGAGAGTCTGTCTTCGCAATGGCAATGCGTGTATTAATGCTTTAAGAGCTTTCTTAGAAAAGCATTAAGGTTCCAGGCTATTATATTAAACTTGCGTTAGGCGTCTCTGAAGGTGCGAGAATCATAACTGCCTTTAACTAAGAAGACTACTGAATTCTTCAAAAATATTCCAGGTTAATTTCAGGAAGGTTAATGAATTTAAGCGGAAAACAATTATTTTCTTTATTTTGTTCCCCAAGAGATTTTTAATGTCATTAATTCTTGCAAAGATACGTTCGCAACAGAAAATTGCAGTGACAATTGCTTCGTCAGGCATTGCTGCTACTTCTTTTAGATGGTAGACGAACAGCACATTCAACTTTAAAGTTGCCTATTAGATATTCATAACAAACAAAACGCAATGTGTAACATTAAAGAAAAAAAGAAAAAAACGTGGTATGGCTATAGTGTTGCAAGAGAGTGAAATTATAATTTGGAATAAGTGTACTATGGCTCATGAGTAAAAGCATTCATTCGAAGCACATCCTAGGATTGTGCAAGATTTGAACTGCAACGATAAACTTTTAGGTGAAATCATCTGAATACTGTCTGGGGACTTCCGGCAGACATTACCAGTTATTCCGATGAAATCAACGCTTGTTTAAAACAATCGTTTTTATAGCGTAATGTCGAGATAATGCGATTGGCCATGAACATGCGAGTATGAACGCAAAATAATCTAATCGCATAAGTATTTTCTAAGCAATTGCTGAGTATTGGAAACGGTGAAATTGAACTGTATCAAAATATACAGTACAACAAATAGCCAGACAATTTCTACACTGCCTTTGAGACGAAAAGTGAACTAATTGAGAGTCTATTCCCAGATAAGTTTAATTTTTTTAAAATCATAATTGCCTCTGTAATCGCGCCGGTTTTGTGGCAGTTTTGTTTTCGGTAAACATTCCCGAACAGACAGGAATATTTGTGGATCGTCAATTGTCGACTGTCAAATACATATCCTGATGTATGTCGCAAATTGTATTTATTGGTCGCACAAAGTCATTGGGAGTTGACACTTTCTAATGCAGGTTTGACATAAGGAGAAACAGTATTCGTCAACTGTTTAAAACAATTTTGACGACATACTATCCAACACAATCATTATTTTTTAAGGAGAAACTATGTAACTTTCACATTTGAAGACGTATTTCATAAAGTTTAGCAAACACACAAATGTCCAAATCCATATTTTACACCAGAGATGAATATGAAGCTTTAGTTTTAACTGAAGGTTTTTGCGTTTCAATTTCAAATTTGCCACTTAGTTATTATGATATGCCGTCACTTGATAATTGGGCCACCGACTTAGTTAACACTGATTTGCAACGTATAACAACAGAGCAATGACGCTGTCTTAGCTGCAATTATTGCGAATAATGAGCCATTACTGACGGCTGGAAAAAAAAGCTCCCCATTGATTCTGAACAAGCCTATACAGTTGTCGATGAAAACAAAGCAGTAAACATTCCAACTGAATTTTTAAATTCCCTGGATACACCAGGAATGCGACTACACGATTTCCGGTTGAAAATAGGCTCAACAATTTATTCTTTTTCGCGATTTAAACCCACCTAAATTACGCAACGGAACACGTTTCTTCATCAAAAGTCAACAATTTTGTCGGGAAAGTTTAAAGGAGAAATGTTTGTGTTGCCACGTAATACATTAATAGCGTCAAAATTTTCAAACCCATTTGAAAGGCTTCAATTTTTGATTCGTTTAGCTTTTACAGAAACCATAAATAGATTCCAAGAACAAACAATGTCTTCTTTCGGTTTGGACTTGAAACATAAATATTTCTCGCATGGGCAACCATATATCGCCTACTCACACGTGGAAAGTTATCATACTTTTCGTATTAGCAAAAGACTGGTTAAGGAAGAACATTGTGCACAACTTAGTGCTTAGACAGTTTTCAGTTTTCAAATAATAGAAACAATAGTTCGAAGTCAATGTTATCAACTTCGTTGAAAAAATTTAATTTTTATATTTTTTAAATTTAGTTAGTGTATTTTGTAAAGAAGTTATTGATTACAAACTATAGAGAAAGCTGAGGTGAATAAAATGTAGTGTAGAATCTAAAAGTGTATGGTGGTTTACGCTTAGTTTCTACATACGGTTATTTTACAATTAGTTTCGATATTTACTATCACTTTAAAGTTATTTTTGTTTTGTTTTTTGCGGAAGTCATACTTACAGAATTTACTAAGCGTAAGTATAGTGCTTTTTCCATAGAAAATTTAGTTAGTACTTACTGAATTCAATAAGTAATTTCTTACTGAATTCAATAAGTACTTTCTTCAGCCTGCACTGTTTAAAAAAAAAAAAATCCGAAACGTTTCTGAGTAAAACTTTTCGATACTTGCTCGCAGTTCTGTCTAAGCTTTGGCTATGTTTTCATTGCTGCTTATAGAAGTTCCTTAATATATCAGAACGGTGATAAGCTTTTTTTGTATCCCTTCCTAAGTTTACACTAAAATTCCAGAAACACGACTAACTTCAAACGGGAATATCTTCGAATTTTTCAAGAGGCTTCCGAGATGATTTCAGGAAGGTTATTAACTTTTATCGGAAAACTTTCCGGGTTTTGGCATGAGATGTTACTGGAAGAAATTGGCCACATCAGCTGCCCATAATTTTCCAGTAACATTTAGGAATCGTTTTTACATTGAATCACGCCCATTATCAATCTCATATGTTTTAAAATCGGCTATACTATTTTAAGCTCTATTAAAAATATTTATTTGATTCTATCAAAATAATGAGTAAAAGTTTATTTTAATCCAACTTCTTTGCCACAGCAACGCGTGGCTGGGTCAGCTAGTATATATATATATATATATATATATATATTAAATAAAAAATTAAAAAATCTCTTTTTACGAAGTAGTTTAACGGTAATATTTTTGAAATCAATTTCAGGAAATTATCAAAATTTTGTTTTTTCCTGCCAGATTACTGCACTTAAAAGAACCACCTCTTATTTCGGCACATAAATGCAACATTCTCATTCTTGACGCCGTCCTATTTTTTCGTGCTCCAGGAAAATTAATATTACCTTGTGAATCACTAATAAAGTCACCAATAGATCTTTTTTAACTTTAGATGGAAGCAGAAAAATCGATGAGTTTTGTTTTATGTGGGACCCTCATCAATTTTTCGTAAAAATTTAAAAATAATTTATATTTTCATCTTGACACTTAACATAATTTTTTTTATTGTTCTTGAATGGTTTTTTAAAAGCATTAAAAAAGAAAAATACACAAGAACCCGTATCGCATGCAATATACTGACAGCCCGGATAATGACATCTGCCTCCAGCTCAGTTATTCACTATTGAGCCTACACCAAGCGCGAAACTGCGGTCTCTGAATATGATAACCGGGCTGTCGGTAGATAAAATGTAATTCTGTTTTAGCCTTGGCATAGGGTTGGTAACTTACTGCTCCATATCACATGATTTTTAATCTACGCAACCTTTATCAGGTAATCAGTAAATTTTTTATGCAGCCAAACTTAATGTTCAAATATCTGAGTAATTAAACTACACTTAATATTAATATCAGTTTGCTTAACTATCTGACAGGAGATTGTATTAATGTTTTCAAATACATCGAAGGAGGTTTTTTTTTTCAAAAAAATGAAAGAGAAAGCATATCCCATTGTTTAATTCCATCCATAAAAAATCTGATTAATCCTATTCAACTGATAAAACCTGAGTGAAAAAGTACATCAGACATATTTAAGGGAAAAGCCGCTGAAATACATACGATAAAAAAACTATTGTAACCCAAAACCATGCATGTGACCCCAATGGGGCAAAGTGGAATTCAAAGACAGTGTCGCTTGACGTCAAAACAAAGATGTGTTTCACCAGATTTGACAGAAAATGAACAAGCAAGCACATTCCATTGTTTACTCCATATATCAAAAACTTTGATTAATCCTATTCAACTGATAAAAACCTGAGTGAAAAAGTACATCAGACTTGTTAAATGGAAAAGCAGCTGAAAGACATACGATAAAAAATTATTGCAGCCCAAAATCATGCATGTGACACCAATGGGGCGAAGCGAAATTCAAAGACAGTGTCTAAGTGCGAAATCCATTAGACGTCGGAATCTCACACCGGGGCAAAGCGAACGATTCCATCTCATATCCTTGCATGTCCATTACCCGATCTTTCACGTCTAGATTGTTTCCTACACAGATATGTAAAAAGCATCCCCAGAAATATTGCTATCGATTCCGTCGTGTTGGTGTAGACACCAGGCATCGTTGAAGCTCCAATAAATGGCAAGGTTTTCTCTAGCTGCCAGAGATTCTAAGAGCAATGAGAACAATTACCTAATATTTTTTCTTGTATGGCGCAGAGAAAATAAATGCAGTGCTGTTTGGAAAAACTCTTTTACGTACTTTTTGCAGTTTTTTGCAAAGTTTTGGTTTGTTTTCAATAAATATATTTATGTCATTCCCCTACTTTATTTTAGTTTATCCTATTCCATCGGCGCGGTGCACGCATGCATGTTTTAAACACTTTTTTTGTAATTGCTTAGCGAACCATCTTTACTTAACATATTCTGTGTTGCGTAGTTGCATATGTAGAGTTCCTGGACTTAATTTCTTTGTTTGCTTTTAAAGTTTTAGGAAAACCGTTTGACTGTTAAAACAGCATTTGTATTTTCGGAAGAAAAATAAATAAATAACAGCAATTTAATAGTGTAATAATTACATTCTTGAATCCTCCTTTTTTACTGTTTCTTATTTTTAAATTTATTTCCAATTAAAATATTTTAATATTTTCCTGTACACCAAAATCAATTTGTTACAGATTGTCAATTCTCCTGAGATGAATTTCTTTCTTTCTTTTTTTTTTTCTTTTTCCTTTTTTTTTTTTAACAATTTCATTTTCTATTTTCCTCGTATGAGTTGAAGTGCATATAAATAGAAATTTTGTGTTCAAAAAATGCTTCACAGATAGACCTCAGTGAGTACAAAAAATAATTCGAGTTTGGTGCTAATAGCTTCAAGTGGTTGTGCAATTGAACGTCCTTTCTTGTTCATTGCGAGTGTTATATCCCGAAAAGCAATGCTGCGATTTAGATGCCACTCGAAATTAACATGATCCTACGCAGAAACAGATGCTGAATCAATTTCGGGGTTAATCATTACAAGGGGGTATGGTTTTCTTTATCTTTTGCACGAATTATAAAGCTTTATTAAATCGCAATGTAAAAGATAAATCTCTTCAAATGATGTCAACTGCGATTGCATCCAGAACGTCGTTCATGCGAATTTACTGTTGGCTAATGACCGAAAAAATCTCAATGATTTGAAATTTTTATCTGTTGTCATATTCTAACACAATTAAATGATTATTAACAAATTAAATGATTGCAAATAAATTTTAGCAAGACTTTTAAAATGATTTTTGCGCTTTGATTCTACTTTTACAAACAAAGCGCAATACAAAGACAATTATTAAATGGCCGTCAGCTTTTTGTATGTGAGCAAAATTTCAAATATAGAACGTCTGAAGTTGGGTGAAAATGAGGTTGAATATTCCACTCTAGTAGCATATGCAAGTCAACGTGACAAAAATCATTTTTTAGTTTTTCTTCGAATATTTTTATTATCTGATCGATAAAATCAGCATACCCGCGATTTCAAAATCTTCTAGAAGGATCGGGGGAAGCGTACGTATGTACTTAATGCATATTGTAGCTGAAGAAATCAAAACCTACGCTTACAAAAGTATAAATACATTGACTTCACAAAAATAAAGAGCCATTGTTCTCTCTTGATCACCCTAAATAACGGACCAGAAACACTATTTTTTTGTATCTATGTTCAACAATGATCACTGCTTCTAATTGAATTCTTAACTGCAATTTAACTTGAAACTCATTTGAAACAAACAATTAGGTTTACGCAATTTCAAATTTTACAACTCGCGTTCTAATTGCCTTGGAAAAATCAAACAAATTTCAGCTCATGCTAAAAAATCAGAATTTTCTACCGATATGTAGGCATTTTTTTGTCATCATATTATAGGATTAAAAAGGAAACGAGCTTAAAATTATATAAACTAATAAAAACAATGCTTAATTAGTTTGATTATAGGTTATTGCATTCGCACCAAATCTAAAGTCTCATACCGAATTTCAAAAGAATCCGATCGCTGAACTGGGTGAAAATTAAGTTGAAAG
The DNA here is from genome assembly GCF_026930045.1 of Uloborus diversus. NCBI lineage: Eukaryota > Metazoa > Arthropoda > Arachnida > Araneae > Uloboridae > Uloborus > Uloborus diversus. The sequence goes on from NC_072738.1 coordinate 118,022,891, forward strand.
ATTCTATTACAAACATACTTAAATATGGGTGATGAAGCAAATAAAAACGTGTTAAAAATGGCATTAGTGATTGGGTGACAGTTGAAATTTCTTGTACTGACTTTGATTACGAAACTTACATTTGTTTTTAAACTTAGAATAAACTGAGCATAAGACATTTTCCCTTGAATTGAATATTGCGTATTTTAGTTTTGAAGGACTATTGAGGATCACATCGATTATTTTACCGCTTGGTTTTTTTTTATTAGGTTTAATGGCGCAAGAGCATGTCTTTATAGGTTATATTTACCCCCTTACTGTCTACGTTCTATTAGTGACTTTTTTTTATCTAGTACGTATGTTCCAAGTACATTTTTAAAAGTATCTAAGTATTAAAAATTTAAAATTATTTCCGTTACAATTATTAAAAGATTTTAAAATATCAAAATGGTTGAAAGTATGAAATGTTACTCATTATTAGACGGAGTAGTAAAAAACCCAATTCAACGTTTGTTTTTTGAAAAAAATAGTACAATAATCAAAATTTTCAACAAAAATTATTTAGTATCTTGATAAGTATTGTGTTATATTCTCATTGTTATACGAGTAAAAATCCTTTTTGATGTCTTAAGATGGCATAAACTTTCACAAATTTACCAATAAAACTTTCAGTAAATACTTTTCAAACTAATGCTTTTAGTTATTTTATGCTGTTTGCTTCAATCGTGCTCGTTTCAGTGTTGAACGCTTTAGAACTGTAAATAGTCACCAAATTACTTACCAATAAAACAAGTATGACTGGGCAAATAAAAATATAGTCGTAATAGTCCCTCTTCTGCCATGGACACCTACAAAATATAAAGCTTTTTAAAATAATTTCGCGTTAAAATCTAGTACTAAACTGAAAAAAAAAAAATTTGAATTTTGGCATCTTGAATTCAAATTATGTTTTTCGCAATCACGAGTGAGTGTGTGTATGTAGGCATGTGTGTTTGTGTCCAGGCATGAGTGTATGGGTATGTGCATGTATGTGTGTGTGTATACGTGTGTGTTTGTGTCTGTGTGCAGGCATGTGTGTGTGTAGGTTTGTGTATGTATGCATGTGTTTGTGTATGTATGCATGTGTTTGTGTCTGTGTGTATGCATGTGTTTGTGTCTGTGTGTATGCATGAGTTTGTGTGTGTGTAGGTGTGTGCATGTATGTATGCCTGTGTATGTTGAATATGGTCGCAACCTGGAGACGGTTTTCGCTATAGGAGCAGCATCGGGAAGCGGCCGGTCGACGGTGGTGCTGCAGAGGGAGGCGGGGGAAAATAAAATCATAGGAACATCAAAACAGTCAAGTGAGAACAATAAGCAATGTGATTGCTCTAAAAAATCGGGACGTTATATCTCAGTTATAAGCGAAGAAAACAAAGTATCTATTTGTAAAACAAGAACTTTTAACCCGATGTGTCAATTAAAATTTGTGGAATAAGTATCTTTAAAAATATCCTAATATATCAATACAATTTTCACAAAATTAGATTCAAAGTGATTTCTTTCAATGGTTCTGTGAGATGTATAGGTATTGTCTTGTAAAAGCCAAAAATGCACTACTTTTCTAATGTGAACCAACCTTATGCGACGCAATGTTGAAACTAAAACCTGTACTTCAGAGTCAGACTTACGTAAGAACAAAGATGGCAAATGCCAGGTTATTACTGCTTCATATGTAGAAGCTTATTCCGCATCAGTTATCACAACGTAGTTTTATACTTAAAAAAAAAATAAATGACAATTATTTACCAGCATAAAAAGTACGCGAGCCCCAACCCAAGACGAAAACTTTTTCGCTCTCCTGCAAAGTAGCAATAATGTGACTTACGTTAGTCTGGCTCTGAGGTACATAAATGTGCCACCAAAATTAAGAACTGTAATAAATTGTTAACATTATGTAGTCATTTACTAAAGTAACAATAAGTTACTGAGTTAATAAACATAAGTAAGTTATTTATTAATATAATATTACAATCCTTAAAATTAGAAGTATTTTTGTAACGGAACTTATCGTTAGAATGTTTCCTACAATATGTGTAAAATGCCTTAAACGCAATATACCGCTTATAACGATCTTCGACGTAGTTAGATTCCCGTAAATACCAAAAACATATGATGTAGAAGTCATGGTAAAATTTAATAATTTTTTAAACATTACCATTCTTTTCTACAATTTATGGTTGTTTATTTTAACATTTTAACTAAGCAGTCAGAATAAAATCTTATACAGTTTTTTCAATCATTCGAGAAGGGGTTGACAAAGGGGTAGAGATTTCCTGTTGAACTATTTCAATTTCATTCGAAAGAAATTTTTAAAAGCATAAAATATTATAACAAAATACATAACAAACAAACGCATTGCTTAACTAGTTATATATTTTTATCTTCAGAATTTCAAGTGTCTTGGGATTTTTATTCCACGAATTCTTTAAATTATAGAAGTTAAGCCAACCCTTCGATTGTCCTAAGGCAGCTATTAGGCAAAGGAAAAGAAAAGGAATCAAGACTGTGTTTGGGTAGATAACATCGAATGTTTTATTCATGAGACCTGGTTCCTTGACAAAATACTAAAGTTTAATGCAGTTTACTTCAAATGTTGTTTAAGAAAAGTGCTCTCAATTAGGACGAAACTTGGTTAAAGAACAATTATCTCCTGCTTAACATTCATCTTAAAACCATTTGCAAACAAATGTTACGGAAACAATTGTAAAAATGTTGCCATTCCAAAATATAATTAGCTAACAGTATCAAATATGGTAACTAAACATAAATTAGCTACCACTCGAAAAGTTTGTTTTAATGTCATGTTAAAGAACTCCTTAATTGCTCCATCATTAAGCATAACTTTCTTGCAACGTTCATTTCTTTGCACATTAAAATATTTTACGTTTCATATAAAAACACATGACATGGATTTTTAAAAACTGTATTCGGAAGTAATATAATCATTGATTTTTTTTTAAATAAAGTAAGTTTTATAACTTCAAAATATTGGCAAAACATATGTGTACTATAAATCTGACTGTGTATAAACATGTAAGTCAAAAATCAACTCTTTTTTTTTCTGTTTGGCAGATGTAATCACAGATGTCAGATGACCTTGATGACTTTTCAGGTTCGAAAAGTGTTCAAATGTTGCCACACTTGAAACATTTGGTGAATCTAGCTAAATTTGGGTAAAAAAATCAGTCTCAAAAATGATGCCAACTTGACACTATCCTTTTTCATTTCTTACCATGCTCATAAACGTCTGACAGATATGACGATATCACTCTATTAACCGACTTAGGCGGCTAGTTTCATATGGAAAAGCATTTAAAAGTGCGTCATAAATGTTAGCCAATTTTAACTATTTAGAATTCCCAAACAATCTTCAATAAAATACTTAAGATTATTTTCCAAATATCAATTGTTTGTATCTGCTCTTTCGTCTTCTTTCAATATATAGAATTTACTGACTTATTATTTTTTAATTTATGTATTTTGTTTTACCTACGTTATATTAATTGCAAAATATGCAAATTTTATGCTTTGTAAAAATAGTTTAAATATATCCAACTAGTTGATATTCTGATAAAGTTCAGTATCTTTTTTGACGTCATTAAAACTGCATGGGGATAAAAGCTTGATTTAAACCGTTGATGTTTTGTCAATAAAAGTTATTTATATGAGCAAACTGCCAGTGATAAAATTTAACTTACCCTTGAGGAGCTAGAACGTCTTCAATATTGTTGCCAAAATGAGCTTTGGTTCCCGCCCACGTTGCTGCTATTACAGCAGGTAGACCTGAAAGTTGGAGAATACAGTGTTAGAAAGGAAGTTAACAATGTTTTGCTGCATACACATGTTTCGGGATTTCAGAAAAGCCCTTTTTCAATTAAAAAAAAATAGTGAGTAAAGACATTCGGATGTCTTTAAATCCCAAATCTCATCCAAAAGCTCACTATTTTGCATTGAAAAAGAGGTTCACTGAAACCCCGAAACACGTGTATGCAGTAGCTCATTAATTTTGTGCAATAGAGAGAGAACATTGTAATTTCCTTTCTACTTCTCTGCATAAATGTATTTATTTAGTTCTAAATCCAGTGTTATGTCCATGGGCATACAGTGTTTATACTGAATCAAAAGGGCTAACTCTGTGTATACTGTGTAGGAGAGAGTGAAATGATTTTATCCAGAATCGATTCTGTCTAATTAATGATGTGCGTGAAACAGAAACCAAAATGAAGAAAAAAAATGTGTTCCAAGACCACAAAACTGCAACTACATTGGTAAACATTTGTCCTTTGGTGTGCTCAAAATAACGTTGGAAAACACGCTTTTTTGACAAGTCATTCTATTATAGTACACTAATATGTTGAAATAATAATGCTAAAGCAAAAACATTACTTACCCCATCCTACTGTTGCATAAATATAAATCTTTATGTTGTCGACAGAGAAGGTTTTAACCACCAATATAAAAAGATAGAGTCCTTCGACGAACATCCAAAAGAAATTCGTTCCCATCAGATAAGTTAAGAAAATGGTCAAAAAGCAAGCCACCTGTTTGAAATTTAATTACTGATTAAGAAGGAAAAGAAGAATTTTATATTTTGCGCATTAAAAGCATTGCATTACACTGTAAAAAAATTCTGAAACGTTGCTGGTTATTTCCGTGGAATGTTTCGGGATTTCAGCGGTTTTCTCCTATTTCCCCGCAAAATCAAATATCTTCGCAAAAATGTTTCCTGAATTGCTAAAAGATGCTCGAATGCAGACTTTTCACTGGTGTGAAAAATATTTTTTTGCTACAAGTTTAAAGGTTGACTGAGCGTGTTTATTAAGTGTATCGGCCGTAATTTAATTGAGGTTCATCTGTATTGACAAAGCTCCCTGTGGGAGCAAATAAGGCACTGGATAGCTGCAGCTTTGCGAGGCAGGAATTGCAGGCAAGGAATATGTTTGGTTCTTGCTTGCAACTGTTCGCGTGGCTTTGGCCGTGGTTGCGCTAATGCTCCTGGACCTTTTTTGCCAAACCAGGAAGTTTCTAATCAAATACATTAAACCTATTCGGTTTCTGTAGAAGGTTCACGACTGGCTTTAACAGAGGAGATTTCCCAGTATTTCAGGAAGGTTACTCACTTTTATCGGGAAATGTTCCTGGTTTTTTGTAAAATATGTTACTGGTTGAAATTGGGCACATCAGCTGCCTATTATTTTCCAGGAACGTTTCTGAATCGTTTTTACAGTGTACAATAAATGGTAATTGATTTATTTTTTCTCATTATACCAGCTGTGGCCCTAAATGAACATTTAATCCATTGCTTTGCTATTATTTAAATATTAACAGATAAAACACTCTTTCATTTGAAAAAAAAAAGAAATAATATACTTTATACACTTTATTATTTACAATTTTATTTGTTCACTATTTGATTGCATCCTATTCTTGATAAAACAATGGTGTTAAATCCTATATTGAGCGTTGAGAGATTTTCAATTTTTTTGCGCACGGTCAAGGTTTTGAAATATCTTTTCTATAGAATTTTGGAAGGAAGATTTTCTTTTTAAAACTAACTTTAATCAAGATTTGAAAGGTAAAGGTTTTGTTAGATTAATTTGAATTGAAACTAATCGTGTTCAATAATTAACTGCAGCTTGCAATCAGAATATTTATTCAATTTATCAGAATTGTTATTCGATTCTGAAACTAATCACCATAATATATTAAGAAGAAAGCTTCCTCCATATGAATATTTCTTGCCTAATATAATATTACTTGACTCAGTTAAAGGTTATAATATTACTTGACATTCAGCCAAAGGTGGCAAGCCAAAATACATAGTTTTAAATATGAAATTTCGCGTCATAAACTTTTTTTTTAAGTATCAAAATTATGTATTAGAACAAATTGCGTCTAAAACTTAACTGAAACTGTTCAAGGTTAGTGTTCAGTAGGTATAGTCCGACCACGAACAAATAACCCTTTTCAATCAGTTGAGAAAATAAGTTCATTCCTTACAATAGGCAGAGAAGGAAAAAGGGACGCGTGCCATATTATGTAGTTAGCAGCATTGTTTTAAGATGAAAAAAAAAATGTACTCCTAATATATTTTCGTTCTGCGATTATTTAGACCAGAAATATTTAAGTTTCAGCAATAACTGCATTGAATTCGACAATGAGTAAAATTGACAAGCTTTGCATTCTTTATTGCTGCCCTAATTCCCCAATTTTCAATTAAAATTAATTACAGGAAGCGTTAAAATCTCTGACCAATGGCTGCTATAAGAAGTGAAACCAAGATCCACCCTCTAACGTAGGATGTGACCTTTCCTTTCCAATAAGACATTTGCCTTGTCCGCAGAAACTTAAAATGTTTTACCTCTTTGGCTAATCTCTTAAATTCCATTTAAACTCCAGAACCAATGACGCATTGGCAAATTCCGTTTCAACTTCCCTCTTCATAACACCCCTTAACGAAAATGGTCAATTCTGAAACAAGGTGGTAACAAGGGCCAACTCTTCGCTGTCGATTTTACTATATCGTCACCTCAGAACAACATCAAGACATATAATCGCAGAAATAACACAAAGATATCCCACTGTTGCTCTGAGCGACGATGTATTTCATTTCTAACACAGTTTAAACAGGCCAACATTAGCAAACTATACGTTCCCTTTTGACCACACGGTTCCCGGTTCCTTATTATTGATTTTCTACATACAAATTTAAGAACGTTTAAATAAATCCGTCAACACAAGAATCACTAAATCTGATTTTTAAAAAATAGGATTAGACCCCTTCATATGCAACAGTATTAGTTACTTTAAATATCTTAAAAGAAAGTATAAGACAGTTAATTATACCAAATCAGTTTCTTAAAGCATTTGGGAAATCTTATGAAGTTCGAATTCCCTTTGTGACATCGTGATATTCAATCAAAATTCTTTAGCTTTTATGCAGTGTGGTATTTGATTGACTTTTAATGATTAACGTGCAAAATTTTGAAAACAGATAAAATACTCTAAGGGTTGCAGTACTCCCTACAGAGCTGACCAGAAATTCTCAGGTATAGAAGAGGGGACGGTAATCACTGCTTTAACTTCTAATACTGATATAGTTAATGCTTATCTTGAAAGGAAGTCGATCCTTCCCATTTTCCAAAGTGCTTGTCTTTACTTTGGGGACAAATGCGATGCTTTAGGTTTAATGAAAACAGAAATGCCATTTTATATCAAGTATTACAGTTACATCAAACTAAAGGGGAAAACTTTTTTAAAAGAAAACAAAAGAAGTTAGACAAAAATTTAATTCCTTAGAATGTTCATTTTAGCAAGAAAGGACGAAGATTGTTGATGTTACATTTGAATAACAAGCTGTAAGCTATCACTTATCTACAGTGAAAAGTAAGAGAATGCAGTAGATGCAAAAATAAGTTTGATTTCGAATTCGAATCAAATGTTCATACAGGAAAATAATTTTCAGTTAAATCAAATACAAAATTATGTAAGAATTACCTTTAAGCATGAATAGTTTTGAAATTGTTTGCGATAAAATCAGCGATGAGTTTGATTAATTTTGCCATTGACAAATTCAGATTTGTAATTCTATACAAAAACTAAAAACGGTAGGTGAAACATTCATCCATAACCAATTCCGCACCATACTTTCAAAATGGGCAATATTTTTGAATTCCCAAACAGATCACACGGGTATATTAGTTACTCAAGTCGGAAAGAATTCGGTAACTAATCCATCAGGTAATCACAAATAATATATATAGCGCAAATTATCACAATGATAAAGCTCGAATAGTCAAGATAATGATGGAAGCAAATATTTAACAACAACACTAGTCTCTTTCTTCTTCAGTGCACTGATGAATAGGTAATCAGTGTATTTACGTTGTTTCGTTTACATTATTTTTTCCATTAAGTATTCTTGCTCATTTCCTACTTGGCTGTTTTTCGTATTGATATCAAACTGTTTTATATACAGTAGAACCTCGTTTATCCGACCCTCATTTATGCGTATCTTCGGATTATCCTGATCACATTCTATCATTTAAAATCAATTTATATAAGGATAGATAATTTCAAACTGTGATAGCAAGAACGTAACTATAAGTACAGGCGTCCCTCGTATAACACGGTTAATTCTCTCCGCGTAGTATTAAAACCGTGCTATGCGAGACTTTTTTAAAAATAACTTTTTAACTTATTTTTTACACTAATTAACATTTTCACAGTAAAAATCATGTCAATATGTATCACGTAGTATCGAAACCGTGTTTCATAAAGACAAAGTAAAAACTTATTCGAGTTATTATTAAACATAAACAAAATGTATTAAACGAAAATGAAAAATTACATTCTTTTTAAACATAACTTTCGTGTTATATCAAAACCATGAAATATTAAATTCAAGTTTTTCGTACCGTGTAATTGCGAAACCGTGTTGTACAAGTACCGTGTTATACAAGAAACATGTACACCCAAACTTAGCAATTTATTTTGATTAAATGTACAACTCCCGCATATATTGTACAATAAATTATTTAAAAATAACAAGCATCACTATAGCTGAACAGTAATGATAATGTGTAAGATTGAACGTGTTTCACTCAAACAACACCTCTGTTTGAACCAGAAGACAGTGCACCATTTCTTAGTTAAGAAGTTGTGTGAAGAATTATTTTGATATTTTTTAATGACTTTTATTAAAACAATTCAATTTAATTTTGCTACAAAATATGGTTTGCTTGTTGCAATTAAGGGTATGTCTGCTTATTTAAAGATTTGCTTTGCTCATTACCCATAATTTCCAGATTATATAGATTTTCGATTATGCGGAAAGTCTTTGGACCCTGTTAGTCTAGAAAAACGAGGTTCTACTGTACTTAACTGAAAATAATAAATAATAAATCTTTAAGGCGATTAAAAGCCCCCCCCCCCCCCGCCTCCCATCAGTTATTATTCAACGTACCTGACAAAAAACTAAACATAAAATGGTAATTATTCGAAGTTAGGAGTCAAACTGAAAGCGTATTATTAATATGTTATTAAAAGCCAAAGCTCAAAGCTGTTCCCAAAAGTAGGCAGTTGCTCAGTCAATAATACCGTCAAGCTCGTTTTTAACGAGCGCAAAGGAATCGCGATATTTGCTCGCTATAACCGAGTGCTCGTAAAAAGAAAGTTTGTGAAGCAATTCATAAAATTCATCATAGTTGCTTTTTTTCTTCTTTTTGTCACTCTACAGTTGATTACTTTGCTTTGAATTGTCTGAATGCTTCTTTCTTTTGTCATTATTTTTGAGAAATACACATGTATTCACACATAAAATTTGTTAAATGTTTCCTTACTCCACCAATTGAAAAATTGCTGTCATCGCTCGGGATTTAAGATTTATCACTAACTTTGGTTCGGGTTGACTTTGGAATGTTAAAGAAAATTTACCAAAAAAAGATGAGCTGAGCTGGAAGTCAATAGAAATTTTACGAATATCAAAAATATTGGTCGCTTTAAGCGGGGTTTGCTCGTTAAAAGCGAGTTATGCTCCCATAGACTTAACATTGTACACTGTAAAACAATTCCGATACGTCACTGGTTATTTCCGTGTTACGTTTCGGGATTTTAGAGGTTTTCACCTATTTCCCCGCAAAATCAAGTATCCTAGCAAAAAAGTTTCCTGAATTGCTAAAAGAAGCAGGAATGCAAACTTTTCGCTGGTGTGAAAAATATTTTTTGCTACCAGTTTAAAGGTTGACTGGGCGTGTTTATTAAGTATATCGGCATTAGCTTGATTACGGCTCGTCCGGAGTGACTAAGCTCCTAATGAGAGCATATGAGTCATTGGATAGCTGAAACTTTGCGAGGCGGGAATTGCAGGCAAAGGAACATACTTGGTTCTTGCTTGAAATTTTCGCGTAGCTTAGGCCATTGTTGCTCCAATGCTTCTAGAGATTTCTTGGGAACACGGGAAGGTTTTAATCAAATAAATTAAACCTATTCAATTTTTCTGGAAGGTTTTCCAATATTTCAGAAAGGGTACTGACGTTTTTTGGAAAACGTTCCTGGTTTTCGAAACATATTTTATTGGTTGAAATTGGGAACATCAGCTGCCTATTATTTTCCAGGAACGTTTCTGAATCGTTTCTACAGTTTACCTACCAAGTGTTTCTGATTTACTCGTTAAATCCGGGGTCTCGTTAAATCAGGTTTCGTTACACGCGAGTTCGACCGTATATTAAAAAAAGAAATTTTATATTAATGGCTCACACGCAATACGCATCGAAGTTCATCAAAGTGTCACGCATCAAATACTCAGCAGCGTTTGAAAGACTTGAATTTTAAATACCTTCACTGTAAAAACGATTCAGAAACGTTCCTGGAAAATAATGGGCAGCTGACGTGCCCAATTTCTGCCAGTCACATATCTTGCAAAATCCAAGAATGTTTCCCGCTAAAACTCAGTAACCTTCCTGATATTATCCTGGAACTGAAAAATTCAAAAATCTTCCGGTGTAAAGCGAATCGTGTCTCTGGAAAATTTGAGTAAATTTAAGAAGGTATAATGTAACAGCCTGGCGTCTTTTTCTGATTCATCAAGGAAGTTTCAAGATCATCATGGCAAACATGGCCAAAGCTACGCCAGAATTGCTGGTAAGTAACGAGAACTTCACTCGCTTGCAATTCTTGCAAAGCAACGTAGTCCATACTCATTCGCTTCCTTTGGGAGCTTAATTAGCATAGACGGGCCGTAAGTGAGCTGATGCTGATAAAATTTCTAAATGCGCTCAGTTAATGTTTAAACTGGGAGATAAAAATATTTTTCGCAACAGTGTCTGCATTTAACTGTAACTGTTCATTGTCACTGCAGTGACAACAGTCTGCATTTGTGCAACGTAGCAGTTCAGGAAGCTTTATTACAATAATACTTAATTTTTCCAGATAAAAACCATTAAAATCCCGAAACGTAACACGTTAATACCCAGTAACGTTTCTTATTTTGTTTAGCAGTGTAAACGGGGAAGAGAAAAATATATTTAAGGACAGCTCGCGCTTTAAAAACATTTTACTCATAAATAATCCCATAAAACTTCTTAGACTCAACCTAAAAACAGAGTTTTCATATTTATGTCATAAAATTAATGATTTAAACAAAGAATAGTTGCACAGAATTATCCATTAAGTGCTTTCTCTTAATTAACTAAACCCACACAATAGGTTTCCCTTCCAAAATGTTGCAATTAAGGTCATTATTTTACCTCCTTACTACATAATAGCTTCGTAACGCGGCAAAAAACGTTCCAAAAAGGAAACAAAGGAAACTATGGTGGCACTTTCAGGTAAAATAAACGATCATATATTCAAGTCACGAACTGCAAACGAGTAAAGAAGAGTTAGGTAAACTTTTTAATCTCTCTCATTTATCAGAGAACTTACATTATGGAGTGTAAAACCATTATTTTAGTGTGAGTATAAAAATGTAATTGCTTTGGAGAGAGAGAGAGAGACTCCTTAACTTTAGTACGAAAACACTTATTTTCTTTCTACCACAAGGTATCTACATGTTTGTTTTACAATAATTAAACTTTTACTTTTGAACAACAACGACATACTTTCCAACAACGACCGTTGAAGCAAAACTTATTATAAAAGTTCTTGCCCAAGAGTAGATTTTTTTTCAGAAGTAAATGTACACGTATTGGAAAGCAAACATTTGTATTTTGATTCCATTATATCCTTAACTTTACCTTTCCTCATCATCAGCTTTAACAGTATTTCATAAAGCGGTTTTCAATGTATACTTTAGTAGACATTTGAAAATAATTAACCGTTTGTCCGTACTTGTACTAAATATATACACTAAAAAAATTCCGAAACGTTACTGAGTATTTCCGAGTAACGTTTAGGGATTTCAATGGTTTTTATCCACTTCCTGGGAAAATCAAGTATCATTGTCAAAAAGTTTCCTGAATTGCTACAAGTTGCACAAATGCAGACTTCTAACTGTTGTGAAAAATATTTTTAGCTCCCAGTTTAAAGATTAACTGCGCGTATTTATCAAGTGTATCGGCATCGGTTCAATTACGGATCACTAGCCTGAAGGAACTCGGCTCTAGCCTTTTGCCGCCTGGTGTTGCTTTTTTCGGCGTTTCACCATGTGTTCCCTTCCTCCTTCTCCCTGGTTTCTTCCTTGCCTTCTATTTTCGTTTTATTTCAGATCCTCTTCATGTCGACTTATCGTTTTCTTCCTTCACACAAAGTAAAAGAGCTCATTGCTCTGGCTCAACCTATTTACGCTCTGTATCTGTATTTGTTCAATTACGGTCTGTCCATGCTGGTTAAGCTCCCAGGGGGGAGCGAGTAAGTATGAACTACCTTGCTTTGCAAGAATTGGAAGCGAGTAAAATTCTCGTTTCTTACTCGCAGTTCTTGCTTAGATTTGGCCATGTTTGCGTTACTGCTTATGAAGCTTTCTTAATAACCAAAGAAGGTGCCAAGCTATTATATTATTCCAACGTAAGTTTACTCTAGAGACACAACTGGGGTTAAACGGGAAGATTTCTGAATTTTTCAGGAAGCTTTCGGGATAATTTCAGGATAGTTACTGAATATTAGCGGAAAACGTTCCTGGTTTTTGCGAGGTATGTTACTGGCAGAAATTGGGCACATCAGCTGCTCGTTCGTTTCCAGGAACACTTCTGAATCGTTTTACAGTGTAATTAATTTGACGCAATAAAACATTTATTATTTTGTTTGGTACACATAAAAATTAAACCAATAACTTTTTAGGAAAAAATGATATTTATACATGGGAGAAAACTTTTCTGCATAAAATGTATTGATCCTATTTTGTACAATATAGATTTGTATTTCAAATCAATGTTATTTGATTTATACTTCACTGACTTAAAAAGTACCTCCAGAAATACTTAAGAAGTATTTCTGGAGGAATACGAACATTAAAATGATAATAATATTATTTTTTTTTTCAAAAACAGTATTTTCTAACTGTGATGTCCCAAAGACTTAGTCCTTTCTGTATGAAAATTACACTATAATGAAAATGTATCTGATACTTGTAATCCTACAAACGAAATTTTTTCTTTCAAATATCTATTTATCTCAACTTATTTGTACTGGCGGGACATTTTTACGCACATATTTGCACTACGTCCCAGAATTTTAAACTCTTGCTTTTGATGCTTTTTGTTTCAACGAATACGAAAACAACGAATTTGCGTTTCAACGAAGCAAATTTTCAGTCTCGATTTAATACATGATACACTGATTTAATTTCATTACAACGAAACTCCCGTTACAATGAATAAAATTTGAGGTCCCTTGAAGTCCGGTGGAATGGGATTTGATTGTTGGTATATTCGAACTAAAGGAGATCAAATTTTTAAAACTTTTTCGTGCAGTTTAATGATAATTAAAGTGCAAAAAATTGTTTTTTAAGTTGATGACTTCATGTTATGATACACTCCTGTTTGTGAAAATAGCAACAGCATGAAGGAAGCATCATAGTTGAATGAAATTTAATGCACAGTTGAGTGGTAATAGTACAAATAAATGATTACATTTTCAAACCAAACACACAATAAAAAGAGATGGAAATTAGTATTTTGTGTGGTCACCACGAGCCGCAATAAGAGCTGCTACCCGACGCGACATGGATCGAAACAAAGTTTGAATATCTGCCTGCGGAAGAGTTTTCCATATTGTTTGTATGCGCAACCAAAGTTCGTCTGTCGAATTAACAGGACGAGGATCATGAGCGAGACGCCGCCCAACGAAATCCCACATATGTTCAATCTTTGACATATCCGGGGAATATGCAGGCCAAGCAAGAAGCTGTACCTGCTGCGAATCAAGGTAGGATTTGACAGTCCTCGCAACATGTGGATGGGCATTATCCTGCTGGAATGCAGCCCCTGGCAATTCTTGCAGGAAAGGAATAGCTTGGGGCTGTAAAACTTCGTTTATGTAACGGATACTGTTCAAATTTCCCGCAATTCGTAGCAATTGTGATCGTCTACAATATGCTATGGCAGCTCAGACCATAACTTCGAGTGTTCGACCACTGTGGCGTTCGATAATGCACTCCGGAATGTGCCGTTCACCTGCATAGCGCCTGACGCGAATTTGGCCATCATGGTGCCACAAATTGAAGCGGGATTTGTCAGAAAAGACGACCTGCTGCCAATCAGCACGCCAGCTTCTATGCACATTGCCCTATATAAAGGAATCCTATATAAAGGAATACTTGCGCGCAGCCCACGCTGCAGCAGACGTCTCCGAATTGACGAAGCACACAATGAAACATATGTAGCTGTTGACCACTGTGCTGCCAATTGTCTAGAAGATGCTGTGCGGTACGTCAGCGCCATGCGCAATAGGTGTCTGTCATCGCGAGCTGACGTCACATTTCGGGGTTCACTCCCGGATTTCCGAGCTGTCCGACCCTCGTCCGTCCACTGCTTCCAAACACGAGTGATTGTGCTGCTGTTACGCTGCACACGAGCGGCTACTGCACGATAAGACAATCCAGCTTCACAAAAGCCGACGACTCTGCCCCTTTCAAACTCCAAAATTTTATCAAATTTCGCTTTCTTTCGTCGAAGAGGCATAGTAAAGATTCAGTTAACGTTTATTCTAGCATATAACCACCGATCTTCATACACGCCTCGCTACAGCCGTCTATTTATATTCGGTTCGGATCCGCCGTTCAGAAGGCGCTGCTCAGCATACGCATGCGCTACCGGTCTGCAATTCTAATCATTTGCCTATCATGCCCTACTTTACAGTTCCTGCAATTTTCAGCTCACTCACGTAAGTCCTTCGTGGTGTTGCAATTTTCACAAACAGGAGTGCATATGTAGTTCCTTATGTTCCAATATATCACAATTAAAAGCCACAGTTTAAAATTCGTGTAATGAAGTTCAACTACATGCGTAAAAATAAACTCCGGGAGTTTAAGTGCCTTCTACTCCGACTCCGACTCATTTAGCCCAAAATCACACCGACTCCAAAGCCGGTTCTGAAAGCAATGGCATAATTATGAACTTTGAAGGAAAATGACCGACACCGACTCTAAAGCTTGGAAGTTTAAACTTTCTACACCCCCGACTCCGACTCCTTTACTCTAAAATCAGTCCGACATCAACTCCATGGTTGGTTGGTTTATTTGATTTAAATGGCGCTAGAGCCCCTTTTTTGGGACTATACTGCGCCAAACGATTCCTTATTTTATAAAATTTATTCTTCATTTAGGTATAAAGTCAGGAAATGATAAAAGTAAACCTTATTTTGAGATAAAAGTCATAAAACTTCAAGTTATTTAAAATATAAAGTCGCTAAAAACATGGAAACACTAGCCGACCCGTGCGGAACTCCACACTGTGCTTCGATTCGTTTCATAAGGCATTTCGCTCTTTAAAAATTTCAAAAAAGAACATTATGAAGAAGAATCGAAACAAGTAAACGGAAAAAAGTAAGCGTACAAGAGAAAGCATGTTATTTGAAGACATCAGTAACAAAACCTCGTTAAATACAACGTTGTGATAATTTGATCATCGCTCACTTATTGGTTGTACGTATTTTCAATGCAAACATAAATATCATTAAAAGTGTGGCTGAGTGACTCGTGAAAAAGCAGTAATTGTGCATGTGAAAAAACTGGTTGTGGCAAATACAGTCCTGCCCATGTGAGCATCTGACGAGAAAAAAAGAAACATTAAAAAGTTATTTATTGGCACGCATTCGAACTGGCGCCATTTTGTTTAACAGCACGACACTCCAACAAACCTAGCAATTGCGCCTTCCTTTCCGAATGCTGTTCATTGAAGGAATACGTAGTAAAAAGTAGCAAAAAAGCTTTTTGCCGAAAAAAAAATAATAAGATCATGCGTAATGTTTTGTCATTAGCCAGAATGATACAATTTAAAATTATTCGTAAAGCATGGAATTTGATTAAAGAATGAGGAAGATTTCACATAGCGAATGAAACAAACATTCTGGAGAAGTAATATATCAGATTGAAAATAACTGTTTTTATTTTTGAATATTGAACTATTTCCCATAGCAGGCAGCTTTAACCGCTCCATGTTGCATCAAGTTTCCATAACAGCAAGGAGCGTTTCCATCTCATCTATTCCCTCATATTTGTTATTCATTGTTATTATGTGGTCATGTAATGCGCGATATTTCGCTTTTTTTTTTTTTGATGCAGATTGTCCGAACGTGGGCCCGAACACGCATTCTCCTGACTACCAGGCGAACGCTCTGCCGATCAAGCTATTCAGCTCTGCCGGTTACGGTGCAAGTTAAAGTTATAAATTTAACCGAAAACCTCATTCTGGATCCTTAAAACAGCTTTTTTTTGACAGAAAAAAAAAACAATTTTTAGACCGTTGGTGTATTTTTCGTCAGTAGCTTGCACGATAAGCTTTAAAATAAGGTGTAAATAAAAGAAATCGATCAAGAATTGAGGAAAATATCGCGTAGAAACCAAAAACAGGCGACAGAAATAATATATAAGGATTGAAAACATTTGAACAAGGTATAAATTAAGAAGAAATGAATGAAACAATATCTTAACAATAAACTTTGAAACATAAAAAAAAGGCAAAATCACATAATGACGAGACAAACACTAAATTCAAAAGGAGAAACTAATCTCTTAGAGGAAGGAGAACAACCTGGGAGGGGGGAGTCTCCCAGCAACATTTCCAAAAATGGAGTAAAATATTTAAAACGTTTTTGATTAAAATTCGGGCAGTTACTTAGAATATGCAACACAGTCTCCCAAGTCCATGACTCCGACACCGACTTCACAGTACTGGTAAAAATAGCTCATTTGTGCAGATGAATTGATAAGAAACTATTTTCTTTTTTCATTTCTTTTTTTGAGCAATCACATTGCTTATTTTTCTCACTTGACGGTTTTGATGTTCCTATGATTTTATTCCCCCCCCCCGCTTCCCTCTGCAGCACCACCGTCCCGGCCCCTCCCGATGCTGCTCCTCTAGCGAAAACCGTCTCCAAGTTGCGTCCATATCCTACACACACACGCATACACACACCTACACATACACACACGCATAAATACACACACGCATACATACACACACATACACACACTCATGCATGCACACAGACGCAAACACACACTCATGCCTGCACACAGGCACAAACACACACGCGTATATACACATACCTATACACATACATACACACACATACCCACACACTCATGCCTGCACACAGACACACACTCGTAATTGCGAAAAACATAATTTGAATTTAAGAAGTCAAAATTCAAATTAATTAATTTTTTTTCGGCTACACTCATTGTTGCCTATACATTTTCTATAACGAAGGAATCCTCTCGATGTTACATGAAATCAAACTTTAAACTAAGCGATTCAAACTGTGCAAATGAAATATTTTATCAGCTATAGCACTTCAAGATCCATACTATATCAGATCCATCCACTATATTTCAAATTTTTCCTCGTTTAAAGCTAGAAAGATTTTCATGTCAGCTATACAGCTCGTAGCTAACTCTTCTCGTTGTCTCGTTCCTTTTTACTTTTTGTAAGATTGATTTTGGGATCATCTTATATTTTCTGACGAAATAATTACCTACAGTTTTACTGAGTTATAAAAACAAACTTATTTATCCCTGTAAGCTTTAATTTTAGTATTTTTAGTATTTTATTTCAAGCAGAAGATTTGTGAAATTATTAATATTGATTATTCTTTAAGAGTGTATTTACCCTGGACAATATCAAAGATAGAATAAAAACACAGTCAAGTACAACCTTGTTGATTTATCTTTCATAAAAATACAGAATATCTTATGTGTGTGGAAGAGTTACCAGAAAGGAAATTAATTGTAGAAGATTCTGCTAAAAAAAGTATTTGTAAAAGTGCGTTATGAAGATTTGTTATTCCTAGCAGCTTATATTAACTTCCGTTGGAGGAAAGTCATAATAGTTATTGTATATACAACCTTTTCATACTATGACGAAATATTTATTTATGTATTTCTTGTTTGCATAACAGTTTCTTAGACTTTTATTGTGATATGAATTAAATATAGCTTAACCAAAGTGATTATGGGTAATTCCTCGGGTAACTGACTGGCATTTTTGAAGCAAAACCATATGAATTTTGTCTCATTTCAAGCAAAATATACATCATTTTCAAAATCTTTTAACCTGGTTTATTGTTTTTTTTTAAGTTGAATTTAATGAAGTAACTGAATAACCAAAATATTCTTTTGGTGGTTTTTAAAAAAGTAGTTAGAAACATGGTAATTGACTGACTTTAATACAACCAGCATGTCAGTCAGTTACCATGTTTTAAATTTTTTTATTTATTTATTTTTTTTTTTTTTTTGAATCAACCAAAAGTTTTTTTTGAGAATTTATCTACACCTTTTAATTTAGCTTAAAAAGAGCAATATAAGATTAGAAAATATTTTTCAAGTGATGAATACTTTATGTAGAACAAAACAAACTGCATATGGGTCAGTCAGTTACCCGTGGCATTGCCTCTTTTTTAGTAAAAAAAATTGCATTAGTAAGATAATTGAACTTGTGCGCATCGATAAAACCTTAATTCTGACGTGAATCTAAAGTCTAATCCAAAATCGGCATAAAACATGAAGCGCAAATCTGTAGGAAAATACTTTAAATCATTTATATAACACTCATTTTTAAATTGCTTACCACAAATAAGTACAAAATGTACTTTCAGATAGATATTTTTATATATGAGTGTGTTTGAGTGCACTCCATGATTTCACTATCACAACGATGGTATCCTACAAAGGACGGTACACTAATATTTATTTATGATATACCAATGCAGAAGCAAACTGAATGCTTCGGCAGTAAGTATTTCGCAGAAAGTATATTTTATTTATTTTCCGAGGCGATCGTATCTTCTCGTGAAAAGCACTCAATATATGTATTTGTTATTCCAACGCGTATAATAATTGGGAAGAGGTTTCTTCTCAACGAGCTTCGCTTCATAACTCTGATTTCATGTCGGAGTAGTAAATGAAGTTGTACTCATTATCATATTTTATTCGTAGTTTTTCAAAACCAAAATGGTAAAGAATTATTTATCGTATCATCTGGAGTGTTTTCATTCGGTTTTGGTTAAAAATTTTAGCAATAAAGATGATTCCAAACGGAAACACTTACCCTGCTTGCGATGTAGTTATGACTGGACTGAAGTCGAGCTGTGAGTATCCATGTAATGTCTAATAACAGGTATGTGAACATGAGGTTTGCGTGAATGGTATTCCTCAAACATCTTAAATCTCTGTTCGAAAAGACAACAAATACAATCTGTATTAACAAATATCATCTGTATTGAGTAGTAAAAATGAAGTAGTAGTAGTAAAAATGAATTATGTAATAACAGATTATATTAATAGTTAATAACATTTTGAACCACCGTTAATCAATGAACACTGAACAGGGGATGAGTGTTTTTAGTCAATTCAAAACTAAAAACATTCTTAACCTGCTTGTGATTCAATTATTGCTGGATTGAAGTCGGGCTGAGAGTATCCATGAAATGTCTAATAACAGGTTTGCGTGAACATGAGGTTTGCGTGAATAGTATTCCTTAAACATCTTAAATCTCTGTTTGGAAATAAAACAAAGATTATGTGTATGAAATGCAGTAAAAATCAAAGAACATGTAATAGACAGTCAATTACAATTTCAACCACTTTTAGTCAGTAAGCATTAAATAAACCCACCTTTAGGAGTTTTTCAGCTATGAAAATGATATGAAAAGAAATAAAGCTTAGAAAGATATGCTAAGCAGTAAATGAGCAATATCAGCATACATGCTGCATTTCATACTTTAGTTCCAATTAAAAGGTCATACACATATCGTTAAAAATATCCTGCCATTGAAGGAAGGCAATTCATTCGGAATTTACTACAAGATCTTCTTTCTAAAGAATAGTGTATAGCTGTAGTCAAGTAGTATAACAAGCCATGAGTGTGCCTAATCAAATATGAAAAATTATTTTTAAATTATGTATAATTTACAAAAGGTTGTTTATAACTTGTTTTAAAGTAACTTTGAATGACTTACATTACTTTCATTCTAAAATATATGATGTGCTTACTAAAATAAAGTCTATGCGTACAAAGATTTTTAAGAGTTATTGGAGCCCCTACTAGTAGAAAAATGTGGCTGTTGGTCCAATCCGTGATATGGAAACTTGATTTATGTCACTCTTATTCTCACAGAAACAGCAGCTGCATCACTGTAAAAATAAATACAGAAACGTTTCTGGAAATTAATGGGCAGCTAATGTGCCCAATTTCTGCAAGCAGCATATCTTGCAAAAAAAAGGAATGCTTTACTCCAAAAATCAGTAACCTTCCTAAATTTTGTGTGTTTCTGAAGAATTCGGAAATCTTTCCGGTTGGAGCCAGTTGCGTCTCGGGAACCTTCACAGAAAAATTAGGCAGACTTACTATAATAACTTGGCACCTTCCTGATTTTCCAAGAAAGCTCTAAATACATTCTTCCAAACATTTCCAAAGCTAAGACGAAATTGCAAGTTAGTATCAAGAATCTAACTGGCCTGTCATTCTTTAGAATAGAGAGACCTATTTGCTATCGTTGGGAGCGTAGTCAATCTGGACGGGCCGTAAAAGAACTTGAAAGCGATACACTTAATAAAGCTTAATAAAGCTCAGTTAATTTTTATAATAGGAGTTAAAAATATTTTTCATAACAGTTAGAAGTCTGCATTTGAGCAACTTGTAGCAATTCAGAATTTTTTTTAACAGATACTGTATTTTCCCAGGAAGTGGATGGAAACCTGTGAAATTCTCAAACATTTCACGAAAAATTACAAGAAGTCTATCATGCTCTTAGCCAGCAGCATATTTAAGTATTTCCTGTGAAATTGTTATGCAGCGAACTCCCGTTTATCCACGTGCAGATTATCCGCTAGTTAATTATTGAGCAATCACGATTGCTTATTGTTCTCACTTGACAGTTTTGAATTCCTATGATTTTATTTTAACCCCGCCTTCGTCTGCAGCACCACCGTCTGCAGCCTCGGGATTCTGCTCCTCTAGCGAAAACCGTCTCCAGGTTGTGTCACTTACTTGCCTACACTTACGCATACACCTACACACACATACACATACACCTACACACACACATACACCTACACACACAAACACATGCAAACACCTACACATACACACAACTACCCATACACACACAAACACACTTACACACAACTACAAACACACATACAAACACACATGCCTACACACACATACACATACCCCCCACATCCCACTCACACACACACAAACACACACGCCTACATACACACACACACACACACACTCGTGATTGCGAAAAACATAATTTGAATTCAAGATGTCAAAGTTCAAATTCATTAATTTGTTTATTTATTTATTGTGCTTTCTTCATTGCACACACACAACATGTTGCATTCTGTAGTACTAAAATACAAAACATTTTTACTCTTATGTATATATTTTCCCTGTTTGAAGAACGTATTATGCATCAATACAGCTACGTTTTTGAAGAAGGACCATTTTTACCTTAATTATCCCTTATTTTAGACTTTTTGCAGTTTATCCGCGATTTTTATTATCCGCGGTACTTTTGCCTTACAATAGTGCGAATAACCGGGAGTTTACTATAAAATAAAATCACAAATTGATACTTAACTCATTTGTGAACTGTTTGACTTTTGCCAATTTTATTCAAACCCGTTCAGATAAAATAATTTAAAACAGCGATTAAACGCGCAGATTAGCGGGAAAGTTGCATTCACGTGTTTCCGAGTTTCAAGGAACCCCTTTTTCAATGCAAAAGAAGGGAGTTGATGGATGGAAAGGCATCAGAGAAAAGCAACGAGACAAAACGGCAAACACACTGTAAGAAAAAAAAAACGAAACGTTACTGATAATTTCCGTGGAAAGTTTCAGGATTCCCACTTCCTGGGAAAATACAGTATTATTGTCAAAAGGTTTTCTGAATTGCTCTAAATTGCACGAATGCGGACTTCTCACTGTTTTGAAAAATATTTTCAGCTTCCAGTTTAAAGATCAACTGAGCGTATTTATTAAGTGTATCGGTGTCAGCTCTATTACGACCTGGGCAGGTCGACTGAACAGTCAATAAGAACAAATAAGTCTCTGGATTCCGTAACTTTGCAAGAACTACAGGTGAGTTCTTGTATTTACTTACTTGCAATTCTCGCTTGGCATCCGCCATGTTTGGAGTAATGCTTTTGAAACGTTCAGGAACTTTTGGTAAATCAGGAAGGTATTAAGTTGTCATAGTAAATTTACTTAAGTTTCCTCTAGAAGTTCTCGAGAGACGAATGGGCGTTATCCAGGAGAATTTCTGAACTCGTCTGAAAAATTCCAGAATAATTTCAGGAAGGTTAATGGATTTTAGCGGAAAACATTCATGTTTTTTACACAATATGTTACTTACAGACATTTTGCACATTAGCTGCCCATCTTCTTCCAGGAATGTTTCTGCATTGCTTTTACAGTGTAGTTAAAAAGTAAAATGAGCGGAATAACCAAACACCAATGAAAAAATTATAAACCAATAAGTAACCAAAATGTAAACCGTATTCCAAAGCTTTCTCGCCTATTAAAGTACTTCGAAACCTATTAAAGACATAATTATATTAGTATAAGGTTAAGCCGATAAAGCAATAACAAAAATACAATTTTTATCCCCGTTAAATCGTCAAGAAAATAAAAAAAATGGCCTAATAAAAGAAACAAACTTCGAAAACTGAATAATACACAAAATTTTGAAGACAATTCTCAATTCCGTCCTTACATTTTCATTTAAAAATTTAAAATATACAAAATTAAGAATTAAAGCGTAAAGCTTCCCTAATTCTTTTTCACTTAGTTTGAAAAAGATAGTTTCTTGTACAAGAACGAAAAATTGTATTATTGCTTAAAGATTTTTTTTCCTTCTAATTAAAATTAACAATGTCTGTCAGTTGTAAGAACATTTTAAATTGATACAAATATTTTTAATTGTGAACAAAACTTACTTACTTAAAATAAATGAAAATCCACAATGCAAGCGTTAATGCAATTAGAGACAATCCATATCCGACATAATACACAGTAACTGCCTCTCTCATGTCCCACAACACCTTTAAAGAAATAAAAAGCGCAACTTAGTTGAAGAAGCAAGTTAATGAAGGTTTTTAAATAAAAAATACTGAAGGTAATATAAATAACAAACTGGCTTGAAATCTCAAAGGAAATATAATTTGGAGGGGAAAAAACGTGTTTGTCACAAGCTCTAAATGACAGACAATAAAAGTTTTGTTGGAAAGTGAAAAGAAAAAAAATCAAACTTTTTTTTAAAAATTATTTTGCATCTAACTAGCAATTTAATCTTAAATTAGAGTGTTTTTGTAAAAATAAAATTAGGAAAATTTAATTTAGCTAGTAAACTGTCAAAAAATCTCAAAAAAAAATATAAGAATAGTGGAGAGTAATGTTAAAAAGTTATTTAAGAAAATATAAGTACTGTCTTGTGTTTAAAATAGTCGTAGGCTCTCACATTTCAAAAACTTTTTTTTTTGGTTAACATATGTTAAGTAATGCACTATTGAATTTTAATAAACCAATGAGTTTCAAATCTAAATTCTACTTAGAATAATGGGAAAATTATGAGATATATTTAAACAGATTTTTAAACAATCAATAAAACACACAAAACAACTCGAACATTGTCATTAAATTAACGAATGTTTCGCAGTCTTGCATTGTCAATAGAAGGGGGAATCTTAAGATTTTTTATAAGACTTTAAAAGACGGTTATAAACTTGCTTTTTGAGTATCCGTCTCTCTTTATTCTTTTTTTTACCCTCTATTTTTGTCCACATGACTTCTAATCGCATAAGAAACTTCTGGTTCGTGATTAAAATGTTAAGTAATTAATTAATAATTAAGTTTTTTACTTGAAGCACATATTAAGGACTCGCCGTGTTTGAAACTGCTAGTTATGTGTTCGTTTATTTACTTAATTCTAAAATCTAACCCAACGCCAATATTGTATCAGAATTATAGTGTAGTGTCGAGAAATGTGAAGTAGCTAAGATTTTGGTTTTTCAAAATGAACATGAAAATTTGTATCGTCAATAAAATGTGGAAAGTTCTCTTTTTTTTTCATGGGGCAAAGTGAAGAACAAAATATTTTTCCTTCAAAAATATTTTCTTTTTCATTATTAAAAATATTTTGATGAAATAAATGAGTAATTAAAACAGTGAATGACTAAAGGAAAAGAAAATGAAATAATTATTATTGAACAATTAAATAAACAAATTAATTGATATTTGAGAAAAACTAAGTAGTCTGTCTACAAGTTAAACTTGAAAATAATGTACGCTCCTGGTGAACCTTTTATTTGATCATTAAAAACTTTGTAAAAGAGAAAATGATGCTTTCAGCATTTTATGGATAAAAAGACTTTTTCCACTGATATGCCACATTAAATTTGGCATGTGGGTGAAAGACCTCATGGCTTTAATATATAAGTGTTTTGATCTGTATTTACGACACTATTTTTTTAAAAAGATTTTTAGAAAACTAATTTTTAATATTACGTTTTTTCTCTAATAATCAAAAAAAAGCACCATCCTATTGATTAAATAAAAAAAGTAATGCCCGTGTTTGAAGCAGTGAAGTTTGAAGCAGTGATCAGTTTTTTTTCCTCAAATGCAACGTGTAAATTATTATTGGTAAGACAGCTAAAAACTCAATGAGACCACATGCGGGTTAAGGTCGCTAGTTCTTGAACATTGACTTATTTAGTATCGTCCTATTTTAATCCGTTCATGTAGCGATTGCACTATAGAATGTCAAGGAACATCCTCAAACCAAAGCTTAATGGTCCAAAACGATCGCCATTATGAATTGATTCTTTCTTTGCTATTAGTTAAATTAGATTTACACTGGAAGTGTTGAAGAAAGAGTATTTCTTGCCGAAAAAAATGACTTTTTGCGAAGAAAAGAATTAATTAATTAATAGTCAAAATGTGTTATTCATGTCATATGAAATTAACATAATTGTCATTTTAAGTTTTAGAAAGGTGTAAAAAAAGAAAAAGAAAAATTATTTCGGGTGTTCGCCTATCCTAAAAATAATAAGTTTTTGTAAAACTTATTTTGATATGAGTCAATATTTTTGTGAGGAAAAGGTAACTGCATTAAATTTGACAAAAATTTTAATTCTTCTAATTTCTTTAAATGATAGCAAACCTTGAGGTAGTCGTCTTCCGGAATTATTAGAGGTTTGCATGAGCGATAATTTGACCAACTCGACCAACTGGCGTTTTGAAGACACTCTCGGCTGGCATTACCTGGAAAGAACAATGAAAGAAGTACAAATACATGTAACTAGGAATTAAATTTTAAGAACTATGCATTTTTTGACATTTTCCGCAATCTCCATGCGTTTGCTCGTGAGCTGAATCGCATATGAGGCAGTGAGAAGCAAAGGGATGCAAGTGGCAAAATTAAAAATTGGGAGATAACCAGTACAAATGGTAGGTGAACCCCTCCTCTATCTTAGGGCAAGATATAGAACTAGTAGTCCTGGTAGGTTCCGGTATACAGCTTGATTTAGAAAAAACTTTCAAGGTAAGCCTACCTAGGATCTGTTCTTTAAACGCGTTTTACTCAAAACTTACATCCCTTTGCTTCTCACTGCCTCATATTATACAGAACTTTGTATATAAAACTGTATGCATAGTAAAATGTATGCATACATACATAGTATTTTTATGTAACTGGGAATTCATTACATTTTCTGAAGAGCTTTACTGTTGCCTTAAACAATTTAAACAATTTTAGAGATACTTTTAAGTCTCTAAATTGTTAAAAATCAAAGAATAGTACTATGAACTTACCACTAACATCGTATTGAACGCCGTTGAATTCAGAAAAGCATGGAACTGTCGCTGTATTACCAGCATAAGTCGAAGGCCAACAGGACAACCCGTCCCATGTGACATTACACAGCAAGTTGCTCTCTGAAAAAATGAAGTATAACACAAAATGTGCCCGTTGGTTATAAAATTTGTCTTTTCTAATCTAAGCCTGATTACAGTTATGAAATGAATTTTCTACTTTATTCACATATTCAAAAAAATGTATTTAAATTTTTACCTCACGCTATGAAGTAAAATAAGTCATTGACAACATATTTTAAAACTTTTCCACCAGTATAAAAATTTTGGTTTATCAGATGATTTCACTTCAAATGTCAAAAGGAATATTCATTTGCAAATCCTGAGCTATGTATTTACTACTTGAATCCTTCTTCTTCTTTTTTTTTTTTTTTTTTTTTTTGCTATCGAGGTAAAAGAGGTATGATTGCAAAATTTCTGACCTAATTTTTTGACCTATTTTACCCTAACTAGTCCAACTGTGATGTATCTGTGTCCTCTACGGGAATTAAACCGTGTCCAAAAATTTGAAATTACAAATAAACAGAACATGAAATAGAAACGAAATGTAATTAAACAACTGATATTAAATTAGAAAAATATTGTAACATTTTACAAGTAGTTAGTTAAAAACCCGAATGCACAATGTAGAAAGTAGCCTTGATATTTCTGTTGCGAAATCAATGATTCAAAATTTGTTGAACGAAATAGAAATTAATTGATCCAAGCTTTTAAAACTTAGACTTAACTGCATTTTTAAATCCTGAAAATTCTTAAAAGAGCATGTCCCTTTTTAATGAAAATGAAATTCCGTTCCAATAATTCATAGAAATGTAATACTATGTGGAAAAGTTATGGATTTCCTAAAAAATTTATATTTATTTTTATTTATTTTTTTGATCCATTTAAGTTTTGAATATCTAAAAAGAAGATTCTACAGAAAAGATACATCAGATTGAAGTTTCATTTAATACCTACCATTAAATGTTCTTTCATCATGCAAAAGGGATAAATTGCAGTATAGCTGTTCTAATGAAAGCTCTTCTAAATCTGGATATAACGTAACAAAGGAATTACCTTCTAATGATAAATCACTTTCCATGGAAATTTAATGGTATGCCAGAAGACGAACATTAGTTAGAAATAAATTTGAAGACTCAAACTCTGAAAGAAAGAAATAAGACCAGCTTAAGTACATCGATATTGACATAAATGAATAATTAAATATTCATATAGTTGGGATAGTTAGGATAATTCGTGTAGAAAAAATTTTTATTTCAGAATTGATGAGATCGCATGAATCTTCGTCAAGTGTAACAAAGCAGCGGTTTTTGTTTTTGAGATTTTGAAAGGGGAAACCGTCTTTTTCATTTCTACGTCTTAAGTCAGAAATATAAATATTTGGGTTTGAAAGATATAGGATTTATTTATGCTGTAATTATTTAAAATTAAATAATTTAAATAATTACAGCTTAAAAATTTAATTTATAAGGCTAATTAAAAATATTTTCTGAATCGTGAAAAAACCACGCCGAGTGAGTTAATCTTGTATAAATTTAAAATGTTTTTAATGCTATAATAAAAAAAAAAACCTGTTGGCATTTCTTTGTTAAGAGAAAGGTTATAATGCGTTTGCATTGCTACAATTACGGATTGTTCCAATGCCATAATTACGGATTGTTCCAATGCCATATAAGCCAATCAAGCGGAAATAACTGTTTTCAAATATTACAGCAAACACTTAATATACAGTAAAAACGATTCAGAAACGTTCCTGGAAAATAATAGGCAGCTGATATACCGAATTTCTGCCAGTAACTTATTTGGAAAAACAGGAATGTTTTCTTCTAAAAGTCAGTAACCCTCCTTAAATCTTTCTAATAATACAGAAATGTTTCCGGTTGAAGCCAGTCATGTTTCTGGAATCTTAAGAGGAAACTTAAGTAGGCGCCTATCTTGATTTTGCAAGAAGGATCCAAAAGCGTTATTGCAACTGTAGGGTCAACTTCAGGACAGAATTGCAAGTACCAAGCATCTCACTTGAATTATTAGAATTATTATCTTTCATTGAGAATTATTATCTTTCATTGAGAATTATTATCTTTCTTTGGGAGCTTAGTCAACCTGTGTGGACCACAGTCGCAATGGAGCCAATGTGCTTAATAAATACATTCAGTTAATCTTTAAACTGGAAGCTGAATATATTTTTCCATCAATGAGAAATCTGCATTCGTGCACCTTGGAGTAATTCTAGAAACTTTCTGACAAAGATACTTGATTTTTCCTAGGAAATAGATGAAAACCTGTGAAATCCCGTGACGTTCCGTGGAAATTACTATTAACGTTTCGGTTTTTTTACAGTACATATCCACAGTATATAAATTTATGAATAATAAATTAGTAAATTTCAGTGTTTGTTAGCTTAGTTCAAAATGACCACTAGTCTTACATATATTACTTCTAATAAGCTATGGCGTTTACAGACACACGTTATTTCATTCGGAAAAAAAACTTTTTAATCTCATTCCGAATGTAATGAAAAAAAAATAGATTTAACAAATTTACAAACCTTTTTTTTATGTAAAGCACTCATTGTAAAGCATCAAGAACTTAAAGGCAATTCGCTGATTTATGTTTGTTATTCCTATGTATAGTAGGAAATTACAAACGATTCCAAACGGTTACCTTACTATGTATAGTAAGTTATTGATTTTCAGATTTATTTATTTATTTTTTTTAACTACAACATTTTCAAAAAGTTTTTCTTTTATGCATTTTTTATCATAATTATTTTTTAACTTTTTAATCGTATTTTATAATAAAACCTTTATGAATCTTAGATTTAACTTGCTAAAAACATATTTTAGTTCCCATAAACGAAATATTTCACCTCAGGCATTTTTTCTCAGATTTAAACGAAGTAAAATTTAAAAATGACAGTAGTTTTTTCTACTGTTTTCAACACAAAGGCGTCATAAAATTGGAATTTTAATAAAAACCCGTATTTTCCGAAAGAAATTTGCTATAATCCTTTTAGAGAGATAATAGGGTCGTTTCCAAACTTTTAAAAGTATTTTTTTCTGAAAGAGCATGCTTAAAAACATAGGATCTGACCGTTTTTCAAATAGTTTGATTAAGATTACTATTTTCTAAAAATTACTTTAATCGGCGCGCTTTCATTATTTACGCTTCTACCGATGACATCACAAATGCTGAAATGCCATTCACTGTTGCCATTCGCAGAACGTAATTTTTAATTCGCTTCATTACACTCGTGTACTGGCAACGATATGGTTGATAGTAAACGTTGAGCGCAATATTTCATTCGCTTCTTGATTATCGTAACGTGGAATCACGACAGACAGATGCGCCAAAATGCATCATTTGTGACGCCATAAAGTCCACGCCTTGTTTGAAAAATCGGACATTTAAAAAAAATAATTACAAAATAACTGTTGGGAAAGTTAAAGTATTTTCTGGGTCCATGTTATTTTTCTTTCTTATTCTATCAATTTCAGTGACTAAAAGTAGTACTTTTGACTGAAAGAAACAACCCCATTAAATTCCGTACCAAGCCCTGTTCAAATCTGTTAAAGTTCATGGAATTGTGAAACGTTCAGCACAAGAGAAACACATACTAATGAGATTTCTAGATAAATCTGAACTTAATCAGTAGAATGTAGTCTTTTTACTTGTATGAAAACAAAAATAAATGTTTGAAGCGTAAATTATCATCTAAACTCATGAAAAACACTCGTTTTATTGCCATAATTGCGCAGTTCCCCCTTCTTTGGGAGAAACAAAACTATTTAGATTTCCTTATTTTATTTCTCCGAATACAAAATTCAAACGAAGCAAAAATGCCAATTAGAATAGCACCTAGTATCAAAACGAGTAGTTAATCAACGTATATAGTTAACTATCAAAAATGAAGAGCTTTAACAATTAAGAATTTCTTTATTCTTAAGCTTTATTGCTTTATAATTTACGTCTTATAATATATTTATCTAGATTAAGATTTTTAAAAAAGTTGTATCTCCATTATTTTGATCATGAAATACTCTTTACTCTTAACGTTTCACTGTTAAAAACTATCTTTAAAAATATATGAATTACTGACATGACGTTAGTTTTTTCGATGTTAGCTTTCTCGGTAGAAAAACTACTTCACAATTGAATAAATCTTTCTGAAGCTATGTAACATAAGTTATCGAGGTCTATTTCGAAAGTCGTTTGCATTTTATGGCATGGAGTCGAAAAATATCCATTTGCGTGAAACATTTGCACCATATGTTGGAAAGAATAAGGGTTGCTCTTTGATCGTGAGTTTAAAGGTTTTCTGAAGAAAGCTTTTGCGTTGAAATTATTGGAACTGAGACAGATATTATTTAATTAGACAAAATCATTGTATTTTTTATCATGAATGTAATGTTTGATTAAAGTTGAAGATGGACAACTGGCTAACTCAAAGACTAACTAAGAAACAAAACCAAACCGACGCCGCGTCAGTACTAGAAATAAAAACAAACAAAAAAAGGACACAAGTCTCACACTGTAAAAAAATTCCGAACCGTCACTGATTAGTTCCAGCGAACGTTTCAGGGTTTCACGGGTCCTCTATTTCCCCGTAAAATCAAGTATTTTTGCAGAAAAGTTTCCTGAATTTCTACAAGTTACACGATGCAGACTTTTCACTGTTGTGAATAATATTTTTAGCTAATAGTTTAGCTATCGACTGAGCGTGTTTAATCAGTGTATCGGCTTTAGTTCGATTACGGCTCGTCGTCCCTGGGTGCTGCAGTAGTTGCAAGGTGAGAAAGACATTGCAACTTGGTTCCTACTTGCAGTTCTGCCTCAGCTAAGGCTATAGCTGTGTTAATGGTTTTGGAGTCATTCTTGGTTTGTTGAGCGGGTTTTAATCAATTGCATTAAACCTGCACAGTTTTCCTTGAGACATGATTGGCTTTAGCCGGGAAGTGCTCTGAATTCTTTAGAAAGATTCAAGAATAATTTCAGGAAGTTTAGTGACTTTTAGCAGAAAACGTTCCAGTTTTTTTTTTTTTTTTTTCAAGATATGTTACTGGTAGAAATTGGGCATATTAGCTGCCGATTATTCTCCAGGGTCGTTTCTGAATCGTTTTTACAGTGCAGTTCCAGCTTCTGAATATTTTGTATTCTATTTGATAAGGTTTTGTTTCTTTAATAAAAAAATTGCTAGTGTTCTGATTGCTTTAATAAGTTTTTCAAAAACTAAAATATTAGCAAGAATAAATCTATGAAACTCAAATTTTTCAAACTATATACTTGTGAATTAATGTGACGAAAATTGGGTACCTTTTTCTTTTTTTCTAAAGGGATTGTGTAACGTAAAAACCACAGCCCTTTGGGATGAAGTTGTAGTTTCGGAATAAGTGTCTTCTTTTTCCATTTACTATTTTTTTAAACATAATTTCATTATATTAAACAGTATTTTTATACGCACAAATATCTCAGAACGTTTAAATTTGTATACATTTACAAAATAATTAAAATCTAAGTAACTTTTTCTTTCTTTAAGCGCTGCACATCCTTTGAAAGATTTAAACAGTAAACTGACTGGACTCATTCTGTAAAGCATTTATGTGAAGTTACCTTGGGTCTTTTTTTTTTAATGGAAAAGGTTTTTTTGCTGATTCTTTTTTTTTTTTTTTTCAAGCAATTTCGAATCGCGTTTTAGGGTATTAGTTGGTTTTTCTGAATGTTTTTCTCCGAAATACTACTTTAGTTTGGAAATGAAAACAGTTCAGAAAGATTTACCAACTACAACCTTACAGCAATATCTTCAGAAAAGCTGTTTTCTAATGCACTTACAAGTAACCTTACCTAAGTGTGAATCACCGATTGGAATAAAACGTTTAACATAGATTGAACACCTAAGAATATTGAATCCCTGCTTTTTTTTAATCGGCAACAAGCACCTATTTCGGGTGAAATTCACTGCTTAAATATTGGACTATTGGGAATTATAGGGTGCAATATATTCTTTTATTGTATATTTAATAATGACTGAAAATTTGAAAAAAAAAATAAACAAACTGAAGTTGATGTGTTTCAGGATTTTTATGAAAATACTATTAATAGGGGTAAACCAGCCTTCGCACTATTAACCCGCCAAGGTGAATGATCATAAACCTTTTAATCTATCGTAAGGAGGTCGGGTTATCTATCAATGGAAAGCTTTATTTTTTTACTTTACAATAATTTTTGAATTTTCAATCTACTACAACTAGGTAGAAAAGTTACAGTCATTTATAAAAACACACTTTTCATTTTTTTTTCACTCATTTTGGGCTTTTTTACTGGTTACTTTCAGACAATTTTCAAAACAGAAATCTAAAAATTGACAGGATTACTTTTCTTGTTACATGTGTCCTTCATGCCAAATTTAATTGGAATCGGAAATGGAGAGGTCAGGAAGGTAATTTTTCTAACATGGAATTGCTTATAGGCAACTAGCCTCACGACGGGTTAAGATTGCGAGGAATAGTTTACTCCTATAAATAGTACTTTCAGAAAAGTCCTGAAACACGTCAATTCGAGTTTTTTAGTCTTCCAAATTGTCAACCATTATTTGATTTTTGTAATTAAAATTTAAAATAAAGGAACATATTGTACCCTTTATTTCCAATTATCACCAATTATTCAATATTTAACGATGAATTTTAAC
Organism: Uloborus diversus; assembly: GCF_026930045.1. Lineage (NCBI taxonomy): Eukaryota > Metazoa > Arthropoda > Arachnida > Araneae > Uloboridae > Uloborus > Uloborus diversus. The sequence continues at coordinate 118,055,633 of NC_072738.1, forward strand.
CCGTTAAAAGTGTTTGCAACCGATAAAAAAACACGGATTCAATATTTTTAAGTGTTTTATCGATATGCAAAACTTTAATCCAATCGGTGTTTCACACTTGAGAAGGATTTCTTGTTAATATTGTTTTAATGAATTGTTGGAAAAAATGTCGCTACAATTTCTTATTCTGTCACCGTACTGTGGCTGTCAATTTAATTAAGCTGTTATACGTATGAGTGTCACTTTTTTATCACCGCTAGTCACTAAAAGTGTATTTATCACTTTTAGTGACTCGCGGAAGGATCATTTCAGCTAAAAATGGTTTTACATAAATCAAAAGATTAGGTTGTTGAAACTTTCAACTGAAAGGCACAAGAAGTGATTTCTTTACTGCAAAAAAACTACCGATTTCAAAGGATTTATTTTTTAAAAAGTTATAGTTTCCATTTGAGTGCTATTTCCACAACCATCAAAAGCTTTAGAAACTTTATTTTATTACATTAGAATGATTCCATGATCATTTTTTTCCTTCCCGCGAGAACTTTATCGAATAAATACGGCAGAAAGCAGAAAAAATAATTTTTTATTTTCATCAAATAATCAAGCTAAAAAAATTATATAAATCATTTTTATTGTCATTTTTATTTCAAGCAGTTTCCTAAATAAACAAACACAAGGGAATGTCACGAACTTGATTTTCCAGGAAAAAAAATTGAAACAGGGTTCTTACATATATCGAGTGCGCTGAATGTGACGGGGAAAAGGGGGGTGGGGTAATTTTTCGCAACTTTCCCATTTTTTAGGTACACCATTTTACGCTATATCTCACTGGAAATTCTCTGTGTATCTGGCAGAATGCGGAAAGTTGTCAGTCAACTTTTTTAATATTAGAACGTAAATGGGACTATTTCATTGATGGTCATCGAGTTTAATACAGGAATTAGAAATTAATAAACTATTTTGAGTGGAGCAAAATATTTAATTCGCATCTCTACTCACGTGTATTGGCAACAATAGGGTTGATAGCAAGCGTAGCGCGCAATTTTTATTCGCTTCTTGATTATCATAACGTGGGAACGTGGTACAAAGATGCCCCAAAGATCATCATTTGTGACGTCATTAAGACCACGAATTGTTTGAAAAATCGGACATATTAGACAATTAGTTTAAAAATGACTGTTGGGAAAATGAAAGTATTTTCTGGGTCCAGGTTGTTTATTTTTCTTATTCTATCAATTTCAGTGACTAATAGTACTACTTTTGACTGAAGGAAACAACCCCATTGGCGCCGCCTCGTATAACTAAACATCCACTACGATGCTGAGGAGCTGCAATACGTTTATTAGGTGGCGCCCCGGGACGTACAGCATTGAAATATACCATAATATGCTGTTTTTCATTTGCGTATAGCTCGACAATGGGAAAGTTGCGAAATATTAAGCCCCCACCATCGGATTTAGCGATCTCTATTTACATAAGAACTATATTTCAATGTTTTTTCTGGAAGAACTAGTTCGTACCTTTGGTTTGCCAGGAGCTTTTATTATTATTATTATTATTATTGATTTATACAGACAGCTTCACAAGAACTGCATACAAAGTTCTTTGCCCCCGGACGCACACACTAAAAATTTAGAACACATGCGATGGAAATAACACCCTGGGCACCGGCAGGAGTCTAACCACAGAGCCTTGCCGCATTTACGCAGGGAAAAAAACTGCCTCGCACTTAGGCATAACTTCAATCATATACTTTTACTTTTTTTTAGTGTTGTTAAACATCGTTTTTATGATAAAAACTTTTTGATTTTCTCTTTATATCGTGAACTCATTGCTGTTTAAAGATAAATTTGAAATATCCCTCTACGTTTTTACATTGCTCAATGGAGGGCGAATCCTGGTTTTGTTGTAAATAGTTTCTTATAATGTGTACAATCACAATGTTTAGTTTTTTACCAAATAGTAAAAATACGACATTGACAAGAAAACCATCAGTATCAAAAACAATATGAAAAAAATAATTTTCATAATGATAATAACAAGGAAAATAATAATAGTACACTGTAAAAACGATTCAGAAATGTTTCTGGAAAATAATAGGCAGCTGATGTGCCCAATTTCTTCCAGTCACATATCTTGGAAAAACCAGGAATGTTTTCCGATAAAAGTCAGTAACTTTTCTGAAATTAACCTTGAAACTTTCTCAAGAAATGCGAAATCTCCCCTGTTAAAGCCAGTCATGTCTCTAGAACCTTCTAGAAAGTTTCCGTAGATTTAGTATTATTGATTAGAACCTTCTTGATTTTCCAAGAAGGCTCCAAAAAATCAGAGCTTCTTGATTTTCCAAGAAGGCTCCAAAAAATCAGAGCGACCACAGCTATGCAAGTAGGAATCAATCATATCTCTTGCCTGCAATTCCTGCCTTGCAAAGCTGTAGCTATCCATTGACTTTTACGCTGTCATTAGGAGCTTAGTCAACCTGGATAGGCCGTAAGCAACCTATGGCCGATACACTTAATAAACACGTTCATTCAATCTTTAAACTGGTTGCTAAAAATATTTTCCACCACAGTAAAAAGTCTGCACGCGTGCAACTTTTAGCGATTCAGAAAACTTTTTTGTGAAGATACTTGTTTTTACGAGGAAATAGGTGAAAACGTGTGAAATCCCGAGACGTTCCACGAAAATAACCAGTAACGTTTCGGAATTTTTTTACAGTGTAATAATAATAATAATTGCATGGATAATGATGATAATAATAATGAGGATAAATAATTACAAGAAAAATAATGATGATGATAATAGTAATGACAATAGTAATGATAATAATAACAAGTAGAATAGTGATGAGAATAATAATAAAAATAATAACATTTACAAAGAGATTAATGATGAGAATAATAACAAGGAAAAGGGATGAGTAATAAGAAATATGATATTAGGAATTTAAAATGCTGATGATGATATATAGTAGTAATAATAATAAGAGTTTTAATCAGGACTTCGGAGTCGGAGAAAAATAACTGACTCCAACTCATTTTCCCCAAAAACAGTTCGACTCCAACTCTAATCCTAACACCCCCTCCCCTCTAATCCTAAAGCCAACTGTAATCCAAGCAGAGATAATGGTGGACTCAGAAACAAAATTACTGACTCCAATTCCAGGTATTCTAGATTTTGAGATTCTTTTTAAATCTCAAAATCAGTTCAACTCCGACTTCACAGTCCATATCCAAATCGCTACTTCTAAAATAAAACGATGATAACGTATATGGTATTCAAATATAATAAGAAAATTAAGATGAAAGAACTATTTTTCGATATAAAAGCATTTACGATAATAATATGCTTAAAAATAAGTTAATTATATTCAAACACTTTTTTTTTTCATTTTTACTTAAAATCTTTTGTAACAATACAAAAAACAGGCATAGAGTATGTTTATTTCCCTGTTTACATTTACGTTTTCCAAAAAAGAAATCTGCATCTGACGGAAGGTTTATGAATTTCAAATGCGAATCCAAAGAAATAGCTTATCATTTGTATTCATCGCGCATACCCATAAAACATGTAAGGCGAAGTAGAATGATACGAAGTAAAAGCTAGGTTTCCATCTAAATTTAGTTTTCATAATTTTTTTCCAAAGACATTTTCTCTTTCACAGAATAATAAAATTTGTGAACATGCATTACTTTAAATAAGGATTTTCGGGAGTATGCATTATAATTGGCTACGTAAACAAACTTAGGCTTCAGAAAGTTTTACTTTATTTACGTGTAAACTAACAGTGGAATTGTTTCTAAAAGGTACGTTTAAGTGCAAATATTATTTTCTTTTCCTGTATATGTTTATTGCGATTTATTGTTAAATAATATGCATCCTGGTTATTTCATCGCTTCGCGAGAAAAGACGCAAACCACATCACACAAGATTAATGCTTGCAAGAGCGAAACATATAACAAATTATGATAAATTATTACACAAATGCAAATTTAAACAACATTTCAGAATTTAAAAAGTTTTGAAGAACCATTAATCTTTTCTGCCTGCAGCTGTAATAGGGCAAAAGCACCAAATATGAGGGAATTTTTATTTATTTCCTTACTACTATCATGATTTTAAAATATTTACTGTTGAGCATAAAAAGAAAGGGTTCTAAGACTAAGGTCAAACTGAAAAAAATATTTATGAGTTTAAAGTTTAAAAATATTACGGAAAATGTTTGTTTATACGCGCGGCGTATCTCTTATTATGGGATGTCACAAAAATGGCACTGCAAAGCAACTTATTCTAATTGCATTTCATGTCATATTTTGTTTGAAATCCAAATAGATGGTTTTTTATATCACCATCGCAGTTTATATGAGCTTATTTGAGGCATTTTTATCACCAAAGACGCTGTTCGCGCATTTGATTGTTTGAAAATGAACCTGCTCAATCACACACGGAGCAACATTTAAATCTTTACTTCCACTTCTCCATTATTCCTTTTTATAGATAAATAAAAACTTGCTCCGCACCATATTGCTCAGCATTGGGTTATTCCCCATATTCGGCGCTTCTAAACCATATTTTTGTTTCCGAACCACATGCATTAATTATGCTTGAAATCGAATGAATATTGTAAAAGCATTTAACAGTAAGTTACCGCCCCTAAACCAGGGCTTAGGCAGAACTGCATCATCAATTTACGAGTCGAACCGCACGATGCTGCGGACTTTCGCTGGTGAGATAAATTTATTCTATCTATCAGTTTGTTGGCACAATCAGATTCAATGAGATGACTCCAGCTCGGTTAGTCACTACACCAGACTGATGAGTTCTAATAAGAACAAAACAGTAGTCTATGGATGTAATAACCGGGCTGTCTGGAGTATTGCATTGTAAAAGTTTGTAATTGAAAACAGAAATGTGTATGCATAATAGGCATTTGATTTTAAATTTGTTGCCTGTTTTGCATCCATCAGTTACTTACTTTATGTGCATGTTGTGTGTTAAGGATCACACTTCAGCATGAGCATGTACAAAATATGTTCGGATATTGTGTGTGTATGCCACTTGCTAATTAAAGAACTGCAAAAAGTGTCTTATATTTTTAACATCAATGGGTACTTGATATTTCTATCATCAATCATAGCCCCTCTTAATTCGTGACAATCGCTGAAACTCATAGCAACAAAGAGGGTGCTACAGGAAACCCCTATTTCCATTACAATACCATTGATTGGTGGATGCACACTGTAAAAATGATTCAGAAACGTTCCTGGAAAATAACAGGCAGCTGATGTGCCCAATTTCTGCCAGTAACATATCTCGCAAAAACTAGGAACGTTTTCCGATAAAATTCAGTAACCTTCCTAAAAAAATCCAGAAATCTTCCCATTTAAAGCCAGTCGTGTCTCCAGAACTTTAGAGTAATCTTAGGTAGGGACAATATAACAGCTTGGCACCTTCCTGATTAATCAAGACAGTTGCAAAAGCAGTACTGCAAACATGGCCCAAACTAAGCCAGAATTGCAAGTATTAAGCATCTCGCTTGATTGCAATTCTTGCAAAACTGCGTAGTCCATACCTATTTGCTCCCTTTGGAAGTTTAATCAGCATGGACGAGCCGTAAGTGAATGCAAGCCGATACACCTTATAAATACTCTTAACTAATCTTCAAACTGGGAGCTAAAACTTTTTTTTACAACAGAGAGAAGTCTGCATTTGGACAACTTGTAGCCATTCAGGAAACTTTTTCACAATGATACTGGATATTTCCAGGAAGTAGATAAAAACCATTGAAATCCTGAAACGTTACGCGGAAACACTCAAGAACGTTTCGGAATTTTTTTACAGTGCAGGGGTTCCGTTTATCGCCTCTTGCGGTCAAAATGGGCGACTTCCAATCAAAAATAAACAAAGTTTGAACAGTTGACATTGTTTGGTGCTCGCATGAGCTGCATCGGTATAACACAAAAAAAGTCATTAATTGTCAGGGCTCATTAAGCGTCAGCGCCATCTAGTGGGACCATGAACAAACTTCAGCGTGTCATTTGTAGTCGTAATATGCGTGATATTACCGCAATTGATAAAGTAGTTTATCGTTTTAAACTATTCTAAAATGCATGTTACTTCTATAATATAACTGAATCGGTGATATTCAGAGAGCAATTCATCGATAAAAAATTCTTTAATGTAGAACGATTTTGAAAATCAAAAATTTTATCTAAAAAGATATGAGTCAGTGAGAGAGAGGGGGGGGGGGAAATGGTGAGATTGCACTTTTTAGTTTTGAGTAAAACGGATGCTGATGAAACACTCGGTAGACTTTCATTAAAACGCTTTTCTTAATCCTACTGTATAGTATTAACTACCAGGATTACTAGCACCATCCTTTGCTCTAAAACAGATGAGCGTTTCTTCTGCCATTTGTACTAGTTAAAACAAATTTTTAATTTTGGCACTTTAGCCAACACCACACTAGAGTTTCTAGTGTAGTGTTAATTTTTCCCCTTTGATTCGAGTTATTTCAAGTGTTTCAAAGAAATGTTGCTAAACATAGTCCGAGAACATAATTTTACATACTTAAGCCAATAAAAAAGCTCATAACACAATCAATCAAACAAGATTCATGTATTACTTTAAAGATTAACTGGAAAGAAATGTAATTTTTTCAAAGCTTTTATTAACTAAATATCAATTTTAATATTTAATACGTTAATGAAAAAAAATCAATTTATTATGATTAAAAAAATAGTGTTTATGACAACTAATACAACAGTATTTACTTGTACTCTTAAAAAAGCATTTCAAATCTATTCGTCGTTATAATAAGTATATATTTACTAAAATAATTCAACTCTTTTCATCTGTAACCTCAAAGAATTGCTTTGCGACACATAAAACTCGGTGAAAATTCAAAACTTTAAATCGAAAAATATTCTAGGTGGTATTGAATAACCTTTCAATACGTCATTATACATGTCAACAACCAAGTTCTAAAACTTATTCATTTTACTGTCATCATCTCTGCGTCTAGTATTTTCAAATTATTTATTCATTTGAAATGTCCCTTAAGATGGAGAAATATATTGATCGTTAATTCCAATACTTTCTTTCTGAAATTAGCTGACAATCATGAGCAAAGTGTGGTGTTACTGTACTCTCAAAATAATTTATTTTGGTTGTTTCAATACTTTAATGCAATGGAGTAAATAGAACGTTTCATTTGTTGTCTGAACGATTTTTTTTTTTTTTTTTGTGAATTTCTAAATTTGAAAACAAAAGCAAAACTGTTTCTTAAAGAACAGAAAATAAAATTAAAATAACATACGTAGTCTGTTTAATAAATACGCAAACTGATGTCAATCTAGCAGTCTATAGTCTCGCTAACTGTCGGCGATAGTTGCCTGACAACCAATGGGTTGCCAGTGCTTAGCAGATCGCCAAACTGCTCGTATGTTGCAAGTTATGTTTCTCTTGTCCTTGTTTTTACTGTTCATCAAAAATGGAAATTGATGAAATCACAGTTTTCAAACGTTGAGAGATCGTGTGCGACCAAATTTGACTCAAGGCGATGGATGAATCCTTTACCATGACATATGCACTAGCACATTCAGCATTGATCGTTCGCCAGTTTCTGGCAAAAAAATTCAATTCCCATCCTTGATCATCCTCCTTATTCGCCGGAATCTCCGCCTTGCTACTTTTCCCATTTCCAAAATGCAAAAATGTTATGATTAGGTATCACTGGGAAGATGTGGACTCAAAATAAAGCGAGAAACGACGACACAACTAAAAAGCCTAACTGCTGAGGACTTCCAAAGGTGTTTTAAAGAGTGGAAAAGAAGATGGAATAAGTGCATACACTGTAAAAACGATTCAGAAACATTCCTGGAAAATAATAGGCAGCTGATGTGCCCGATTTCAGCCAGCAACATATCTTACAAAAACCAGGAACGTTTTCCGATACTAGTCAGTAACATTTCTGAAATATTAAGAAATCTCCCCTATTAAAGCCAGTCGTGAACCTTCTAGAAAAATTAAATAGGTTTAATTTATTTGATTAGAACCTTCCTGATTTACCAAGAAAGCTCCAGAAATATTAGAGCAACCACGGCCAAGCTACGCGAAAGTTGCAAGCAAGAACCAAGCATATTCCTTCCTCGCAAAGCTGTAGCTATCCAGTGACTTACTTGCTCCCATTGGAAGCTTAATTAATCCGGACGGGCCATAAACAATCAAAAGCCGATACACTTAATAAACACGCTCCGTCAATATTTAAACTGGTACAAAAAATATTTTTCACACCAGTGCAAGGTCTGCATTCGTGCATCTTTTAGGAATTCAGGAAACTTTTAGCGAAGATACTTGATTTTTTGGGGAAATAGGTGAAAACCTCTGAAATCACGAAACGTTCCACGGAAATAACCAGTAACGTTTCAGAATTTTTTTACAGTGTAGCAACGAATGGTGATTACTTTAAGGGGACAAAATCGATGTGGACTAAATTTTTCAAAATAAACTTTTATGGCGTCCATTCGCGTGTTTATTGGACTGACTATATACAACAATGCTTAATTGCACAAAAATTGCAGATTTCTACAAACACGCAAGTAACCTCTTTTTAAAACCTTTGCAGTTCATGTGCTATTTTCTAATGCATACATTAATAATGTTTTGTGTTACTTGTTGGGGCTACTAACAAAATGTTTGGATATTTCGTTTCCTGTCCCACGCACCTACTAAACTCCTTCTCACGCTTGCTGTCATTATTTCTAAAAATACCTTTTATCACTTTTCTGGCGATCCTGTTGTCTTCTTTTCTCATCCGTATTGTGGAATAATTTTGAAGCTCCCTAATATTTTTAGGTGGGTCTTTTTTAAAAATAAGTTATCTGGTACTCCGGCTGAGCTACCGTTGTATTTGTTGTTACTTTTTTCGTTATAGATGGTCTATATGTAACATTGTATATACACAGTGCTGTAGTTGGAAAAAATTTAATAACTAATTTTTTTGATATGCTGAAATGGACGTGCGATTTTTGGAATGGAAAACATATCTTACCATTCGGCAACTGAGAAATATCTTACAAAATGAACTAAAATCGCTTTATGAATCTAAACCTGACTAAAGTTTTTTTGATTCATATTTCATAGGCACATTTTCTTACTAGATCATTTCAGTTATTTTTCTTAGATCATTTTAGTTATTTTACCTTAAAAGAATATTACTGTTCTAATGACACATTTCAAATCTACGTGAGTATGTCGTGTAGAGAGATCACCTGCATTTTTTTTTAAATGAACGAAGTCGTTCAAATGAACGAGTTAAATGAACGGATCAAAAGAATGAACGTACCTCTGATGAACGAATCATTAAAAAGAACGACATTGCCCACCTATAGTTAGAAGGTACTTTTTAAAGTTCTACTGACGATGAAACATAAATCGTATTCTCTTGAAATTAAAAAGTGTAAAGAACACGGCACGACTTTTTCCAATAAAAGCTTATAACTATTTAAAATAAACTGGATTTTGTATAGTTTATTCATCAATGGTTTTCACGCACATTAAAATGTTAAATCTCTGAAGAAGTTGAAGTTTTGCGTTAACATAATTACACTTTTTCGCCAAATTAATACCAGGATAAACGTGAATTTAAAGCGTATCATTTTATCTTAACGAAGTAATCATGAACATATTTAATTCTGATAATTAATCAATTGCTCCTCGCAATAAAAACATATTAGCATATTTTAAATAAAATTCATGTACTACTTAGCCGTAGTTTTACACATATAAACCTATCAGGATCAATTTTTTCCGTTATATTTCGAATTATTATAACAACGTTCATTGCTTTATATATTAGGTAACTTTCATATAAATCAAACAAAAAGTTATATATGATGCTAAATGTTTCGTATCTTTGGAAATAAGAGCAATCATCTCTTAAGTCAATTATTTTTATGTATCTAATGTGATGAACGAACAATATCTTATTGTACAGCGACAACGAAATTGGGTCAGTTATTTAACGATAAGTTCGCGTGTGTGGTAGTTATATTATCTTGTCAAGTATGATGTATAACAAAGTCATTGACAAAGGTCAATCCTAGCCATCAATTATTCTACGTCATCTAAATAAGAAACTACTCAATCATATCACTAATATGCTTTCATGGAGGAATATTAGTTCTTGTAGAAGTAACATAAAAGCTTATTAGTCTCAGTTGATTATTTCTTCAGGCTATATTTCTTAAGCGTAACTATTTATAGAAATTACCTCAAACCAATATATCCCGTTTTAATGACATAAGAATCCTTTATAAAAGGTCATTTTGGAAGCAATTTATGTATAGAAATTAAAAGGGTTGAAGCAACATAGAGTTAACTAAAATTTTTGGCAGTTAGGTTCAACAAGGATTTATCTGCGGTTGATAGTTCTCAAGTTTGCTTCGTTCAACTATAGTGCCTAGAAGGGCACTTCTAGGCACTATAGTTCTACAAGGAGTTATCTCCGGTTGATAGTTCTCAAGTTATTTTCTAGAATGAGTTTGCTGCTTTATTCGCTTGAGGCAACTTGGAGTTAACTTCAGGAGATTTCCCAACAACCAAAAAATGGAGTTTACTCTTAGTTGCTGCAAACCCTTCAATATCATTTTACGAATTCCATGGCCAACCTTTGTTTTGCCGTGGTAAGCACAAAAGTCGTATCCTCACCAGGTGGTTCTTTGATACATATTTTACCAAAATGCAATGTTCTATGGTCATTTGTGAATGGGAAATATTTTTTAAAAGCTTGGAAAATGTTGCATGTAAATCAAACAAGTGAGGCACAAAACTTTAAACTGCAATGTCTCATATTTTGATTATTGCGGAGATGACTTTTGCACTTAACACGGTAGTATCATGAACAAAATTACGACAAATTTCTTTTTAAAAATATCGTCTTTAAGATAGTCGTTACTTCATCTAATCTCCTTAGAGTGAAACTCCTTTTGGAAACAATGTCTGTGGTAGACACTTTTCAAAAAGAATCTCGATTAAAAGCGTGTTTTAAAAATATTTATAGCAATGATTTGTTGATATTGCAATGTAATATACAAGTTAAAATTGATTCAAAACAAACTTCTAATGAGCACGTAAATGATAAGAAGACTAATTTAAGATTGTACCTTTAGTCCAGGGTTTTCCAGAGTTGGTTTTACTAAGTGTCTATTGTATGAATGTATATACATATGACTATAGTGCCATGAGTAACTCCTGTTCTTCAAAGGATTTCGCGACTCAAAAAAGTTTGGGAACCCCTAGTGTGAACTGTAAGAAAATTCTGAAACGTTACTGATTATTTCCGTCTAACGTTTTTGGATTTCAATGGTTTTTATCCACTTCGAGAAAATCAAGTATCATTGTCAAATAAAAATTCTTACATTGCTACAAGTTGAACGAATGCAGATTTCTCACTGTTGTAAAAAATATTTTTAGCTCCCAGTTTAAAGATTAACTGAGCATATTTATAAAGTGTATCGGTTTCAGTTGATTACGGGTTGTTCGTGCGGATTAAGCTCCGAAAGGAAGCGAATAGAACCCCTTTAGAGGACAGGGCGACATTTCGGTTCCAAGGTAGCTTTGGATCTAACCCTGTTTCTAGTATTTATAAATGCGTTGCAATATTTGCTGATTGCTATGTTGTAAAAGAATTGAAGTTAAATTGAGTAAAAAGTCACTTAAGGCAAATCTAGAAAGATAACTTAATTCACAAATTCAACAAAAATGTTTCGGTAAATGTTTACTGTAATGAACGTCATTTCCACACCTAATTTGTTTTTAAGTCGTATTAATTAAATATTCTTCATTTACAGAGAAAAAGAACCAAAAATGAATCAGACAACGCAACTGAAGCTTGGGCACCAGTTTTTTGCAACGAAGATTTCGTTCAAATACTAATTTTGTCGCCTGATAATTTTGGAACCAAAATGTCGGATAAGTCAGCTCCCCTCATATAGTGGCCTTAGAAGTGAATAAGTCTTTGGAATTCGTAAGATTCCAGTGATTATTCCAGGATAGTTTCTGGACGGGTGTGGAATTTTAAGCGGAAAACATTCCTGTATATGCTACTGGCAGAAATTGGGCACATTAGCTGCTTATTATTTTCCAGGAACGTTATTTCCATTTCTGAATTGTTTTTAGTGTGGTTGGTGCATTTTAATGAGCGTTAAAAAAAATTTACTTAAAACCCTTGCTATTACGTAAATATGCTCAAATAATTACAATTAAGAGTAATTTAAAGCTGCATTTCTGATCATAATATGATAAAAAGGATATTGTTTTAAGGTAGAGAAACTGTTAAAAGAAATTGGCAAAATTTGAAGTTTTTTGACTTTTTGATTTACAAAGACTTATTAAGATAGAAATTTTAGTTTTTGTCTAAAAATTAAAAAACAGTTATCAGAGTAAATATTCAAGAAGTTGCCCGGATTTACATTAGCGTATGTTCCTTTAGACTAACAAGGAATTCGTTGCATTTGATGTATCTTGTTTAAGTGCTAAATTATTTCAAGCTTGACAACAGCTGAAACAGTTTTCACAAAACAAAACTAAAATCTTTATTAAAAACTAAAACAATTACCTGGGAATTAAAGGTTATTAGATTAATTCTCACAAAAAAATTAAACTTGATCCGTAGTCATTTTTTCATTGTTTCCAATATACCTCACCAAAACAAGTGTATTTTAATCGCACACCATATCTGAAACCAAAAGAAATTTAATTAACAAGAACTAAATATAATAATGATGTAAATGGAATCCTATGTAAATTATAACGCGTATAAAGTACAGGGTCTTTCAAAAAGAATGACCCGATTTCAAAAAATCATAACTATTCCGATTTTAATCCGATTCGTCGAATAAGGTATCTTTAGAAAGAGGAAAATGTTTCACGGAGTCGTGAAAACGAACTGAAAACATACATAACTGCAGTTGATGAAGATATGCTTGTAAAAGTTTGGGACGAATTTGACTACCATCTAGACCAGAGTTTCCCAAACTGTGATCCGCGAACCCCGGGGGTCCGCGAGTCCATGCCAAGAGGTCCCGCGATGCTATCCAGCTAAAACGTAAAATATAATTGAGATTGAAGGACGAGTAACTATATTTTAATTTAAAAAGAAAGCACATTTTTTGAGGAATAAAAAAGTTCTTGCTTGAGTACATGCAGGACGCAGCGGCCGCCCCCCTCCCCCCTCGGAAGTAAACATACTACACGTTAATTAGTTTTCTGTACGTGACGACGTTCATATTGTTACGAACTATCTTTACTAATAATAAAGAAGTTGAAAGTTTCTCTGTCTGGATCTCTGTCTGAATCTCTATCTGTCTAGATGTCTGGATCTCTCTCTGTCAGGATCTCTGTGACGCGCGTAGCGCCTAGACCGTTCGGTCGATTTTCATGAAATTTGGCACAGAATTAGTTTATAGCATTAAGGTGTGCACCTCGAAGCGATTTTTCGAAAACTCGATTTTGTTTTTTTAAATTTATATTTTAAAAACTTTTCACCGAGCAAATTACCACAACGTGAGCGAGTAAATTACCAAGTTATCGTAACGTGGAACCGTAACATGGGCAAGCATAGCAAATTGGCGAGAACATAGTTAATTGACGAGATATTCATCATCCATTATTTGTAAATATACAGACGAACCAACTGACCTTTTAATTTTCTACTACGAGCAAAGCCGTGCGGGTACCACTAGCCTGAAATAAAATGCAAACATTGAGGCACAATTTTACAGCTGGGATATTATTTCTTTATAGTAAATAAAAGTAAGGTTTCAAAGAAATTCTGGAAGGAAGTCTGTGGCGTACTTACGTTCAGGAAACCCCATAGCACCTACAGTCTTGAAATTTTGTACAAAATTATTTCGAGCCCCGGTGGTTTGCACTTTGGGCTTTGGTTTTTGAAATTCGAATTAGTTTTTTTGTAATTAATTTTTTAAGCTCAACTTTCGCGTACAAAAATTCCTTGCACATATTAATATTACATATCGTTAGAAAGGGTAGACTTTTCCGCGTTTAACGCAATTTGATACAATGCTCTAACTTAAATACGGCGGGAGTTATTTGCGTTTTTAGCTCAAAGTTTTTTAAGGCTTAGCTAAAATTTAGGCACTACTTTCTTCATTAAATCTATCAGTAAAAAGCAAAGGAATTGTCCCACAGTTTTCTTTTTGACACCACTGGAAAGAGTGGCTTTTTTTTACTCAAGATCTAACTCGACCTATGGTCCAAAAACTAAGCTTCTATCTCCAAAGGAAAAAAAAGTTACGAGCTGTTAAAAAAAAAGTTCGAATAATCTCATGTCCATTAAAATTATTGATGTTTTATTTGGTGTTGCCATAATTACGTCTTTTCGATTCACTTGTTTTTTCTTTCTTATTCACAAACTTTAAAAGGTTTCGGTTTTAACGTAAAATCATAGGCTCAACTCAATTCAAGCCTCACGCTAAAGAGCAAAATACATTACTAGAGACCACTAATATAAAAGCAAATTTTCAAACGTACAAAACTGCAGTTTTGCAATGCTCAGGAGCCCCTAGGCCCTTACGGCTCTGCAAGTTGGTATAGGTTATTTTGAAACCCGGGGAAAAGGTGCTTTTTGTTCCAAAGGGAGCTCACAATGCGTTTTTAATATCTTTCTTTTTAATGGACGATTTAAATCTTTGCGAATCAAAAAAGAGTCTGAAGCAATCTTCGGGGGTTGGTGAGCGTCACCGTGCAGGGGACAGAGCCCCCTAGTACATTAAATAAAACTTTTGATCCAAATTTTTCAAGACTCATCCATTTACATTAAAAAAAAGAGTGTGCTGAATTATTTTAAAAGTTAAAAATACTATTGATGAAAGTTATGCCTTTTAATTGAAGTAGAGTGTTTAATCGTAATAATTGTGTGATCCCTCTTTGCAGAAGGGACCATTAACTGGAGTTTAGAAAAATCGCATCTAATTCTGCCACCAACTGTGCCGACTTATATTTATAATTGCGTTTGTTATAGAATGTACTGGTAGATAAATGAAGAAAGAAATTTCAGAGAAATCGAAACAGCTTTGATGTTGAAATAATATCGGGTGTGATTCGTGCTGTAAAAATTGTTTATTCACGCTCTCGCAAAGTAATGCGACAAAATGTTCTAGATTGCTATTCTGATTCTTCCTCTACCAAAAAAGTAATTACGGTACGATTAACAGCTAGGATTACAATGGGGGTCATTTCCAATATGTTAAAAGTTTTTTTTTTTTTTTTTTTTGAAAGAACATGCTTAAAAATATAGGATCTAACCATTTTTTAAATAATTTGTTTAAGTAATATTTTTTAAAAATGACTTAAATCGGTAATCTTTCATTGCTTACATTTTTTGCCGATGACATCACAAATAATGAAATGTCATTCTGTGTTGCCATTCACAGAGCAAAATATTTGATTCTCATCTTTACTCATGTGTTTTGGCAACGATATGGTTGATAGCAAGCGTAGAGCGCAATTTTAATTCTCTTCTTGATTATCATAACGTGGAACTGCGGTACAGAGAGCATCATTTTTGACGTCAAGACAACATCATGTTTGAAAAATCGGACAGTTTAAAAAATTAATTAGAAAATAACTGTTGGAAAAATGAAAGAATTTTCTGGATCCATGTTATTATTTTTGCTTATTCTATCAATTTCAGTGACTAAAATTACAGTTTTGAATGAAGGAAACAACCCCATTGGTTTCAAACGTGTAATTTATTACGGTGTGTCGATTGCGATTTTGATTATGCTTACAGAATTGGAAAAAATTAACACTCGCACGTTACAAATGCAGGATGTTTATTATTCAGCGACTCTATTTTACAGCAATTTAGCGACGAAGAACAATTGCACGAGTATATTACTTAGTGCAGTTTAACAGCTTTTTAGTTGGAACGATTGTGAAATTCTCAACTTCCTATCTATAGTAAATAACATGTTGAAGAACAGCAGTGGTACTGTCTGACTAAATGGAGTGGCTTATATCCGGCTTATTGGTGGAAATGGGCGCATCTATTAATGTGCACTTTTGCCTCTATTATTTACCCCGTTTTATAAAAATGAAAATTTGCTCACGGCAATAATTTAATCTGAAGTATATTCGATATGTATTCTCACTACAAAAATTAATTTGTTTATTTATTCACAACAAAGTTTTGAGCTCACCATTATGCTTTTACATTCCCGAACGAGATACGAGATGAAAACATTTTATTTTCTTTTTGCTGTTTCCATAGTAACTATTTTTGTTTCCCTCATTTTATTTTGGAGAATGCAATAAATGAATACAGCACTAGTGACATTGAAAAAACGCGTGTCAGTATCACATCGCTATTTTCGACTTCTCCCCTCTAGATTCATTCAGATGGAATCATCTTTACTTGGAAGATTGCCAAATTTCATACGATCCGTGGTCCAACAGTAAAGAAATATTTTTCTTTTCTTAATCTGTTTAAAAATTGACAAAGGAGACAACGTTGGATAGCACTGTTAATAAAGTTATACGTTTGATCTCATCAAAAAGTCACAGAAAATTACTTCCCATTGCGAGATATAGTTAAAACGAGCTGATGTGTGCATCACATGACTTCCTTTTACTCCAATTTAATATCATTTTCTCATTATTAGCAGTTTTAATGTGATTCAATAGTTTACTCTCTAAATATCACCAACTGAGGCTATATTAAAACCAGATTTTTAAAAAAAATCGCGAAATTTGTTGCCAAGCTGGCGGCAAAACTTGGCGCCCAAAAGACTGGCGATATATCGCCAAGTGTCCGCCATAATTATAACATCACCTGAGTTTACATCGAAATTAACAATGATTCTCCCCCCCCCCAAAGCGGCAAAAGACCCCTTTAGAAACACCCGAATGCAAACAAAAAAAGAGGTGCACAACTGGACCCCACTAGGAGTCTTCGTACCAAATTTCAATTTTCTGGGACATTCCGTTCTTGAGTTATGCGACATACATACGCACGTACGCATATACGCACATACGCACGTACGCATATACGCACATACGCACATACATACATACATACGTACATACAGACGTCACGAAAAAACTTGTTGTAATTATCTCGGAAATCGTGAAAATGTTTATTTCCCGTGTCTATACGTTCTCAGGTACTTATCCACGTGTGATCGAGTCGAAAACAAAACTCAACATTCATTCGGAGGTGAGCAAAATGGAAATTAAGGTTGATTTCTGAGTGAAATTTTTTTCACGAATACAATACTTTCTTTTTTTTGTAGAAGGAAGTAAAAAGTATGCGTTATAACAACGTTAGCTCTTATCTCCAGATATAACTACTTTTCAACTATGATTTTACTAATACATACTGGGTTTTGTTTTCAGATTGCCCTTTTTTCAAAAATTTATTTGCGCTATAAAGGTAGCTTGTTAAAAAACGTTTATGGATCATATAATTGAATCAGTGGCGTACACAAAGTGTTTAAAAATCCCTTTATATTCCAATTTCACCTAAAAAATTCGTGCATTCCGAAGTTTTAATTTTTTCTAGGTTTTTTTGTTTCTTATATTAACAAAAAAAGAAAAATAAAAGCATTGAACTAGCTGAAATTTTCGAATTTCCAGTTGTTGTTTTTTGGGGGGGAGACATTTGGGGGGCGGGGTAAAATCCTTCGTCCAACAATATATTTATTAACACAATTTCATCTCGGTGCATATTTTTATCAAACATTCGTGTCAAATACTGTGCTCTAAATTTCACGATTCTACTCCAAAAAGTGTAAAATAAGTCTGAAGATCATTTACTTCAGTACAAGGACGGATACGGACGGCGGTGAGAGCGATCGCTCCTTTTTTCAGGGGCCGCTTTACGAACGCTTGCCCGTGTATTTGGTTGCCCATGGAACTGGTTTCTCGTTATGTATCTATAGTTGGGGCAAACCTAACCTGGCAGCATTGGGAAAGCTACGCAGATCCTAATCACAGCATTACGACGCTGGCAGGGTAGGTTTGCCCGAACCATAGTTAATAATTAAAATCTAAATACGCCATAAAAATACAACTCATATGAAAAATTAACACTTAAACTAGACTAACAGTGTTTTGTTCACTAACTTCAAAAAATATTTTTTATTCGTAAACTTGTTGTAGAAATTTAATGATAATATTTGTATTCTTAATTGAATTTGAAATAAAATTTCACTTCCATAACTTAAAAGAATAATGCATAATGCATGAAATGAAAACCAGACACGAGCTCTAAACGATATGCAGAACAATGAATAAATAAATTTAAAGGAAGATACAGCGTAAAAATGTATTAGAAAAGAAATAAATTTAACTGTCTTTTTTTTTTGCGCGGTCCGGGGTGGGGTGGGGGGTTGCGAAGTTCGTAATTTTTCATTTTTCCGGAGGGGGTCCACGGAGGTCTTTGGGAACTTCTGGCGTAGATATATTCCTTGCATCCAAAAGTGGAAACATTGAGCACTTTTAATTTAGTATGCAATAAAACTTTATTATTATACAATGGAATATGAAATTAATTTGAAGAGTCTATTTTTAATAGTTTTCATAATATACGCAGTTCAAGTCGGGTCATTCTTTTTGAAATATCCTGCGTACAATTACATAGTTATGAGGGATTAATCTTTTCCTACCTCAAATGAATTTTAAATAATTAAAATGTGTGGAAAACATATCTTGTGGAAATAAAACCATTCTTGTCTACATCCAGTAAGTCCTGTAAACCTTTGTACAATTGGGTACTCGTAATGTGACTTATTTCTTGCTGATGCTAAAAATATGCAGTATTGCTTCTATCCGATCCTACAATAATGGTGGTATTTACACTCTAAAGCCACTGTATAAGGGGAGCTGACTTATCCGACATTTTGGCCCCATAATCGTCGGGGTACAAAATATATAAGTTTTTGTACAAAAGCCTCGTTGCAGAAAACTGCGTGTCCAAACTTTAGATGTGTCACCAGATTGATGTTTCATTATTTTATTCTATAAATGAAGAAGATTTAATTAAAACAAATTAGAAACAAATAAGGTGTTAAGATGAGGTTACTAACTGTTCACATTTCCCGATACACATTTTTTGAATTTGTAAACTAAGTTAACTTTCTAGATTTACCTTAAGTGACATTTTACTCAACGTATCATCAATTTGTTTACGACGTAGCAACCAGCGGATATTATAACGTGTTTATTAATACTAGCAATAAGGTTGTATTGAAGCCAAAGTGTCGGATAACTCGGCCTGTTCTCTTCAAGGGGTTCTAACCTTCCCCACAGTCTGAAATAATCTGCGATTAGCATAAACAGCCCCACAGGCGCTATCCAGTAAATTTTACAGCAAACTAAGAACGGAGAAAATTGCAAGTCGTTTCATGACATGCACCCTATCATCTAAAACTGGCTCACAATAAACATTTTGAAACGAAAGCAGGGATTATTTTTCATTCAAATTTCAAAAGACCTCGTTCAAGAGGCGTAGCTTGTAAAGCCAGCTTGGTCCGTTGATTAATTCTAAAAGTTGATTCAAGTAGCTGTAGATATGAATTAACCAAAACAACCTTCAGAACTTGAAATAATAATAATGGACTTGAAGATTAAATACTATATGATTTTCTCATTGAAAAGTTAATAGATTTTTAAGTAGAAAAGCCACGGAGAGGTATTAAAGCTTCAAAACCGATGACAGAATATATATATCCGTACCTTGTTATTGTAGATATAGCGATGACATTTCTTGAGATTTGCCTAAGGGAAAATGAGTTTCCTCGTTTCGAAATTGAAAATTGTTATTTTATACTCAGAATGAGAATAAAAGTAGAAACTGTTTCATTGTTTCGTCCAAGGGCTATTTTTCCCTTTCGCTTCAAATTTTCAAAGGAGAAGTAGCCAATTTTCATTTTAAGCTATTCGTACACTCTTTATTGGCACCATTTATGATCAAGTCTCTTATATTGTTTAAACCAACTGTAAGCAAAAAACTAAAAAGATAACAGTTGCAAAATAATTTATTCCTTGGGCTTCTTGAAATATTGCACTTCTGAATCAATTGCTAAAAAAACTGATTCTGAACTCCTAATGTTGAAAGTAGAACCCCCTTATCTACAGTAGAACCTCTCAATAAGGGACACTAAGGAGACCAGAAAAAGTGTCCTTTAAATAGAGGGGTCCCTTCTTCAGAGGCAGATGAATTCATACATGTTCTGTGTAAGCCCAGTATAATTTCATAATAAACGTAAACTAATAACATTTAAGATTAATTATTGAAAAGGTTTCTGATATATACTAAATAAAATTCAGAAATATTTTAACTGGAAAAAAATCATATTAAAATTGTATCATAAATTTTATGGCATTAAAGTTTTGTAACTGGTTTTCATATTTCAAGTTTTCTGCCCAAAGCATGTTATGGGCGGCATACTATCTGTTGGGGTTTAGCCCATTTGGAAAAAAAAATGATCAGAGAGAAACGCATAAATGTAGGTTTTAGCAATAATTTTTGAATACTTACTTTTTTTTACCTATTAATGTCTACACAAACTTTTGCCAGTTAATTTTTGGACAAAAGAGAACCTTGAATTCCTATATATAAATTCAGTATTTCTAATCCATTTTTACAAAATTTTTGTGTTATTTTTCTCTGTGACTGTTCCTTAAATAGAGTGTCCCTTAATGCGAGGCAAAGGCATGGAGGTCCCTATTCAAAGGACCTGGGACCAGAAAAGAGTGTCCCTTAAGTAGAGGTGTCCCTTAAAAAAGGTACTACAGTAGTGACTTTAGTTGAAAGTATTGTGCCCAACAAACAATACTTTTGCCAGTTAATTTTTGGACAAAAGAGTACCTTGAATTCCTATATATAAATTCGGTATTTTTAATCCATTTTTACATAATTTTTGTGTAATTTTTCTCTGTGACTGTCCCTTAAATTAAGTGTCCCTTAATGAGAGGCAAAGGCATGGAGGTCCCTATTCAAAGGGACTGGGACCAGAAAAAGTGTCCCTTAAGTAGAGGTGTCCCTTGAAAAAGGTACTACAGTAGTGACCTTAGTTGAAGCAACGTGCCCAGCAAACTTACTAAATACGATTAATTTGTTTAATTCATACTCTTCAGTTAAAACAAAAAAATCATGATTTACTTCTTAAATATTGAGTGCTTCTGCAAAAAGAAACAAATAAATTCTCTTACAATTGAATACAGTTTGAATTTGCAAACACAGGCTAGCTCAGAATTTCGTCATCTATCACACACCGTTAATTATTTTAAATTACTCTGTATGGTTTGTGAGTAAACTAATTATCCCTCGAGGGGGGTAAAAAAAAAGTTTCCAAAATGTTTAAAGAACAACAACACAAAAAAATGTGGATAAATGGGGCAATCAAACCGTTTTGTCGCTTATAAGAACATTTTCTTCTAATTATCTCTAACTATTGTGCTAAAGCATTGTCTGGACAAGTTTAATTAAAGACCTAGTAATCTTAAGGCTTAAAAAATAGTATAAAATTGTCTAGTCAGTTAACTATAATAGCTCATCTATTTTTAATTAAGAAACTGTATCAAAGTAAAAGTTTTGTCCTCTTTTTGACTGAGCAATATTTTTCAGACGCAATATTGATAAAATTTCTTATTGCAAAAGTTAGTGTTCACTATGTTACAAAAAAAACGAGAAGAAACCTCTATATTATGTCAACAGAAAAGAATAAAACATCATAATTTTTTTAATAGATAATATTTCAATTAAAGTTTGAACTCTATCATTCTAAAACTACAGTTTCAGACCTCATCTAAAACGTTCGCATCAAACTAAATTCCTCGCTACATGTCGATTAGTTTTAATATACTTGAAGTTGACGGAGAAATTAATTTCGTCAAACACTTTTAATTATATCCAAATGAGAGAAAAAAAACATCACTGTGAGCAACTCTTAAAAATCATATTAATTTAGCTTCAAAACATGGAATTGAAGTGGTTGGAATGATACCAGAATAAATCATTCAAACGTAGTATCAAGTAAACAAAGGTTTCATAAAAATATCTGAAAAAAAAAAAAAACAGGACTGCGGGAAATTTAACTTCAAGAGGGAGGATTTGATTTATTTTGAATCAACTTTTGCCAAAAGTTCCTTGTAATTTCTTATTAGTAAAAGTTAATTGACTTACCCCACTCTTGTTCTACATTCACGATGGGTTTATCGAAAGAAAAATGCATGCAAGAACTGTAATCATCGGCGTGAAAACTATCATTCTAATCTGAAGAGCAGTTTAGGTCAGTAGATACATTTTGTGTGCTTTTATAGGAGAATTTATTTCCGTTATTGTTTTGAATAGTAGAAATTTATATTAGTAACTGAAACTTTGATTTCTTTGTTGTTATTTTTTTTACAATTGGTATTCTTTATATGGAACCAAAGAGGAACGCATAATAACCGAAATTGTAAAAAAATTGACTTACATAGCAGTCATTGTAACAGGAAAAAAGTATTAACTGTTAACTAAATGAATGCAAATTAATAAGAATCATAATATAAGCAGCGTAATAATTGCTAATTTACGCTAAAACAAAATGTTACACATTAAATTACTTAATTAAAACTTATCTATCGCTTTGCTATAATGCTGTAATTACCCCTAAAAATTCACTAAAAATGGCTGTAGTGTATGCATAAAACTTCTTTATACACAAATGCTCTTAACAATTTCGGCGCTGGCGCACCCTATTTCTAAAATCGTGAAATACAGTTACTGGGACAACTTATCTGACGGGGCATGATACCCCGACTTACTCTATAGAGATTTTGCCAAGGAGGTCCCTGAACCTATTTCTTTCCTTATTCCGTTGATAGAGGCATTCTAAAAATGCGATTAAGAACTTTAATTTCGTTATTATTTCGTCAGATTGCTTCTAAACCTCCTCCTGCTCATCGAATGTGGTCTAACTACTTTTTTAAAACTTCAATTCTGGAAAAGTTTCCGGGAGAGAGATATTCAAGCCGCATTATTTTTCTTACAATTATAAAAATGACCTACACTTGCGTTTCAGGACTTCAATTGGAAAACAATTAAGAGTACAAGGTTTGTCAAGGGAAGGGGCGAATGCCCCCCTCTCCCCTCCCTTGTCCTTGAGGCTTGTCAAGCAGTAACTGTTACTGGTGTTCGATATCACGACATTATAACACAGAACTGTCTGCCAAAATTGGTTGCTATTGATGCGGCAAATATGTGCTGGTTTTACAAGACGGTGACACATGAATCACAGATAGTGAAACAATTGAATAACTGCATGACACATTTCCTGGTTGTGTCATCTCTTGTTTCGGTTATCGGAATTGACCGTGATCGTGTGATTTCTTCTTATGGGGTTATTTGAAGTCAAAGCTCTATGTCCACAACCATCCGTACATTACCGTGTCACGATATCCAGCACCAGTAACAGTTTTTACTTGATCAGCCTCAATTTTCAGGATTTTTGAAATATTGTTCAATAATGAGAACACGTTGTAGTATCGTATAAAGCTACATTTTTACATATCCAAAACTCTGAATAGCCCAACTTTTTCTCTTTTTCAGGATTGCCAACAACTTATTGTAAAAATGGCGCCAATTTCAAATTTTGGAGTACCCTTAGAAACATGGAGCTCTGGTACCTTTACCCCAAATTCAATCCTGCTCCGACTCGGGTTACGCGCCACGCGCAGATTTGCGATCTCCGAGGGAAAATTACCGACTTCGACTCTTGAAATTATAAACTTTCGATTCCTGATTAAAATTCCTTTCCTCAAAATTAAGCAGACTTCAACTCTAAGACCCCGCAGCCGTGCTAGCAATAGATAAGAGGAATTTCAAAATCTCATTTTCCCAAAATATAACTGTTTGCACTAATAAATGAATATTAGGAATATCTGACACCATTATTCGCGACGGATAACAGAAATTTGGCTACTTCTTAAGCCGAGAGAGAGGTATAGTGGTAAGACGCTGCTGGTATCTTACACCGAAAGGCGCAGGTGCGAACCTGGGTACAGTCGGTGGATTTTCAAGATGTAGAAAAGTGACAGTGCTCATGTCGTATGATTCTTCGCCATGTAAAATATCCCTCGAGTACTCGTTTGCTTTTGGCAAAATTATCTTCGTAGGGAAGTTTCACTTCGAAGAGATCCCGGGTGCCTCCATCTGGCGGCGAAACTAGGGCGTCAAATCTCTCGTGGTAAATGCAACCCCCGATACTGGTGCTACATGAAAGAATAGATGCTATATCAGAAGATCGCACTAGATCTACAAAAGTAGGGAAAAAAACTGCTACTTAAATTACCATATGAAAGTTTTGCAACCAGTTGGAATAGTTTCTTGTGACCTCGAAGCACTTGCAATGCATGAAAATGTATTTTATATGTATGTGTGTTTGTATGGCTTTACCTTTCCTCCTATCGTTTGCTTCCGAAAGCATACACTGTATTTTTATGAGACGCTATGCTTCTGAAATTCTTCTGAAGTCCCTCAGAGCAACAGGTAAACTACTGTGAATTTCTTAGATATGTAACTGATGAATATAAGAATATATATTATTCAAAGCGAAGAAACTTTATGCTTAGCTTATTCTTACATTTGAAATTTGTTCTTCATATCTTAGTCTCCCACTTTTGCTTTACGGTAAACATTTTAACTTTTTTTACTACAATTTTCGTTTCGTCGTAGCTTTGCTATCTCATGCACAGTTTAAATAACTGGATAAGAATAAACGAACTCTGCGTAAGTCAAAATAGTGAAATTCAATACCAACCACTTATGGAACAAAAAAAAACTTGAGTTAAAGAACTCGCTGCAAGAATGTTCAAGCAAAAACGCATTAAGCGCAAGAAATTCCAGGAAAATCATATCATATATATGAATAAAATGCAATTTCTCCTTTCTATTAAATTTACAACATATTTTAAGGAAAAAAAAGCAGTCATAAAATGGCTTTATTTTACGCATTACTATTACTCCATATAGCCTCAAAATAAAAGTTGGATTCAGTATAAAAACTAGTTATCTTTTCTTTCCTTTTATTTATCTTTATTTTTACGGTGAATTTTTCATCCCAGAATAAAAAAGAAATTTCCCCATTCTTAGGAAAATAGATTAGGCTAATTTCAATGTAAAATAACGTTTTTCCTTCGATGGTTCTGGAACTGTTGTACCAAGAAGTCATCATTATTTCTTAAAAACGCGTATTTTCTGAAGCAGCTGCACACAATGTTTCGCATTATGGAAATAAAAATACATTAAAGCGAATCCTCAAATTTCAACGTTATGAAAAGACAAGTACTTTATTTCTTATATAATCATATAAAGAACTATTTTCCGATGTCTTTCTATGTTGTTGTTGGTGGTTTTTTTTAAAATTATTTTTATATTTTAGTAACATTATTTTTGATCAAACTTGGTTGAAATTGTAAAATGACATAAATAAAACACATCTAGATGTGTAATAAGGCGTAGTTTTAGAAAAACGAAAAAATATATGTAAAGAAAAGAAGGAGGAATACAATTAATTCAATGTGTTTCTTTCTCTTTTTTTTTTTTCAGGGCTCAAAAAAAAAAAAAAAACTATGACCATTTATAAAAAAAAAATTCAGTGTTTTATCACGGACAGTAAGTCGAGTTCATAAATGATTAAGAATAATAAAATAAACCCGAAATAATATTACGCTTAATACTGTTTCGAAATAAAATAAGAACCATGGATCTCTCAATTTTTACGGAGATCCCTTGCGATATAATGTACAGAACCCTCTTTTATTTTTGTAAAAACTTTGTAAAACAGATAAAAAGTGAGATAAAAGCTATCCCTCTCAGGATCCTTCTCTTCTCATTAATGTTTTACCCCCTAGTTTCTCCCCTGTGGAGACCATGATGCAAAATTTAATTTTCACTAAAAAAATAGCAAAAATTTGAATTAGTAATAGAAGAAAAAGAAATAACATCTGAATGTCCGCTCAATATGGAAAGCACAATGTTTAAAAGGATAACCGAATCACACAGACAGAATGCTTTTATTGCAAATGGCTGCTAGCCATCAAATCTCCCCCCCCCCCCTCAAAAAAAAAGGTGAAATATGATAAAGAATTTATTTGCACACTGCATTCCCAGCACACATTGAAACACTTCAGATCAGTAAAAGTGTTCTAAGTGTGTCCCAAAATTTGTTCCAAATGTGATCAGTTAAAAGAAATTGTGCTGAATCGCTTTCTGATTCTGTTCCTAGTTCTATTGAAGATAAATGTTAAATATAAACTTAGGAATACATTTGAAAATAGATTGAGAGCCCGTTTGAAAGCACATATTAGAAACACATTTCGGTAACTTGAGAAATCATCGCTTTCTTTTGTATAAATTTAATACCAAAAGCTTTCTTTAACCTCCAGTCAATAGAATCTTTCCATATGATTCCAGTCAATACAATCTTTCAATATGATTCCCCAAGAAAGTTTGTTGCTATGTATCTCTGCTGGCTGGTGCTGCAAAAGCTGACATAATAGGATGGCCTTTTTCTTGGAGAAGACTGACAATTATGGTTTGCCACACCTGCGGTTTCAACCACTTGGAACTGCAACCAGACAGTTAACCAGCATTTTTCTACATGGCTTGCTTTTTTCGCTCGGTGGCGGTTCGTAGAAGTTCATTCATTGCCCGGGGCTGCACTGACAGCTTCCAGCGAGATTGCTGATTTAATAAAAGGAGTGCTCCATAAGTGCTCTAAAAACTGCTACAAAGTGTTATAAAAGATGAGACGTGTGTCAATCTTCAAAACATGTTCTTAAAGCTGTGCCCTAAACCAAATAAGGGTTTCGAAAAAAAAATTTCCCAGAAGTGCTTTGAAAACTTCCAAAAAGTGTACTTCAAAATGTCCTAAAAAGGGGGACCAAGTGTCCACGTTTAAAAAGTGTCTGGATATTTGCAGTGAAGAGTAGATGGGGAAATACTTTTCCTTGTTAAGTGCATCAAGGCATTAGGATTTCGGCAATGTGTGTAGCAGTTGAGGATTCAGTAAAAAGAACATGACGCAATATTGATCATTTATAAGATCGAAATTAATGCTTTCAAAGAAGAAATAAGGTCGACTTACCCTACTGATAGCGTGAGATTTCGTGCTGGTGAGCCGCGGACTGAGTGTTGTTTCCCTAAACGCTTCGACCGCATCTGCGGTGGCCATCTTCAATGTTTGCGTGGTTGAAGCTTCCAGGGAAGTGACTTCCTACCAACTGATGCAGATTTCGAAGTGTTGTCATTATTTATGTGGGACGATCGAGCTCTCCCTTCGTTTTGAGCCGGGATTGGCTGATGAACGTTCGTCCTTGTTTCTGGTTGGCTGAAACTTGAGCTCTTTTCATTCTGGATGGGGTTGACTGCTGGACGTCCTCCGCTGTTTTAGGTTGGCTAAAAGTATCTCTCGGGGTAATCCGTCTAATTGCAGGGTAACAGACCACAGCACAACAACCCAGAATCTTACAACATCATTGACACCGGCCGTGAAAGCCTTCATTCTTACAACTTACACTACTGACCAAGTATTGCAAATTTCAGCAGCATAACATTGTTTCAAAAATTTGCTCTAAGATTATTAGTTTCAGACCTTATCTTATTTTTCTTTAGTGTAAAAGTGGTGGAGAAATTTCAAGCTATTACAAGAAGGATTTTAAAATCATTCATCATCAAAATATTTTGAAGATCGCTCAAAGTTGCAATATTTTGGGGAGGTAAATACATTTTAGAAAAATGTTTATGTTACATTTGAACTTTATCTCTAATCAGTGGCGTGGGTGACACCCGGGGTGGTAATTTGTAGTGTCAACTCCCCACCTCCCTTCCACAAGCGCAAAAAAAAAAGGATTTTAATGTTTTATGTAAGCATGAAATTCAATTTTCAGTCAAAAAACTAACAATACAAAACTTATCCTGAGCATAATATTCACTCCATGATGTTGGGTGGAATAATAGAGGGTCTCTGGGTGCAGCATTCCCCTCCCCATTTTTTTTTTTTTTTCAAATTTATACTCTTAAAAATGTATTTTAGCTTCATATTTTTCAGAAACTTGCAATTCCACTTTGGTGGTCACCCCCCAGACGGTGAAACCGGGGGGCCGGATCGCCCCCCCCGCCCCGTAGTGATGCCGCTGTCTCTATTATACTGCTCAAAACAATTAGGGGAGCACATGGTTTTAACAAAATTACGCAAAGACGTATGCCAATAAGTAACATAAAATAAATCATCCATAATTTAAAGCCTACCAGGAAATGGAAGAAAAAAACTTTGTATGCAAATCAAAGTTCATGATGTCAAAAACTAGAAAACGGAGATAAGGGCAGAAATCGGGATGTTGCAGAAACGTCTGTTTTATTGCCGTAACTGTGAAATTCGATTGCGCAGTACTTGCATTTGAGACAAGGTTACTTGAAAATGTCTCAACAACGTGATTTACCGGAATCCATGGTATGGCGTGTTATAGACAGACTGGAATCCAAGCAAACACAGCGTAGTGTCGCGGACGCTGTTGAAGTCGCCAGAAGTGTTATTGCAAAGCTGTGGAATCGATTCCAAGAAACAGTAAATGTTAGATGTCGACCAGCGAAAGGTAAGCCATGCTACACTACAGCAACTGATGACCGGTATATACGGTTTACAGCCCGTCGAAACAGAGCAGAGAATGCTACGCAGCTGCAAAGATAGTTGCGCTTGGCTACAGAACGAAGTGTAGGTAATCGACTTCATAAGGGAGGGCTCTATGCACGTTGGCCAATGGTTGCATTCCGTTGACCCCACGCCACCCTGTGACCCGAAGAAGATGGGCCACTGAACATTGAGATTAGGAGCAACATGATTGGAGCCAAGTGCTGTTTACAGACGAGCCTTGGTTCAGCCTGGAATGTGACACAGTGGCGTGTTCTGTTATGGAGGATCAGGGGAACTCGAAATAACCCCGCATTCGTTCGTGAAAGATCACAAAACCGACGGGCTGGTTGAGTGGTTCATGGTGGAATCAGCACAGGCGGACGTACGGACCTGCATATCATTCGGAAAGGCACTTTGACGAACCGAAGGATACTGAGACCTCATGCCACCCCTTACGCTGGAGTTATTGGATATTCCTTTGTTTTCCAGGATGATTATGCCCGACTGTATACAGCTCGTCTGGTGGAGAACATGCTTGAAGCTGAAACAATACAGCGTATGGAATTCCTGACCTGAATCCAATCAAGCATGTTTGGGATATGCTCGGACGACGCATTGCTGCGCGACCAAGGCCGCCTATTACTTACTGTTCGAGACTTGGAGATTGCACTTCTTGAGGAGTGAACCGTATTCCCCAAAGTCAGATCGATAACCTCATAGCATCCATGGCAAACAGGTGTGCAGCAGTCTTAGCTGTTCGAGGAGACCACACGCCCTACTAAAACTCATGCATCATGTCTAAACAGTACCTTTTTTTTATCGTTTACAAGTAACCAAATTGTTGCCCCAAATCGTCGTTTGATGTTTTTTACATATTTTTAAAGAATTACAGCTTAATTCCAAATTTTTTTACGTCTTTTTTCTGTATTGCGCATTGATATGCGTGTATTATCCATTGCATGCCAAAATTCGTGGCAGTCTCGCTTCTTTTCTTCACATTTTTGCTTGCTCCCCTAATTGTTTTGAGCAGTGTAGATCATATAATGTCGTAAGTTTGATAATGAGAATTCTCTTTTGGAAGAATTAATGTTGTATATAAGTTTAATGCAACGAAAAGGGCTCCTGCATGTATAATAACTTATACTCTAACAATCCGATCAATTTCTATAGTTTTTTGGAATGCTTTGTTCTTTTTGAAACTTCAGGGTGATTCCGAGCAGAATGACGCTAAACAGCACCCAGCAGAATACATTAACAGATGATAAAACAAGTACTGCACCTTCAGATAGCAACTTTGATGAAACATAATGCATTAAAAACTGTATGACTTAAAATGAGCAGCAAACTAAATGAAACGCATATTATGTGAATTTAATTTTTAAAATCCTATGCTGTTTTTTTAACAGACGACGTGTCATCACCAGCAAATGAATTGGAAAAAAAATTAAAAAAGAGGGAGGGAGCAAAAGAAAAGAAAGTTAAAGACCGAAAAGAAAAGACAACCTGTAGTCTTTCCCTCCAAAAAAAAAAAAAAAAAAACCGTGCTGATTCTTGTTACAAGTTTTTTTACAAGCACGAAATGAAGTACATTAGCTAAATACGGGCTTTAGCTGAAGGGTAACTATTAAATTGTATTAACTGAAAAAGATTTCACGTAATTTTCAAGCCAGGAAATGACTTATAAATTGAACGCGACTCAGAAGTGAAATTTCGTTTGAAAAAGTGTTTTCAATCCAGTCAATTTTGCATTTTCCATGGAAAAATTGGAACCGAACGTTTTTATTAACAAAAAGCTCTGCTATGTCTTCCTGATTGATGTCTGAAAAGATCCCAATGCTTTGCTTTGCGCTTCCCTCCTTTTTTTTTCTGGAGGGGAGGGGGTGAAAGGGAAAATTTTGGACTAAAAGAAGGTTATTTTGCGCTGTATGGAATTAAAATAACGCTTTTTGTGAAGAAAGTTATGACGTGGTTTAATTTTTTTTCCTAGAAACACCCTTTCTTAGGCTAATTTTACTCGACTATTTCCACTTTGCACGAATAAATTTCAGTGCACAGCAACAAAAATAACTTCATTTCACAAAGCATTAAAAACCCAAACAATTTGCCCAACTTAAAAGCTTCATATTATTTTCATGCTAACTATAAAATGCGTCTGCCTTTACTTTCTGCTTTTACAAACAATCATACTCTTCTACATCTTTAGGACACACTGTGTATAACTTAAAATGTATGTAAACTCGGAATTACTCAGCATAGCAAATGTATCGCAGCTAGATTGTATCCGGAACTAACACGCAATTTATGTTTCTACCGACAGAAGCGGAAATATACATTGTGATTGTTAACGCTAAAATAATTTTGCCTGGTGTTTTCACCTCTAACCAAAGATTAAAACGTTAGTTTGCTACCTAACTAATGATGTTTCGTAATGAAATTGCCAAGCTCTTCATCACTTTGTGAGTATTGATGAGTGAAAAACAACGATGTATTATTAGTTGTTTGCTTTTAAAAATGGGCATCATCTATGGATATAAAATTATTTTTTGTAAAAATAAATAAAGCGACTGTAAAACTGTTGTAGGAAACAACTCTAAATAGTAAAAAGTAATTAAATTCTTTGAATACCCTCGATACAACTTGACTGAAATGAATAATTACTGAAATCGGTGGCAAACGATGCGTAAAATGATGTGTAAATATGTGTATATTTAAAAAAAAATACTCAAGATTAAGAACGAAACATTTATACGCCAAAGTAAAATGTAATGTAATGCGAATGCTACTGAAGAACCAAAGCACATTAAAACTTCTATTTGTAATTGAATTATGGTTACGTATGATTTTGTCTATATTGTTTTTTCCCCCCACACCAAAAACGATGATGGAAAATAGTACCAATGCAAATAATAAAATTATTGGAATCACTTTTTAGAGCAATATCCAGCAGCAGCCTTGCAGCCGGTTCTTATTTTTTCAATTTTTTTAAAGAATATTTTTATTGAATTCTTTAGATACATTTTGGAAATAGCATAATGTTACATTCTT
Organism: Uloborus diversus; assembly: GCF_026930045.1. Taxonomy (NCBI): domain Eukaryota; kingdom Metazoa; phylum Arthropoda; class Arachnida; order Araneae; family Uloboridae; genus Uloborus; species Uloborus diversus. The sequence continues at coordinate 118,087,357 of NC_072738.1, forward strand.
TTATTATTTCTACAGAGTGTCCAGCAAAGGACTCCCTAGTTTCAAAATTAAATATCTCGAAAACAAAGGACGATACTGGAATAAAATAAACGGTATGTTTATTGTGAAACCCATAAAATCACCTCAAGGAGCTTGGAAATCAGTTTAAAGAATTGTCAACATGTGGCGCTGCACGCTCTAATTGCAATAAAAGTCTCCATAAATAATGCTGCGAAGAGGTTGGACGATAATTTTTAGCGTGGATATAACCATATCTGAGAGGCCAAACTACTTCTGAAACAATTAGCCTCTTCGCAGCATTATTTATTGAGACTTCTATTGCAATTACATCGTGCAGCGCCACCTGTTAGGAATTTTTGAAACTAATTTCCAAGTTCCTGGAGATCATTTTTATGGGTTTCACAATAAACCTATCGTTTATTTTATTCCAATATCGTCGATTGTATTCGTGATATTTAATTTCGAAACCAGGGAGTCCTTTGCTGGACTGGACACCCTGTAACTGCTTCATGTTCAAAAAAAAAATATTAAAGCGTCTAAAATTTTAAATGATTGGCTCTAGAAACTAATCCACGTTAATATCTGGGAATTGACCCTACTAATTTAATTAGAACAGTTTAAGTATTAACGATTTTCAAAACCAGTTTACATTTCGCAATAATATGTGTCCCGTAACTGGTAAGAAAAATCCTATGTATCCTTACTTGACTCCGCGGTCTATTTATTATTGTCAAAGATGAATATAAAAAATACCACTAGAGCAAATCATACACTGTAAAAAAATTCCGAAACGTTACTGATTATTTCCATGGAATATTGCGGGATTTCACGAGTTCTCACCTATTTCCCCATAAAATCAGGTATTTTTTCAAAAAAGTTTCCTGGATTGCTTCAAGTATCATGAATGCAGACTCCTCACTGGTGTGAAATCTATTTTTAGTTACCAGTTTAAATATTTACAGAGTGTATTTTTTAAGTGTATGGTCATTAGCTTAGTTACGACCCATTCAAGTTGACTAAGCTAAAAGCGAATAAATGTCTGGATAGCTGCAGTTGTGCAAGGCAAAAATTGCAGGCAAGGGTTCTTACTTGCAATTCTGATTTGGCTATTGATGCGTCTGGAGCTCTGTTAGTAACTCCGGAAGTTTTTAATTAAATGTATTCAAATTACCGAAATTCCCATAGCTTCTCTAGCCTGGCTTTAATCGGTGAGATGTCTATATTCTTCAGAAAGATTCAAGGATAATTTCAAGAAGTTACTGAATTTTAGCGGAAAACGTTCCTGGTTTTTGCAAGATATGTTACTGACAGAAATTGGGCACATCAACTGCCCATTAATTTCCAGGAAGGTTTCTGAATCGTTTTTACAGTGTAGTAAGTGAATTTCATGTTCGCTCCAGACAAGCTCTCATTCAAAAACCTCATTATGATTAGTATGATAACTATAAGAACTACTATTTTTAGGCACTCACTTCATTTAAGAATGCTCTTTTTTTTTTCTTCTTTTGGCAAATGAATTATACGGAATTTTTGTGAAACTTTCATTTTTTATTTTTTACGATGTACGTTTGGTGAAAGCGATAACATTTAAATCTGTCGGCAGCACTTTAAAGTCCTTTGGTTACGGTCACTTCTACGATAAACTAAAAAATAAAGAGCTCATTAGCGGAAAAAAAAGAGGATTTTTTCCCCCTTTGTGATCAAAGATAATGGAAATTTATAGCAAGGCTCTTGAAATTCAACGTGGGGGCTTATGAAAGACAAACTTTAAATTTGAACTTCTAACTTATAGATTTTTCTAATAATCATTAAATCTTCGCTAGTTTGATAAAACACTAATTAGAACGATAACTTCCCGTAGACTGCTATGCCGCCCAACTTCTGTATCAGTTAGTTTCTTGCTCAAGACAATTTGCAATTTCGCATTTAATTAGTTAGCTAGTTTGTAAAACTCAGGCATTCTTTACGAAGAAACTCTTATTTTCATTAAAATAAAGCCAGCCAAGTAATTTCGAATAAAAATGAACTTCGGACTCATCATAAGCATATCAGATTATTACACTGAGGTTGTCATTTATTTTAGTTGTTATAAGTGTTATTTCCGACTCAGAGAGGTGTTCGTGAAATTGCATCAGCAGTTTGGAACAAAGAGAGGAAGGGTGTAACAAGAAATGTAACATCACACGCTTTGGTCAGAAAAAAAAATCTTATATTAATTTATAACTTTTTTTGGCGATATCGCACTCCACAAAAAAAGTAACAAAACATAAAAAAAAGAAAAAGAAAAAACAGCATTGGAAAAAATCATGGTTTTACGTAATAGTGGTTTTACGCAATAGTGCTTTTAAATGATTTGGTCTCAAGTATTACATTAAAAGAAAAAACAAAATTAATGTGATGTGTACTGGTTAGTGTCTGCTCTCTAACATAGTAATGCATACTTAAAATTCAAAATATTTTCTTTTTTGTTATGAAATTTTCATGATGTGTCATTATTGACAGCACCGTTTTTACACCAACGCACACCAGTTCTCTGGGTGACTTTTTTTTGGCAAGAAACAACACTGTATAAAAGATTCAGAAACGTTCCTAGAAAATAATAGGCAGCTGATGTGCCCAATTTCTGCCAGTAACATATCTTGCAAAAACCAGGAAAGTTTTCCGCTAAACATCAGTAACCATTCTGAAGTTTTAAGTGAAACTTTCTGAAGAATTGGAAAATCTCCCCCGTTAAAACCACAGTCACGTCCCAGCTACCTTCCAGAAAAATTAAGTACCATCACGAGATCTGCATGCAAAGACCAAGCACATCCCTTGCCTGCAATTCAACAGTGATTAAATTAAATCACTCCCACTGGGGACGTAGTCAATCTGGACAAGCCGTATGTGATCTTAAACCGATATACTTAATACACATGCTCATTCAATCTTTAAACTGGTAGCTGAAAAAAAATTTCTACACAGTAAAAAGTCTGTATTCGTGTATCTTGTAGCAATTCAGGATACTTTTTTGCGAAGATGCGTGGTTTTACGGGGAAATAGATCAAAACCTGTGAAATCCCGAAACGTTCCACGGAAATAACCAGTAGCGTTTCGGAATATTTTTATAGTGAGCATCAAATTTAGACTTCAAATCAATAGCGTGTACGTTTTCTCAAATTTTGAAATGTTTCACTTCTCTAGGTGGGGTGCGATATAGCGTGACAAGGGAAAGCTAGGAGAACTTTGTCACAAAGTAGAGGGATTGGGTAGAATAGGGGAAATACGGGAATCAAATTCATAACGCCCACACAATATCGATCCAACATCAGGTGCCAGTCTCAAATATAACAATAAGAATTTATATTCCAACTTGGTTGAGAATAATATGAGGAAACTTGCACCAAGAGTCGCTTAAGAACCCATATTCTATATTACGCAATATTGTATATCATCGATAATCAATGAGAAAATAAATGCAGCATGGAAAAGTATATTTCATTGCACAGCTGCATAATGCTCGATAAATTGAAATATCGAACGTTAAAGTTCAAGAAATTTCCAATATTGAAGAATGCAAGTAATTAACTTTTATCATTCAAGCAAAAAAGTTTCGAAGTTAATTAAATACGAATTTGTCATTTTAGCTTCAAAGAGCAAATGTGTGACTTAAAGTGGCTATAGAATTGCCCTTTTCTAAGGATTTACTGTTCCAATCAAAATATTAGTAGTATTTGACAAACATTGACAAAATTGTTTTTCACGAGAAATTGTATCCTTAATTAGTTTTCCAGTGTATTTTAATTAAGTTTAACCGAAATCGTAGATTAAACGAGCATAAATCTGTGTTTGATTACTGCAACAAAAGCTTTTATATTTTAGTAGGGGAGAAGGGGACTAGTGTGGACAAGAAGCTAGTGTGGACATCTGGAATAATTCTGTCATTTGTTTTCCAAAATTTCTCTGTTAATTTATGCGTAATGACAACACCAACATGCACTTCCATGTGTAGTTTCATGACAACACACTTGATACTTCAGTAGCAAATTACGAAAGAAGGTTTTCATAGTGGAAAAGTAAGTTTCGGATTTTCTTTTAATTAATAGATTACACTTTTTTAATTTATTCTTTCAAGTAAAAAAAAGATAAGATATCATAAATAAATGTATTAAATATATATTTTGGTATTAGGTTCTGTTGTGCATTGTTTTAATTAATAATTAAAAGACTTAGAAGAAAACATTGCCCCATGGGGTTAGAGTGGACACACGGTGATGGGGCTACTGTAGGCACATGGTAATGAGACTTCCGTGGACTCATGCCCGCACTAATCCCTTGCAGCTTTCAGTGAGAAAAAAAATACGGAGTTAAATATAATATATTTTATGTTATTTGCCTGATTAGATTAATTTTGACAAGTATGCATTAATTAATTAAACTACAAAGAATTTTATGTCCCGTTTTTTCATATTTTAAGTTTCATTTACAAAATAAGATAGATTCTTGTAAAGTTATGAGTTCTTTTACAAATGATTTTATTTATTTATTCATCACAATATATTTTGGGATTTTATTCTTTACTAATTGTTTCATAAAATGATTTATTGAAAATGATAAAATGATGACATTTAGAAAGGATTCTGAGTGTTTTTTTCACACATTTAAGCCTTTTTTGTACTACACGAGTTTGCTTACTTAAAGATGATAAATCAATTTACCAAGTAATTCTGTCATTTTTACACATTTTTTTATGATTCAAATGACCAATGACATAAGATTTAATGACTTTATGTTGGTAAGTATATGAAAAAAAAATTAGTATTTTGCACTATGTTGAACGAGTGGAGACCGTATACAAATCAACTGATTTCATTATGCATTTCTTGTGGTTAAAAAGTGAACAAAATAGTTCTTTTAAGACCAGAAAATTATTATTTTTCCACGATGGAAAATATGTGTCTCAAATATCGTGAAATGAAACTGTGCGGAAACTACCATTACCAGATGTTGCTAGTAGCACACTAAAAAAATTCCGAAACGTTGCTGATTATTTCCGTGGAACGTTGTGGGATTTCACGGATTTTCATCTATTTCCCGTAAAAATCAAAAATCTTTGGGCAAACGTTTTCTGAATTGCTACAAGTTGTCCGAATGTAGACTCCTCAATGGTGTGAAAAGTATTTTTAGCTACCAGTTTAAAGATAAACTGAGTGTATTTATTAAGTTTATCGTTTAAAGTTCGACATCGGTCCGTCCAGGTTGACTAAGATCTCAATGAGAGCTCACCTCTGAATGGGAGATGTTCATTTTCTTGGGAAAGTTTAAAGGATAATTTCTCGAAGGTTACTGACTTTTGCAAGTGGTGTCTTGGGAGAAATTGAGCATATGAGCTGCCCATTAATTTTTAGGAACGTTTTGGAATTGCATTTATGGTGCTTGTTCTATTCTGGTGCATCTCACGTAATATTTAATATTGATATCTTTAATAATAGTGGTATTAAAATAGCCCTTTTTCACCTAAATAAAAGTGAATAGGTTTTAAACATTTTAATTTGTGTTTTAAATAGTTTCTTTATTTTTAGAAAATTCATAGCTACGAATTGGTATCTTGAACTTTTATTATTAATTAAAATATGCTTTGTTAGGGTTAACTTTGGCTAAGGAATAAGCTATTTGGATTATATAAAACTTATTTATTTATGTTTACAAATCCACTGTTTACATTGCTTAATTAGTATTCTAGCTTGTCCACACTAGTCCCGTGACGTGGTGCTAGTGTGGACAGAAACTACCTTTTTTGAAAAAAATTTTATGAAACAGCTGTTTTGCCAAATGTTTTAATATATCAATTAAAATAAGTGTAAAAGTGCAAATTAGTGTAAAAAATATCAACTGCATGAAAAACAGTATTCAGTATACTTGTTTGCCAAAAATGCAAAATATGTCCACACTAGCCCGCTTCTCCCCTATCATATTTTTTTAAAAGAAAAGAAAAACGCTTCAATTGAAAATTTAAGTGCACTTTCGAAAAACTTTGATTACTTGAAAAGCAACCCAGTTTAAAAAACTCTAATTTTTAGTATTCTGAAGAATAAACTAATTAGGTTTTGAAAAAGCAGTAGTTATTTTACAGTTAAAAGTTGTATTGAATTAAAACCTCTTCTTCGAAGCTTTAAGAAAACAAATTAACGGAGACTTAAGCAAATGTAAAAAATAACATCTTTATCAGCACATATGTAGTAGTGGAAACGATCATGACTATATGTTTGAATTTAAAAGACAAAAAAAAAAAAAAAAACAGAGTTATGTTTCATGATAGTATACAGGGTGTTCCATTTTAACCTGCAAGACCTTTATTTTCGCAACCGTTAGTCCTAGATGTATACTTCCAATTTTTAAAATGTTCAAAATCAGATGCAGAGTTAAGATATTGAAAGTTCGAAGTGAAAAAAAAAAAGTAAATCAAAAAATAAAAACTTTTACTTTTATACAGGCCCCAGGTCCCCTAACTTATATTTAGGGAAATAATTTGCATTGGAAAGTAATTCCAACACAAAAAGTTTAAAATTAGTACGACCAATATCCACCGAGATATGAAAAGCAGCGTTTTGTGACTTACATCATTGTATACTCGGCGTCAATAACACGTTTTGGGGGGAAATATAGCGGTTAACAAGTATTTAAAATCATATGTGTGTATAGAGTGTGTTTTTTCAAATTGTTCGAGATTTTGTAGTGTGTTTTTGCGTATCACTGCATAACATTTGCATTTATTTTTGAACAGCAATGAAAATATATAAATACTTTGATTTTCTACTTTGACAACCTGCCATTCTTCTGAAAGGGCGATAAGTTCCAATCTCATCTTCTGTATGGTCCCTTAAAACTGGAATATCTCCTTGAGTTTTAGTCGCACAAATGTCAATTTGTTCGTGTCAGTAATAGTTTTAAATGGAGATTATTTCTCTAAATATTAGTTAGGGGACCTAGGGCACGTATAAAAAGTTAAATTTTGTATTTTTTGACTCCTTTTTATTTTTGCTTCAAACTGTCAATAACTTAACTCTACATTCGATTTTGAACTTTTTTGCAATTGAAAGTATACACCTAAGACTAACGGTTGCGAAAATAAAGGTCTTGCACGCTAAAACGAACACCCTGTATAAATCTTTTCATATACTTATATTGTTTTTAAATACTTTTTGTATAAGTATTCTTAATAAAGTCAACAAAAAATTAAAGTATCAAATGCACAGCAATTCCCCACTTTATTAGAGCCATTGGCCATCAGATCGTACAGTTATTGGTCATACTAAAAATATAAAATGACAATGAGAACTAAATAACCGAAATACTACTCTAGTTTGTTGGCATATCTCCACCTGCTACTTCCTAGCGTATGACCAAAAAATATATACCTTTTGCCCCCCCCCCCCTTCAAGTAAACTATTGCGACCTTTATCGTGACGTCTGTATAATACTCATATGCATGTATTTCGTATAATTCAAGAGCGGTATACTGTATAGAAAGTAGACGATTTGCATGTAGGGTCCTTAAGGGGGCACCTTCCATTTCGGTTGCATTCCGATATCCAAAGAGGTGTCTTGCGCGTCTTTTGGAAAATTGACGTTAACGTCAATTTCGATTTAGTACCATATCAACTCCGTACCTACTAATTGGTTTATCGAATTTTAAATGGCACGGCAAACCGTGGTAAGTGAGTCGGTCATTTAGATCTCCGCTACTGAAGGAGAGGGAAGTCTCTAGTATCCTGTACCAGAAGTAACTGCTAGCGACAGACCCATGCACTTTCGGGTACACGGAATTTACGAGCATGTATTCAGTACGTACTCAGTCGATATCTGGCATCAGGTTCAGCACCCAGAGAACTCCGATTCCTAGTCCCTTATTGAACTGGCGCTACTAATACCCACAGCCTTGTCAATGCAGACAGAAGTAATGTCGAAATTGTGGATCACTTGGCCATATTTCGCCAAGCTTTCGGCTGCCATTTTTTTTCGTCAATATAGGAAATGTTACCAAACATTTAGTGTCCAAACTCGTTTCGCCAAATTTATCGCAAACTTGATTACATGTCTCCAAGTTGATGAAAAATTTGGTCACAACAAATGAGAAGCCAAATTCAGCGGCAGTTTGGTGATACTGACGAGCAAATTCAAATATTTAGCAAAATTCAAGGAGAATCAACGCTAAAATTGCAAGGAACACATTGCTATAATTATTCGAAATTTTTTTGACAGTTAGTGATTCTCAAACCACAACTTTTAGATAAAAGGAATGTATTGTTATTTTGCACCTCAAATCAGCTTAATAGGTATCTTATCTGTAGAGGTTTTTTGTAACTGTACTGCATTACTATGTTCTTTTCAAAATATCATGTATGAAAAATATTTTAAATTATGAGTTCATTATTTATACTTCTAGAACTGTAGCAGTGCTGCTTTTAATAATCCTTTCAAGTTTTTAAAGTATGCAATATAATTTATATAGTAGTTTATTACAAATGAAGGTAAGGTGAAAAATCTGAAAATACAAAAAAATTACAAGGAAAAAAACGCTGAGTCTATTCGTATATAAAATGTATTGAACCTCACTAATTAATTTGTTTTTAACCCTTTTAGTTTTGTCGTGAACTGTTTGTCAAAGAAACTTTCGCAAATAATGTGTTTCTTAATTAGAAGATAAAAATTAACTTTGGAGGTTATGCAATAAGTAAAACGTTTTTCAAAAATAATCACAATGTAAACACTAGTATCACTGTAAAAACGATTCAGAAATGTTCCTGGAAAATAATAGGCAGCTGATTTGCCCAATTTCAACTATAACATATCTTATGAAAACTAGGAACGTTTTTCGATAAAAGTCAGTAACTTTTCTGAAATATTGGGAAATCTCTCCTGTTAAAGCCAATCGTGTACCTTCTAGAAAAATGAAACACATTTTATGTATCTGATTAGAACCTTCTTAATTTCTCACGAAAGCTCCAGAATCATTAGAGCAACCATGGCCAAAGCTACGCGCATAATTGAAAGCAAGAACCAAACATATTCCTTGCCTGCAATTCGCGTCTCGCAAAGCTGCAGTTATTCAGTGACTTATTTGCTCCCATTAGGAGTTAGTCAATCTGGATGGTCCGTAATCAACCTGAAGCCGATACACTTAATAAACACGCTCAGCCGATGTTTAAACTGGTAGCAAAAATATTTTTCACACCAATGAAAAGTCAGCATTCTTGCATCATTTAGCAATTCAGGAAATTTTTTTGCGAAGAAACTTGAATTTGCGGGAAATAGGTGAAAACCTTTGAAATCCCGAAACGTTCCACGGAAATAATCAGTAACGTTTCGGATTTTTTTTACAGTGTAGAAAAACAATGACAGTTACTTATTCACCTGTGAAGTTTCTGACAATTTATGAGATTAGTTTTCGCTGAACAGACATTTAATATCGTAATAAACTCAAATCTTAAATTTTATAATTATTTTTAATTTAGGAAATGTTTTCTTGCTTAATACTATAAAAAATATTTTCGGCGTTTTTTTTCTCTTAAAAAAATATGTTTAAAAGTTTCAGTTCACGGCAAAAACATTATACACAACTAACTTTAGAAATTGTGTCATGAATTTATGCAACTTTTTAAAACTAGTTTTAGAAAATGATTTCTAAAAAATAATGTAATTTCTAAGCAATAATATAATTTTATTTTTTAGTTTTAAAGTTGTCTTTCACTGGTATCCCAAAAATGCAAGAATTTCATTTCTTCCAAATCTACGAAGCGTATGTGATTACGAACAAGATGCAAGCGCAATGAAATATATTGAAAAATAACTGCAAATTATAAAGAGTTCTTTGTAATTTGCAGTTATTGTGGAAATTATAAAGATTTCTTTATATTTTCCTGAGTAATATAAATACTAGTTCTTAATTTTAATATTTTTTTATTTGCGTTTCGACTTATTTATTTCTGCGAAATTTCTGCAGTTTGAAATAGCCAAATAGATTTACTTATTTTTGGATGTCATACATTTGTGTGGAGGTATCTAATTGTTTGGGTAAACAATTAAATCATTAGTACTGACACAAATTCCTGACTGCGAAGGGTATGTACTTCCTTATAATTATTGCAACTTTAATAGCTGTTATTGTGCGTTTTTAAATTCCTAAAACTGTTAACAGAGAAATTTTGAAATATACAAGACAGAGGATGAAAAGAGAAAGAGAAAAAAATATTTAAAAATGTTTTCTGAAATTAAACCAATCAAGTTTTTACTTTTTAATAAATCATAAAATAATATTAATAGCTTCCCCCTCAAAGTAATTAAAAATCACCTACCTTTCCAGGCGCATTTTCCTTTTTTTGAAACACAAATAAAAGTTTTGACGCACCAAGAAAAAACGCCCGGAAAAAATGATTTGTTTGCGAAACCAGAAAAGAGCTGCTCTCTAGAGCGCACTGTTCGATCCTATATTATTCAGAGTTCTCCAAACTCTAGGACGGAACACCTTCAATTTCTCGAGTACGTGAAGATCAGCGCCACCTATTACTCTACGCAGGAGCATCCGAGTTAATGGATTGAAAATAAATGATATCAAGCAACCACACTGAAAAAGTTTTAGATGACTCTTTCTTTTCTATTTTAAAATGTTTACATAAGTGTTTTTTTTTTTCAGTTTTTAAAGACATATATGCTTGTGTAATATATCTATTAAAGGATGATTATAAAATTTTACATTTCAAGTTTGTATTTGACCTTGGCGGACCCTGTATCTGTCGGTGGAGGATTTTAGGGATCAGGGAAAGGGTGGGGGGCTCTTTGATAATTCTGAAGCAAAATGTTTCCCCAGCGAAAAAACTCCAAGGATGTAAAAAGAATTGGTGAAATGTAGTTAAAAAGAAAAATATAATGATACAACCAAAAGAAATTATGTTCAGGAAAAATAATTGCAAGTATTTTTCCTTCTGTATTCAATTTAGTCTCATTTAATCCGTCGCCTCTATTCCTTAAAAAAATTCTTATGGCCACATAAAAAAAATATTAAAAAAAAATCTAGCTTCAGCTAATTCTCTTTAATGCTAAAAATGTTTCTGTTATATTTCTATTGCAATTACTTTATTTTTTTTTTCTGTGGGTACAAAACTTATGAATTGCTGACAAAAAAGTTTTTGACGCTTAGATTATTAATGTATTTTTTAAGATCATAGCGCTAATCAATATAAACACAGTACAGTTGAACTCTCTTAATACGATCACGTTTAAATAGGAAATCATGGCTAAAACGAATATTTTGTTCGTTAAGTATGATTTGATTTGTTATTTCATTAAAAATGTCACGTTTAATACGCACATTAAACGGAAAGTCTAGGCTAAGATTAACAAAACATTTTTACCTCTTTTACTCAAAATGTTCGTGGTTTAATACTAATTTTCTTTTTTTAGAAATTATTCATCATTTTGATAGGTAGTGGAAGTAGAAGCCCTATTGTGTAGCGAGAAGAAAATATTAAATATTTTGCAAAGAAAATAAAGCCTGTACATTTGTTTAGATTTGGACAATTCAATTTACTCAGGGATAAAACTTTTCATCTTCCATTGTGGCTTACAACATGTTCCGCGATGGTCGATTATCATTCCTCCTTATTCAATATTTTCCAAAAACATTCATTTATGAGAAATAAGTGATTTTTTTCTGCATGTACTAATGTTGAAAATGATTTCCTTGAATACAGTAAACTTTTAGATATTTTTAAACAATTGGTAGTAATTTTCATGTGGTGTATTTTCCAAATCAAATTAATGGTTAACGTAATTTTACTAGAGTTACATACTAATATTTATTTTAACTTGTTTCTTTTGTGATAGTTTTCATACATAAATATTTAAATATACAATGCTCATTTGGGAATTATCTTTGAATTATTGATGATATTATATTATATTACTCTATTTGATTATATTACTCTATTGTTTTCAAAATTTTATACGAATTAAGGGGAGTCGGTACCCTATATACGCGTGTTATGTTAAATACCTAAACTCAATGTACATTTTTCTGAAAACGTTTTAATGACAGAAACTTACATTTTTCAATCTTTTCAAGAGATATCAAAGAGTCAACTGAAGTAAAATTTTCAAGGCAGTTATGTTTATGTCATTATTAAATTTAAACCAATAATCAATTTTTAAATGAAAAGAGACCGTTTTTAACCATAAAAACAGCTGTATTAGGAAAAATTATGTGTTCAAAATGCAAAAATTACCCTTTAGCATCATTATGAATACATAAAAGAAAATGTTTAAAGATTTCAAAGTATGTAAAGTGGTTTTCTAGAAAAAGGAACAGGTGTTTTTCAAAAATAAAAGTTTCGAGAAAATCACGTTTGAAAGTAAAGTTGTACGTACGTTTCATATATTAATATTCCTTTAATATTTAAATTCAGTTACTTTTAATCTACAAAGAAACATGAAAATGGTGTCGCTTGAAAACTCTTGAATAATTTGAATATATAAAACTGATCAATTTTCAACGATTGTATAGTACTAACAACCCTTAAATAAATAATGAATGCTTTTTAATACTTTTTCTTTTTAGATATGTTTCAAATACTACTTGTATACAATCTATGGATTAAAAAAATAAACCCTTTGGTAGAATTTTCGCTCTCACTCTTTTTCGATTTTTATTTTATTCTCCTCTAACAAGTTACTATCTACATACAATATAATCTCTTATGATGTGTGGAGGAAAATGTATGCTTTGTTACACAAAATACTGCATGCATTAACGTACTTTTAAAACTCTCATCATTTTTCCATAAAAATTTCTAATCACTTTGAATATTACTGTCGAAGTAATTTTCCCTTAAACGTTCGGTACTAGAAAATCGCCCGTCAAGATATGACGGTTGAAAATCGGTTCCGTCCGGTTCTATAAGGAGTGCATTTATTTGGTGGTATTGATACGAATAAATTCTCTTGCAAAGGAAAATAACTGTCAGATATAAGAAATAATTAATACCTTTGTGCGACATTGTAACTGGTAATCAACATCATTTTGGCATACAGAATTGGCAGATTACTACATACACGTGTTTCGAGGTTTCAGGGAACCTCTTTTTTGATGCAAATAGGGAGCTTTTGGATGAAAAACTTCAGGTAAACCTACTATATACTACCTTTTACTACTGTTACCTTTTGCCTAATGTGTTTTCCTCCAAAACTCACTATTTGCATTGAAAAAGAGGTTCCCTGAAGCCTCGAAACACGTGTCTGCAGAAATCTGCCAATTCTGTATGCCAAAATGTTGTTGATTACCAGTTACAATTTCGCACAAAAGTATTAATTATTTCTTATATCTGTTCGTTATTTTCCTTTGCAAGAGAATTTTATTCGTATCAGTACCACCAAATAAATGCACTCCTTACAGAAGCGGACGTTAACATATGAAAAATTGAAAAAGAAACTGAAGACTACGTATTACTGATATACTTTGACTTTATCTTGTTCCGTAAACACTTTTGTTAAGCCGCAGAAAATTTAATTATAAGTTCTTAAATGTAGTTTTACGAAAACATACTCAGCAGTTTTTCTTCTTGAAACGTGACATGAATATAACCCCCCAGATCTTCATTTTATGTTACAAGTACGTCTTTTGCTTACTTCTAAATAAATTAAACACTTTGATTCCTAAAACACGAGTTAGTAGCACGTTAGCTAGTAAGACGTAAACAATGCTTTTGAAGCTATAAAAAGATCGTAAATGACAAAACATTGTTTCTTTAAACAAGAAAATGCTTATAAACCTTGCAGTTAAGGAGATAGTTTCCTTAAAATTTGGCTATAAATTTCTTCCACTAAATGGGTTCCAGACAGACTAGTTGAATATAAAACCCAAACCCTCATAACAATTTAATAAACGAAATAACAGTTTTTTATCTCCTTTATGCAGCCATATTTGTTTTTAGTTTGTTCTTTTGTTTGCAGGAGGTGTTTTTGTATTTTGTATAATTATTTTTGCTTTATATTATTAATTGTGAGATATCCTGAACTTAAAATTTTTTAAGCACGATTTTTCAGATGTGTAGAGAGAAATTAAGTTTCACTTTCAATTATTGTGATGCGTTGATAAACAGTCTGAAGATAACGTGATATCTCGTCACTTGTTCATCACTTACTTTTTATTAGTATTTTTCTACTCATACATTAGTATTTTTCTGATTTCTGCTACTTGAAAAATTGCTTCTTTTTACAATATTTTTACAAACATTTTTACTAACACTTATTTTGAACAGATAAATGAAAAATTGCAACTGAGATAAATAATTTGAATTTGGTGCTGAATTGCATCCATGATAAAATTGGGCTGCTGCTTTATATTGATTGGTGAATGGCAACATTTACCTTATGTCAGTGTTTAATAGTTAAAAATATATTTTGCAAGTCAGTATATAAGTATGAGAGGAAATATAATTTTCTGACAAATATGATTTTGCTTAACATGTTTTTTTTAAGAGATGAAGCTGTAAAACCAACTTATAACACTTTCTATATCACACTGTAAAAAAAAAAAAAGTTTTTTAAAAATAAAGGTTAGCTAGTTTACTTAATATCAGCCGTTAACATATCTAGAAAGACAGGAAAAGTGTCCGCTAAAAGTTAGAAACCTTCTTGAAATTGCCCTGGTATCTTTCTAAAAAATTGTTGAGCCCCCCCCCCCCCTCAATAAAAGGAGCCAGTCTCGTATCTGAAATAAATTAAAGACCTGCCAATAAAGCTTATAATAATAGCTTAGAACCTTTCTGATTTATTAGAAAAATTCCTACAGCAAACATGGCAGACGTTAAAGTAGGATTACAAGCAAATACCGAACAATTTGTTTTCCTGTGATTCTTGCAAAGCTGCAACATCCAAATCATTTAGCCCTTTAGGGCTCAGCCAATCGGGAGAAGACGTAGATAAACTAAGGAAAATGTACGTATGTCTTTACATTGGGAAGTAAAAATGTTTTTTCCCATTAGTGAAAGTTCTGCATTCAGAGAAAATTGTAGCAATTGAGGAAACTTTTCTCAAATACATTCCAACAAAAAAAGAAAACAGAACCTTTTCACGACCTGCATGTTTAATGTAGAAGACGAACACAAGCATAGAACAAAAAACATTTTTAGGTCGGAATGTAATAAAGTTTCGCATGTCAACGCACAAAAATCAACAGTTCGTCATTGAACGAAACACATCATTTAGTTACATCAGCTCTGATGCTGCTGATTGTTCGCACAGTTCTTGTACGCAGTTGATGCACACATGCAACTTTTACCATGCATACACGTTATTTCATATAACCTCAAGCGAATATTTGAAGGATGTTAGATCGTGTGGATTCATCAAATTGGAGGCTGTTTTCCGTATCACCGCTGGTACAGTTGACGGACCTCTTCATATGTTTTCCCTCGCAAGTTCTGGGAAACGATGGTGATTCTATCTACTAAGGAGAGTATTTATTCAAATGCTTATGAAAGAAATCATTACATTAGAGTTTTCATAAAAACATATGTATATACGAGTTTAAGAACAATTATTTTCAAGCAGAGCAAATTTTAGTTTGTTAACCTAAATTCGTTGATGTTTTATCTTCCATTCCCTTTTTTTCTCTCAAAAGCTCAGCGTAAATCTTTGCAATTGTTTTTTTTTTTTTTTTCGATTTCTGCTTGTTTTTCAACTTTTTATATTTTTCTCACAATCTTTTTTATTCCACATATGTTTTTAGCTAATTTGTTTTTATCTTATAGAATTTCATGTCTCTTCTACTTAGGGTAAAACACTAAATCTTGTTACGCATTGAAGTAAAAAAAATGTTTTTAACCGCAAAACATGTGTATGAAATACTTTTTGTTTTTTGTTTTTTTTAACGCTGGTTATTTCAGATAAAATGAAATAGGTGGAAAAACAACAAGTTCAATTTCTCAAAGTATGTATAAAGTTCCTTTAAAAATTTCCAAAATAAATTCAAAAAATGGAAATAGCAAGATTTAAATCTTTTTCCACCTATCAGGCATATTGAATTCATCTTGTTTCTTACGCACGTGAGCATATCTCCTGTATATTTCCACGTGTGCTCCTAACACTAATGCTAAACTTTTTCTCAAGGCATTGTGTGTCTTGCTATTATGTATTGTATATCATCCGAATGAATTCGATTCAGCAATGAAAACAAATATTTTTCTGATATAATAAGAATATATCTATGCAAATATCAATTCCTAAAATATTTGTGCTTTATGTTTTTTTCTTTCAATGAATCGTCATTTAACACTTTTTTGCAAAATATAATACAAACAATTTACTTCGGGTAAATTAGCCGCATACAAAAATCTCAGATTCTATATTGTGAGCAGCACATTGTAGTACGAAACTCAGCAAACAAATAATAAGGATGTGATTTTTGCGCAATCAATGTTTCCTAATATTAATATCACCAGTAATGAGTATCCCAGGGTATTTATTAGTCATTTTGAAAACATGTCTACGAACCTTGCTATAATGTCCTCCTTTTATTATTAACGAATGCTAAACATCTTTTCCATCAATATTTTACCCTTATTTATGTTCACAATACGTGATTGTGGGTAATTTTCTAAATTATTGCAATCGGTAATCCACTTTGCTGTAACCAAAGCGTTTAATATCTTGGTTTCTCGAACACTTTTCATCATGTTTGCTCATTAATGTTTATTTCTTTCCTCGTTAGAAAATACAAGCGCTATCAGTTCAATTAATATTTCTAATTTACGTTATCACAAATTAATCTGTCTGCATTTCTAAAAAAGATTGCCCGTATTGTGTTGTTACATATGGCTTTATTCAGGACTAGTGATACCCGCACGGCTTTGCCCGTAATAGAAAAATCAAGAGGTCTTTTGGTTCGCCTGTATATTTACAAATAATGTATGGTGAATTTTCTCGCCAGTTGGTTTGTACCCATCTTACGGTTCCACGTTATGATAATTTCGTATCTCGCCAATTGGCTTGTGCCCATGTTACGGTTCCACGTTATGATAATTTCGTAATTTACTCGTCCATCTTATGATATTTTTTTTTCTTAAAATTGGAATAGAAAAAGAACCACATCGAATTTTCGAAAAATCGCTTCGAGGTGCACACCCCCATGCTACATACTAACTTTGGGCCAAATTTCATGAAAATCGGCAGAACGGTTTAGGCGCTAAGTGCGTCACAGACATCCTACAGACATACAGACATCCAGACATCCTCCGGACAGAGAGACTTTCAGCTTTATTATTAGTAAAGAAGATACATAGTGTCCTGGAAAAGACTGACTGTTTTCAAAAATGTCCAACAGGAGAACGGTTAATGATGAAAAATAAATTCTTGCAGAAAATTCATGTGGTGGGACCTAAATTTTTTCCCTCAGAGTTCCAAATTTTAATTCATAAATTTTTCAATAGATGGCGCTGCACATAGTAAGCCGGTAAGTCAAAAAAGAAGAATTGAAATTCACCGATTTTTCCTCCAATTGCGGCGTGGGATTACAGCCGACGATTTTTTGAAAACATTGTTTTGTTCTTTTGTTCATTATTTTCGAAAAGTTATGATGTAATTTTCTTTTTTTTTTCTGATTTACGGGCTTACTACCTGCAGCGCCATCTATTGGAAAAAATTTTAACTAAAATTTGGAACTCAGGGGGAAAAAATTTACGACCCACCACATGAATTTTCTACAAGAATTTTTTTTTTTTATCATTTACCGTTTTCCTGTTATAAATTTTTAAAAACAGTCAGTCTTTTTCAGGACACCCTGTATTAATTCATGTAAAAGGCAGCCAAGAACAGAAAAAGTAAATACAATAAACAATTGAACATACAAAAAAAAGCAACAATTTAAAATTAAAAAGAAATCTGTAGAGGTGAGGCTTTCACAATTGTAGCAGAGTCAAAGATATAGTCACTTCAAGGAGTCCATGACATATCGGGCATACCAATAAAACTTTCCGAGTAATTTTAGTTTTTGATCAGTTCTGTTAAGTTTCGAGCAGGAGAGGAGATGAGCAGCATTCATGTATCCAGAAACGCAATTTAGACAGGTACTAGATGTTAAGATACCTATCTTGCGGAGGTGCTCATCTAGGCAATCACTGCCCGTATTGTGTATACTTTCATAATGCGCTGTTATTATTTATAAACTAGGTTGATTGCAATCTTCAGCTATTTATTTCCATCAAACTTCTTTCTCATCTTTTTTCCATTGAAAATGCTAATTTTCAATTTGCAAATGGATTTACTGTCCTACAACTCACGGTTGACATTCAAGTATCTTTACATCATATCAATGGTTTATATGATCATTGATTCAATCTGATAACTACGTTTATAATGATTTAGTTAATAATGCTCCTGTTGTAACTTTTATACTTCACACTGTAAAAACGATTCAGAAACGTTCCTGGAAAATAATGGGCAACTGATGTGCCCAATTTCTGCCGGTAACATACCTCGCAAAAAAAATTAACGTTTTCCATTAATATTCAGTAAACTTCCTGAAATTATCCCGGAAGCTTCCTGAAAAATTTAGCAATCTTCCCGCTTGAACCCAGTCGTGTCTCTGGAACTTTAGAGCTAACTTAGGTAGGTATAATATAACAGCTAGGCCCATTCCTGAGTTATTAAGAAAGTTCTACAAGAAGTATTACAAACATGGCCAAAGCTAAGCAAGAACTGCAAGTAAGATACGAAAATTTTACTCGCCTGCAATTCTTGACAGCAACATCTCTTCTGCAGAGCAACGCAGTCCATTCTTATTCGTTCCCTTTAGGAGCTTAACCAACATGGACAGGACGTAATTAACTAATGCCGATACACTTTATAAACACGCTCAGTTGATGAGCATTTTTGTGTAACGTCTCGGGATTTTAATGGTTTCTATACACTTCCTGGAAAAATCAAGTATCATTGTCAAAAGTTTCCTGAATTGCTACAAGTCGCACGAAAGCAGACTTCTCACTGTTGTGAAAAATATTTTTAGCGCCCAGTTTAAAGATTAACTGAGCGTATTTATAAAAAGTATCGGATTCACTTCGACTGAGGCCCGTCAAGGCAGTTTAAGCTCTCAAAGGGAGCGAATTAGTCTATGGATTACGTGGCTCTGCAATTATGCCTTAGCTTCGGCCTTGTTTGCAAGAAAGTAAAATACTCGATACTTACTTGCAATTCTATCTTAGCTTTGGACATGTTTGCAATACTACTTATGAAGCGTTATTGATAAATCAGAAAGGTGCCTTGCTGCTATATTATACCTACATAAGTTTATTCTAAAGTTCCAGGATATGACTGGCTTTAAATGGGAAGATTTCTGAATTTTGAAATGAAGGAGGTTAGGAAGGTTACTGAATTTTTGCGAAAAACATTCCCGGCTATTTTACAATGCGTTACTGGCAGAAATTGGGCACATCAGCAGCTGCCCATTGTTTTCCAGGAACGTTTCTTAATCGTTTTTACAGTGTGGTGTAAAATGATGCGCTGAATTTAAATGTGTAAACAGTTTCACTCCATCAAGCACACATTTTTTGTAACACTAGCATGAATTTTGAAGGAAATTCGCTTATTCACATGCATGATTAAAAAACTAAGGACAAGAAACTTTGCTATTGTTCTTTAGTTTCTGTATTTGGTATTAGAAACATCTCTCTTATATGTAGCAATAATCAGCATTAATAAGTTCACTTAGATAATGGGGGGAAAGGGGGGCTCCAAAAATGCCTTTTTTAGCTTTACATCAATAGTACGTAGAAATTCTGATTTAAAGAATTCAAAAATTCAGCATTATTGTTACAAAGTCTTTACACAGTTTTTGAAAATGCCTAATGTAATATAAAAAGCCAGTAGAATAACCGGTCCTTTTTTTTTAATTTTAAGCAATTACGATTGCTTATTGTTCTCACTTGATTGTTTTTTGATGTCCTTTGATTTTATCCCCCCCCCCCCCCCTCCGTTTCCTTCTGCAGCATCAGCGTCGCGACAGTGGGGCCACATCCCGAAAAGCTGGCCAAAACTTCAAATATGAAAATTTGATTGGGGAAATTTTGACATGTGGGATGGATAGAGTGCTAACTGCTGTGTTAAATTTCAAAAGGAAAAGGGTCTATCCTCATAAAAACTGTAAAAAAATTCCGAAACGTTACTTAGCAATCTGGCTGCAATAATGCTCTTCGAACTTCCTTGATAAATCAGGAAGATGCCGAGCTATTATATTATACATTCCTAAGTTTACTGTAATTTTCCAGACACACGACTGGCTATTAACGAAAAGATTTTTGAATTTCTCGGGAGGGCTTCCAGGATAACTTCAGGAAGGTTACTGAATTTTATTGGAAAATATTCCTGGATTTTACAAGATATGTTACTGGCAGAAATTGGTCACATCAGCTGCCCATTATTTTCCAGAAACGTTTCTGAATCGTTTTTTTAGTGTATGCTTGTGCCCTTCAGTTGAAAGTTAGCTTTCGTGCAGAGCGCACGCGTGTCGCAAAAAAGTAACGAAAATAAGGCTATATTATAAAGTCTATAATTTTAAAGTGAAGTGTCCAAATTTTAATCTACAACATGGAAACAATTTCTACAGTTATGTAGAAAATGTTTTTACATTGATATGATAGAAATTTCGTTTGTATCCTGTTTAAATAATTTAAAATTCTGTCCTGACGAAAGCAAAATAATGGTAGATATTTCGATTTTCAACTAGATGAAAAGTTGTATATAACGCCATATAGCGCAAAGATTGAAATTTAGGGTTTTAGTTCACTCCCTTATCTCACGAAATTCGCAAACATTAACTGCCATTAGCTGCCTAACATGTTATTAAGCGCTATGTTAACTAAGCGCTTTTACGTGATTCTGCCGGTTGTTTCCATTAGCCATGACATAGACTGTGAAAAGTTTCAAGCATATAGAGTAGAAACTTCAAGGAAATTTGTCGAATTATATCCGTGGTATTATACGCCTACTTCGGTGCACAAATTATTAATTCACGGTCCATAAATAATAGCGCGTGCATTACTACCAATTGGTCAATTATCAGAAGATGAGCAAGAAAGCAGAAACAAAGATATTAAAAGATATTGCGAAGATTTTTCGCGAAATTTTTCGAGAGCTAAAACTATGTAAGATATTTTCAATCGGCTCATGATATCTTTTGATCCGTATATATTCCAGTATTAGAAAATTGTCACAAAAAAACTAAGGAGCTTATCCAACTAAGTTGTATAGAATCATTACTTTCTCCTAAAAAGTAACCATTACAACAAGAACGCAAACGTAAAGTAGCTCTACATTCACCGATTCGGAAACAGATTCTGATTTTAACATAAATTCCGAATCTGGACACTGATTTTAACTAATTGATTGATAGAATGTATTTTATTTCCCAGTATAATAGCGAATTATTTGATTCTTTAATCTCATTCCTTTTCTCTTTCTTTATTACTTTTTTCGTTAAATATTTTTAATTACTTAATTTCAAAATATTTTTTATGTAATAAATAAAATATTTTCATTTTGCATCAGATATTAATTATTATAATCGACGACTTCAAAAACACTATATTAATTTTAATAAAATCCTTACAAGTTTTTCACATATGCGTTCATCATATTGGATCCGCCATTTTGTTTACAGTAACTTTGACTTCAGATATATAATCAGCGACCTCCAAAACCCCTATATACCAATTTTCGCACAAACCTAAGTTTATTTGAGAATTTGGCCAGCTTTTTGGGATTTGGCCCCACTGTGCGTCAGCCGGCCCCTCCCGATACTGCTCCTCTAGCGAGAACCGTCTGCGTCCATATCCTACACACATACGCATACATACACGCACCTACACACACATCCATTCACCAACACACACAAACAAATACACACACACACAAACACATGCACACACAAACACATACAAACACATACACATACACACATACACATACCCCCCACACACAAACACACGTACACACAACTACCCACAGACTCATGCCTGCACAGACACAAACACACATGCCCATACACACATACACATACCCCCTCCCCCACAAACACAAACACACACGCCTACATACACACACACACACTCGTGATTGTGAAAAATAGAATTTGCATTCAACATCTCAAAAAATTCAAATTATTATTATTTTTTAAACTCTTCTTGCTATTGTTATTACATTTACTGAAAACAGCAGTGTGTAAAGTCTAAGTTGTTAATAAAATTTGTTCAGTTTAATTTTAGGCCAAAAATAATTGTTCCATGATATTTGTTGTAGTAAATTTTATCTAAAAGAAAACTTACAAATCTCCATACGTTTCCTTCATTTTGACTAAATATGCTAGTGATACCGAAGGCAACGTGTTTCAATCCTGCAATAGTATAGCTTTTATTTAGTTTCAAAAGACTTAATACCAAGTCGCATCTGTTTGGTATTTTATTACGAAAATATCCGTTACAGAGTCAATACTACTACAGTATAATAAAGCATTTTCCTTAGAGCAAAAAATCTAAAAATTCTTTATGCTTGCATCCAAATATAAAAACACACAAAATGATTCAATGCAGCAGAAAATGAGTGCCACTATGTCACCACTGCAGGACCAGCAAACCTATCTATCTCCACATTTATTGTCTTTCTGACAAAATTTTATTTGTTAATATTATGAGTTTTTATCATTACATGATATAGGAAAGCACGGAAAAATAGATAACTTAAAACTTATGATTACAAAGAAATTGCGGGTGATTCTGATTGGATATTTGAAATCAGCGTCAAAAATTACCCTAGAAACACTGCACTGTAAAAACGATTCAGAAACGTTCCTGAAAAGTAATGGGGAGGTGATGTGCCCAATTTCTGCCAGTAACACATCTTGCAAAAAACAGGAACGTTTTCCGCTAATATTCAGTAACTTTCCTGAAATTATTTCGAAAACATCTTTAAAAATTCAGAAATCTTCCCGTTTGAAGTCAGTTGTGTCTGGAACTTTAGAGTCAACTTTGGTAGGTATAATGTAATAACTTGGTCCTTTCCTGATTTAATAAGAAGGTTCCATAAGCAGTATTGCAAACATGGCCATAGCTAAGCCAGAATTGCAAGCAGGTATCGATAATTTTTCTCGCCAGCAACTCTTGCAAAGCAGCGTAGTCCATACTTATTCGCTCCCTCTGGAAGATTAATTAGCAAGGACGGGCTGTAAGCAACCTGAAACCGATTCACTTTATAAATAAGCAAAATTAATCTTTAAACTGGGAGCTAAAAATATGTTTCACAACAGTGAGAAGTGTGCGTTCGTGCAACTTGTTGCAATTCAGGAAACTTTTTGACAATGATACTTGATTTTTCCAGGAAGTGCATAAAAACCATTGAAATCCCGACACGTTAGATGGAAGTACTCAGTAACGTTTCGGAATTTTTTTACAGTGTATAAATGTTTCGTTTAATGAAGCTTTATTTACCAATGTTATTATTATAGTACTAAAATAATAAAAGTTTTAATGTCATTTTGTAGGGAATTTATGCAAACTCCTGTATTCGTACCTAAGGTATACAAAATCAGCAGTTCTGACTATTCCAAGTCATTGTGCCTCTTGTGCAAGGAAAATTAAACCAATTTGAGAAGAGCAAAAGGTCAGTTCAAAGAAGAATAAATATACACTGTAAAAATATTCCAAAACGTTACTGATTATTTCCGTTTAACGTTTCGAGATTTCACAGGTTTTCATCTATTCCTGCGAAAAACAAGTATCTTCGTCAAAAAATTTCCTGAATTACTGTAAGTTGCAATAATGCAGACTTCTCATTGTTGTGAAAAATATTTTAAGCTACTAGTTTCAAGTTTAACTCCGTGCGTATTTATTAACTCTATCAGACTCCGCTCCACTGAAGTTTGTTCACGTTCAAAATGCCAAAGCTCCCGATGAGAAAGAAAAAATCCCTGGATTCTGTCTTAACTTTGGTAATAATGCGTTTAGAGCTTTCTTGGTAAATCTGGAAGGTGCAAAGTTATAATTATATACATGCCCAAGATTTCTCAGAAGGTTTCAGAGGCATAACTGGATTTAAACGTTAAGATTTCTAAATTCTTTTGAAAAATTTCAGGATAATTTCAGGAAGGTTACTAAATTTTAGCGGAAAACGTTCCTGTATTTTGCAAGACACGTTACTGGCAGAAATTAAGCACATTAGCTTCCCATTATTTTCCAAGAGCGTATCTGAATAGTTTTTACAGAGTAAAATTAGCCACAATGCTGCTGTTGATGAAAGAAAGTGTAACAATATCTTACAATATTTTTCCTTACATATGGCTGAGTGATGGAGCATCAGAATCAGCTCCGTTAATGAAGGGATCAGATGGGAGGGGACCATTGCTCGTATCTCCTGGATTAAAAACCCATAATAAGTGTACATTTTTGCATTCTTTTTGTTATCCCCCCCCCCCCATAAAAAACAAAGATTATGCAATTTATCTCATTACCTCCCTTTTCCTCCCCGCGAAATTTTTGAAATGACAGGTCTGTCAAAAGCATTGAATAGTTTTGCGTTTCTAAAGCGTTAATATCTTTAACTAAAAAATGTGTGACTTTCTAGGCATTTTATAGATGGAACAATATTATTATCGCTGACTTTCCTCAACTGCTTATAACATATTAACCACTTTTTTATGGGCATTTTAAAGCTTTCTAACTCTCTAACTTACACATTTAATGGATTGGAGAAGATTTTCAGAAATCATCCACCATGCAATAGCAGTTTCGGACAATGCAACACTTTTTTATGATTACAATCCAGTGAAGATTTAAAGGCAATGAAATATAGCGGTTTACGAGTTCAATAATAACGAGCTTGGAGTATTGCAATAAAGCTTTATGATTTCATTGCAATAAACGGCTAAGGGTTTTGGGGTAGGAAGCTGCCATTTATGTAAAGACGAAAAATATCCGTAGTACTTGTTCTCGTAATGAAAGATTCATTTAATGCTTGGTTGGTTGGATAAAAACTCAACAATACCCATTCTATGCATTGAAGACATTTTCAATTTAAACACATTGATATTTAAGGCGTTGGTGTTAAATATTGTTTTCTAACAGAACTATTAACGGCATCGATTGGATTGAACCAGCGCCACCGATAATGGAGGACGGAGAAGAAGAGTAAAATAGTTGTTGAGGATGGCTGTCAAGCCGTAGCTTGCATCTTGCACCATCGGAATCATTTTATAACCTTTATGTTAAGTATTGTGATTTGTAACTGTTTTGTGCTCGGTTAAACCCATTAAGGGGGTCCGGGAGACATTTTGAAAAAAAATTGAATTTTTTTGATTCACCATCTATTTAATAAGCAAAATCATAACATAAATGTTAAAAAAGAATATTTTTATTTAAATTTAATTTTTATTTGGCGATTTGAAAAATATTAATTCCGTAACGAATAGAAAATATTTGAAGAAAATTTTCGAAAAATTCAAAATATACATTTTTTTTATCATATTTTTTGTAAACTTTTTTTTTTAATTTGCGAAATAAAAATTAAATTATACTGTTTGAAAGAAAATAGTCTCTAAATTTCATTACTTTATCTTTATAAGTTCTAGACTTATAAAAGTTTAAATGCAAAAAATCGGGGAAAATTGCATCATGGAGAAAAACGCGTTTAAAGTTTTATAGTGAAATATAATATTAGTTATATATATAAATGCATGCATTAAAAATATTACATTCTTCATTCTAATTAAGGTAGAAATAAGATTGAAACGTCCTTTTAAGCAGAACAAACGGATTTTTTTATATATATAATTAAAAAATATATATGAGAAATTGACGTTTTTTGTGTCCCGAACCACCTTAAAATACTTTCTGAGCTAGTCCGAGCCTTTTGTTTCTTAAAATCAGTTACAGTTTTAATATTTCTTTTTCTCAATTTTAGTCACTACTTTAATAGGTGACTGCTTTTGCGGTCATTTATTTCATCAAAAATTGTATGTATAAGACAGTTTCCAAAATATTTTCTGCGTAGTGTTTAATGAATTGTGTCGCTAAAATGTACCCTGTAGTTTTCTGTACAACTGTTAAAAAGAAGAAATTTTAAAAGATTGCATTTTGATTTTAAATGAAGCCTTTGCAAGTTAAAGCCATTGCATTTTTAAAGTACGTAGAAATTAATGTAGTGTTCTGGGGGGAAAAAAACTACCTTTATAGGTGACTGTTTTTGCGGTCATTTATTTCATCAAAAATTGTGTATGAGACATCTTCCGAAGTACTTTCTACGTAGTGTTTCATGAATAGTGATACTAAAATGCACCCTGAATTTTTCTGTTCAACTGTTAAAAAGAAGAAATTTTAGAGCATTGCACTTTGTTTTAAGATGAAATTCTAATGGAAGACTCAAACATATGACAGATATGAAAAACGAACACTTTTATGTTGAAATTTTAATTATGATTAAACAACGTAATACTGCACAAATTTCGAAAGTAGACGCAAGCACTTGTTTTGGGTTTACAACAAAAGATGTCCCTTGTAATCCCAAAACAAGTGTCTGTATTTTTTTTTTAATTTGTGCACTATGAAATTGTTTAATTATCATTTATATGACGGAGAGTTTAACTGTCTAAAAGAGTTTTAACATCTATAAGTTTTTTGTGTGAAGAAATCAAACCGAACCAACCAATCAGTTTTGATAGTGATAAAAGAAACTGAACTATTACGAAAGTAGGTTTTTCTTTTGAAAAATGTTTCGAAATATATTAAGAATTGAAGCTATGTTTAAAAGTATTTCAAATCTTAAAAAGCTGTAAATACCAGTTCAATATTATTAAATAATTAAAAACATGAAAATAAACAGACAATTACAGTGTAACGGGAAGAAAACTGTCAACGCAATTACGTTTCAAGCATTTTTTGACTTTAAATTAATTTTAAATAAGCTTTTCCTCAAAACGACACAGCAAAAATATCCTTTTAAAACTGTTTATTGAAATTAAAACAGAGCTACACTTATTCTAATGATTTTTTCATTCCTTAAATAAACCACAATTAGCAAATGCAGTTCTCATCGGATTTGGCAAATTGATAAATGATGATGCTGCAGTGTAATTACCTAATTCTTTCAATCGTATTTTATTCGTTAAATTGTTCCATTGAGATCCAAGATGTTTCAAGATCTTTAATTAGCGTTTAAAAATGTTACGACTTAATGTCGCATGTTTGCTTTCTTTTCAAACCACTTTTCAACTTTTCTTGGTACTCTTAATATTTTTAATCATCTACGAAAGTAAGCTTAAACTTGAAAAAACTTAATTAAATACCCTTTTCTTGTTATTGAATATACAAAGAAAAATGCTACTGTTCGTAGATCATTGTCAAATTTTTCGTTCATTAATTGAAGAAAACATTTTTTTTTATTTTCTAGCAGCAAAGCATCTAATTGGTCTTCATTGAAATAGAGTTGAAGTTGAAGTTGTAATTGATTAGTAAGTGGAGCGATTTTTTTCAAAGTCGCACATGGAAGAACGAAAAATTTGTGTATCAGGTAACGTACTTCCATGAAAAAATAATTCTCTAATGATGTTTTAACCCTCTGACTGTTAATTTTCTGCAATAGAATTGCTCTAAAATATGCATCTTTTAAAAACAAACTATGTAAATATATGAGTACCATTTATAATATAATTTTTATAACAGACAAATTATATTATCTACTGTCGAATTAACTAAGAAATCACACTTCGTATGATAAACTTTGAAACGAAGTTCAAGTTCACTTACTTTGCCATGAGTAATCAACTTGCATTGAAATGATTGCAGCAATTGCATTTTAAAAGTACGTAGAAATTAATTTACAGTGTTTCCGAATTTCGTCATTCTTTTTGAAAAAAAAAAATGCTGCTAATTTCTTTTTTAAAAAAGCTCGACTTTTCACTAAAGGTTTTAAACTTCAACAAAGGTAGGCATTTCTCTGTGCTTTCTTTGTTCTGTTTTTTTTCGCACTATAATTTATTGGTTTATACACTGTGAAAAAAATCCGGAACATTTCTGATTATTTTATTTACGTTTCAGAATTTCACTGGTTTTCATCTATTTCTCCAAAAAATTGAGTATCTTTCAAAAAAGTTTCTTGAATTGCTACAAGTTGCACGAATGTGGACTTTTTACAGATGTGAAAAATATTTTTAGCTGCCAGTTTAAAAATTGACTGAGAGTTTTTATTAAGCACATCGGGGTCAAAACGACCAAGCTCCGTCCGGATCGATTAAGCTTCCAATGAGAGCGAAGAAGTCACTGAATAGTTGCAGCTTTGCAAGGCAAGAATTGCAGGCGACAGAGATGCTTGAAATTCTGTCCTAATTTTTTCCATTGTTGTAATAATGCATCTGGAGCTTTCTTGGTAAATCAGGAAGCTTTCAATCAATTACACTAAACCAGTATAATTTTCTTGAAGGTTCCCTGAGACATATCTGACTTTAATCTGGAGTGATACTAAATTCTTCCGAAAGTTTCAATGACATTTAGCGGGAAACATTCCTGTTTTTTGCAAGATGTGTTACTGGCAGAAATTGGGCACATCAGCTGCTCTTTATTTTCCAGAAACGTTTCTGAATTCATTTTACAGTATTTTTCACCTTTCTCATTTTTTTAAATATGCCCTGAAACTGTAAATAAAAAAAAACTTAAACACTATCTAAATCTCGACACTAAGAAAAAAAATATTTTTGTAATGTTTTTATGCTTTCATAATAAGAATTATTAACAAGAAGTTTCATCCAAAACTAAACTAGCCTACTTTCCTGTATACCAATATCGACTTTCTAGTATCTGATCAATATTCTCAAAATCAGTTAAATCGCAAATTATTTCAAACATATTTACTAAATATTTTAAACTGATGTCTAGAAATAAAATATGCCTCGTTCGTCTAAAGAATTAGATGCATAAAAAATAAACAAACAAATGAAGTAGAAGCACCTTCTTAACAAAGCAGCTAATACATTTTTTTCCATTAAAAATAATCTGACCGACAGACAGACCTAAAGACCGACAGACATTTTTCCCAATATAATTATCCTACTTACATTTTTTTTTTTTTATTTTTCGATACTTAATTAATTACATTATTTATCTTTGACTTCTTCTTTGTTTTTTGCGATATTTTTAAGATGAATTACGCCTTCTTTCATGCTTTTTGCTTCGTTCTGTGACTTCTACTGGAAAGTAGGCTAAAAAAGATATTAGATTTAGAAACTTTATTAGTTTCCTGGAATATACTCTATTCCAGATGTTACAGACAAGTAATATTTCATTTCGAAATCCCGAGGTCTGTTGCATCACCTTGATAATGGGTCGTCCGCTTAAGCTTAATGAATTTATTGAATGTCCCAGAGAGATTAACTGTTGCGTTTCGAAGATTAAGCAACATCCAGGATTCTGAGTAATTGTAATCTCTGGAAACAATTTGCTGTAAATAAACTCCTATTTCCGTTTCCTACCCTTGCAGTACACGAGTTGAAACACCTCTCCATGAAATGGAATTTCATACAAGGGACATATTAACTATCATTTTGTTTTGATTACAATCCTAAATTAAGTGCTGTTCCAAAAACAGTGCAGTGTTGTTTAAGATTAAAATGACAAGGAACTTCTACTTATGTATGCTTAAACCTGTACCTCTACCTTACAGCAAGAACAGAAAGTGTCAAAAATATCAAATTTAAAAAGGGGGTCACCAACGATTTTTATTTTTTTCTGACTCTGACCAACTTTTGCTCCCACGCTCTGAGAAATTTTGAACACTTCAAGATATTATGGACTCATGCTACATTAGGAATATACACATAATTTTGAGTTTTATTATTGTTATAATTATAATTGAACTATAAGTGAAATTTACTGTTTTAGCTCTAAATAAAGTGACACATTTTTTGAAAATAGGAAAATAATAAATACGATTACTATAACTTGATATTATTGCGCTGAATCACATTAGCTGCTGCTGTTCCGAAAATTTTATTACTTAGTGGACTGATTTTTATCATAAACCAGATTTCATCAAAGTCTAAAATTTGTTGTGCTTGCTCCATGGCACAAACATTTTAATAGGAATACCTTTATTCCTCGTCAATAGTAGAGTAGCGTTACAAGGAAGTTATCTGAAGTAAAATTTATGAACAGAATAGCTTTTAATAAATTTAACGTAAAAATATGACAATGTATTACTTTTGCTTCAGATCTTCTTCGAGTATTACAGATGTGCCTGTTGATTCTTAAGAGCGTAACCAAGATTCAAGGCAAAATTTTACGTATAAACCACATCAACGCTTTCTGAAACTTTATAGATGTTGAAGCTCAGATGAAGCTGCTCAAGTTATACTATGACCTGCAAAAGTAAATGCACCACAGGTTTGAGAGGGCAATGAAAAAATCGAAGGTGCACAGGTTCGAGGGCACAATGAAAAAAAAAGAGGGCGCACCTGCCCGCAGGCTGATGGACCAGTCCGCCCCTGCCTATGAAGTGCTCTGAAATCACTTCTGTTTAGCGCAATCTCTGTATTTGTGCTGAAAAAATTATCTTCCTAGTTTTTAAAAATCTATAATTGGGTAGAAAGATCAGTGAATGAACAGTTTGAAAATTATTTCAAAAAAATTTAAACTAATAAGTTTTTTTTTGATGAATTTACACCAGTAACTTTTTTCTACAC
>NC_072738.1:118118198-118198451 GCF_026930045.1 Uloborus diversus
TTTCTACACAGCTCCAAAAAATAAACGACCGAAAACGACAGCTTTTTTTCACCATGTTGATATACGTGTTTACTTACTGGATCGGTGTACTTTTTTTCATTTCCACAAAAAAAAAGCAAAATCATAAAAATTTCCCCACTTTTTTTAAAGAGTTACACTGAATAAAAATGTTAATAATGTCACATACCAAATACTACACTTTGTTATGATACTTTCTTAAAAATAACAGAGAGCTTGAATGCGTATTCACTGATCAGACTACCCTAGTTTTTGAAAATGGATATTACGAAATAAAATTAAACATAATGTACACCAATGTGTTTTTCATGCAATACTGTATTTCCTTCTGATATGTGCTTTTGTATAGCTCGGAGGTTAATTTTTCCAAGATGGCCTGGTTCTGTCCATCAAAAGCATTAACTGTAATTAAATGAGATATTCTAAGAGGAGAAGAAACATATGTTCTCGGGGAAACTAGAATTGTCTACTCAGAAAAAAGAGAAGGTGGCTTAAGAATCTTTCTATGGTAAGTTTCGTTTACTCGACACAAATGTACATTCTTTCATTATTATGATGATTTTGTCGCGTGAAAATATAAGTTGTAGAAATGAGTTCATTTTCTTTATTTTTTTTTCTCTATTAAAGATTTATAATGTAGATTTCCGTACCACCTAACTATTTCCTTTTTACCTTCAAAATGACAAATTTTTATTTTAAATTTCTTTGAGCAGGACTAATATTTTCAAAAGGAAGCAAGGAAAATTTATACTGCAATGGGCAGGTAAATGGCAGTGTCTGCAGAAATGAGTTTTCGAGTTGTTTGAAGAAACGCATTTTGGATTCTGCACTGTAAAAAAATTCCGAAACGTTACTTAGTATTTTCGTGTAACGTTTCGGAATTTCAATGGTTTTTATCCACTTCCTGGAAAAATCAAGTATCATCGTCAAAACGTTTCCCGAAGTACTACAAATCGCACGAATGCAGACTTCTCACTGTTGTGAAAAATATTGTTAGCTTCAAGTTTAAAGATTAACTGAGCGTATTTAAAAAGTGTATTGGCTTCAGTTTCGATTGAGGCTTGTCCAGACTGATAAAGCGTCCAAAGAGTGCAAATCAGTTTATGGACTACATAACTTTGCGAGAATTGCAGGCAATTCCGGCTTAGCTTTGGCCACGTTTGCGATACTGCTTTTGGAGCTTTCCTGGAAGCGCAGGAAGGTGCCAAGCTGTTATATAATACCTACCTAAGTTAACTCTAAAAAATCCACAGACACGACTGGCTTTAAGCGGGAAGATGTCTGAATATTTCAGGAGGCTGCCAAGATAATTTCAGGAAGGTTACTGAATTATATCGGAACATGTTCCTGGTTTTTGTAAGATATGTTACGGGCAGAAATTGGGCACATCAGCTGCCCATTATTTCCCAGGAACGTTTCTAAATCGTTTTTACAGTGCAAACTAACAATCGGGAAATGTTAGAATTCGACTTTATTTTTTTTTTCGCCCTTTTTTTCAGCGGAAACCACATAAGCAGCTTTGTACAGTAGAGCTAGCGTACAACAGCTGACAAAAATTTTAAAAAAATAAAGAATGAAAAATTTGCAGTTACTGTCCTTTACCGCCCACGGCAGTATGGGAGAGCGGGGCTAAGAGTTCCGTTTTCCAAACAAGTTCAAAATTTGTTAAGAAAACTTAGTTCTAGAATTATTATTCTGAGATTGATATCAAGTATGATATGTCTTTTTGATGTTAAGACTATTTTTAAGTTGTATTTAGTAAGGTTTTTTATAGTAAGTTTATTGTACCTAAATTCAAAAAGGAACACTTTGCCCAGTCATGGAGTAAGTTGTTTTGATATTAACAAAACGATGATTAACAATGATGATTTCAAGATTAACAATGTTTCGAGATGATTAACTTGTTAAGGGTATAATTTGTGATTAAAAAAACAATAGTTAGTTTAAGTAAGTGTTAATTTAAAGGCTAATAAAGAATATCTTTCGAATAATCAATTGTTTTTCTTACACTTACTACAAACTAAGCTTGTACGTTTTCGCATTGATAATTTGTATTTAAAGATTATTAGTCTTTAATTACAAATACATATATTATGGAATAGTTAATAAGTATAGTAACATTATAAGATATTAACATGGTAAAATACAGTAAGTATAAAGCAATATAGTAAAATTACTTTTAATAATTATCAGCTTCAGTAGCTAATAATTCATATAATAACTAGTTCAGTCTTCAATCATAACAGCAAGCCCCCCTTTAACTACAAATGGCAGGATACTTCGCAGACGATCCATAAAAGAGGTTATTGTTATAAACTCTCGCTTATCCGCGGCTGGATATTGTTATTGCGGATTTGTTTATTTCATATTCATTCATTCTTGGGATGATGACTTACTGAATGTAGAAAATACTCATTTTAACTTATCAAGTGTAAAATCTAGCTTTAGACATACCAATTTCTTTCTTTCGCTTCCCTCCCAATGACATCCAACTTTTCTAGGCCACCGAAACCTGACTAATTAAAACCCGATCCAAATCGAGTGACCGGAAACAAGTCACCGGATCAGCTTTGTTCGAAAAAATTCCCTGCTTTACACATTTTTGGCGTAACCTAACTTGATTTGATTATCTGATCTGTTTGCATGATTTGCTGTTTCGATTTGCAATCATGTGCGACTTTTTGGCGTTTATGTGCATTTTCTACATTGTACAGAGTACAGTTATCGTTTTAAGTGCACTAGTTTCGACGTTAATCTTTAGTATCGTTATTCGAGAATTTCAATGCAGGTCAATATTCTTGTCTTTGTTTGTTTTTTTTTTTTTTTTTTTTTTTTTTTTTTTTGACTCTTGTATGTGTTAGTGTTCTCTTTTTACTTATTGTGCAATATCAAGCGAATATCCATGAAATTCGCTTATCCGCGGCACCTATTCCACGAATAATTGAGATTTAACTCTAGTCTAGATGTATATTGTTATTTTCAGCGATTGTTGCAACTACCTTTCTCTTGATTACGAAAAAGAAGATTAACAGCGTGTTTAATTTACACCTCCGATAATTAAAATCCTACACAGATTCAACCAGGCTAAACTCAGAAACTAGGAGCTGCAGACTCAAATTCAGCAAAATCGAATTGTTTTACCTCTTTGGTTACTTTCTCAAATCACCGTAAGGTGGCGTAATCAAGCTCTAGAACAAAAAGTATGATCCTTCGAAAATTTTATTATTTGATATCAAAAAATGAAAGATAGCTTGATTCACTTTATGATTTTCGAAAATTTCACATTTTTCTATCTGTCTATATGAAAAGGAGGAATATTTTCGGTGAATTATAGGAGAAAGTCGACATTCTCCTATTTCAGTCTTACACAATAACAAATATATTCATGTAATATTTATGTATGTATTTGTTTTTGTTTACTGCATTGCTGATGCAGAGTTCCTTGGGGCTAGTTGTTCCGCGAAAGAGCTTGCTCCATCAAAAAAGAAAGACTAGATACATAAATATACAACATATGTTTTTAAAAAATTAAATTACAAGTTAAATATTGAAACGTCGTAAATTGCTCAGCTTAGTATATTGGGGTGCAAGATCGATATTTATGTACTGAAAAACCACAAATATCTAAACACTATCTATTAAAATTCGTGAAAAAGACCAAAAAGTTCAAAAACGAAAATATTTATAAAAATAGATCAGTAATGCACGTATTCAGCTTTTAACACACATGACGCCACATGCCCAAATACTATGGCTGCCATCGGTGCGCTTTATCTTTTCATTTCACCCTTGTATTGACTAAATATGCTTACTTTTTTTTTCTATTGAGCATGTTTAAAGGGAACAACTTACTCGAACGTTTAGCCCCGTTCTCCCCTACACTGTAAAAAAAATTTAGAAATGTTCCTGGAAAATAATGAGCATCTAATGTGCCCGATTTCTGCCTGTAACATATCGTGAAAAAACCAGGAACGTTTTCTGATAAAAGTCAGTAACCTTCCTGAAACTATCCTTGAATCTTTCTAAAGAATTTTTAAATATCCCCGGTTAAAGTCAGTCTGGAACCTTCAAGAGGAGTTACGTACGTTTAGTCTAATCAATTAAGAACCTTTCTGATTTTCTAAGAAGGCTCCATCGCATCAATGCAACTACACCCAAAGCTAAGCCAAAATTTCAAGTATGAACCAAATAATCTTCCTCGCTTGGAGCTATCCACACTGTAAAAACGATTCTTAATCGTTCCTGGAAAATAATGGGCAGCTGATGTGCCCAATATCTGCCAGTAACATATCTTGCAAATTCCAGGAACTTTTTCCGCTAAAATTCAGTAACCTTCCTGATATTATCCTGGAAGCCTCCTGAAAAATTCAGAAATCTTCCCGTTTAAAACCAGTCGTGTCTGGAAATAATATCTTCGCATCATTCTGATTTATCTAGGAAGTTAAAGAGCATTATTGCAAACATGGCCAAAGCGATGCCAGAATTGCAAGCAAGTAACGAGAATTTTACTTGCCTGCAAATCTTGCAAAGCAATGCAGTCCATACTTTTTCGCTCCTTTTGGAAGCTTAATTAGCATGGACGGGCCGTACTTGAAGTAAGGCCGATACACTTTATAAATACGCTCAGTTAATCTTTAAACTGGGAGCTAAAAATATTTTTCACAACAGTGAAAAGTCTGCATTCTTGCGACTTGTAGCAATTCAGGAAACTTTTTTTCAAGAATACTTAATTTTTCCAGGAAGTGGATAAAAACCATTAAAATCTCGAAACGTGACACGGAAATACTCAGTAACGTTTCGGAATTTTTTTACAGTGCAGGGACTTAATTAGCTCTCATTGGGAGCTTAGACGAACTGAACGAGACATAAACGATTTCCAGCACAATGCACATATTAAACACGCTCAATCAATCTTTAAACAGGTAGTTAAAAATATTTTTCACAGCAGTGAAAAGTCTGCGTTCGTGCAACTTGTAGCAATTCAGGAAACTTTTTTGAAAAGATACTAACTTTTACGGGGAAATAGATGAAAACCCGTGAATCCCGAAATGTTACAAGGAAATAATCAGTGACGTTTCAGAATTGTTTTAAAGTGTATAGCAGTAGTGACTTGAGATTTTTTAAGCTAATTATATGTTTGCTAAAACTACAATAAAATATTGTTCCATAATAGTAATTTCCACACACACACACACAACACGCGCATATTTTCAAAGTATACATGAGGAGTTCTCTTTTAAACTTAGCATTAACATTGGAATAGCCAGAGTTCCTTGATTTAATCATTTGTCTAAAAATAAACGAGACGTATTTCTCCCATTTGCAAGTTATTTGCTAAGTTTAATTAAAGAAAACATCTTCCACTGAATAAGATAATTAGGTAATTTGGAAAGTTTAATTAAAGGTTGGAACATATTAGCTAGAGATTTGTCGAGAGTTACCTCAAACATGCTGTAAATAATTTATGTAATTAGAAATTTAAATGTTACAGTCAAATCTTTAAATATTTAACGGACCTAGCGTCAATTAACTTACAATTTTTAAAAATAATCTGATGTGATTCAACTGATGAAAATAATTGCTTATTTTTCTTCAATTTTAAAAGTCAATTAGTATAAAGAAATGCAGTGCCGAAAATCAAAATGTTTCTGGAAACGTTGGGAAATCATGTGATTTTATTGCGGTTGATGACACTAAAAAGCATGAGATAAAAAACCAATATATGATTTCTTGATTACAACACTCAGAAACTACAGTTTTAACCTTTATGTTAATCCTAAAGCAGTCAATGAAATTTAAACTAAAAATTTGAGAAAAATAACGGCATTATAATACATCTTTGTACGTAATGCTCTTACAATAGCACCTAAATTTCTTCTTCTCGCAATTTTAAGTTAAATTTTATTGATTGCTTTAGATTTAAAAATTACCTAAATATAATGATATTAAGATTAAGTGCAGTTTTTGAGTGTTTAAATGAAGAAATCAAACGGTAATTTTATATTTCATACATTTTAATGCGAATCAAGCTTCTAGACTATAAACATTTTTTACTTCCTTTCACAAAAAAGGAAGCATTGTATTCGCGAAAAAAGTTTCACTCAAAAATCGACCTTAACTCCCATTTTGCTCACCCCCGAATGAATGTTGAGTTTTTTTACGACTCGACCACACGTGAATAAGTGCCTAAGAACGTATAGAAACGCGAAATATCCATTTTGACGATTCCCGAGTTAGTTACAACGAGTTTTCTCGTGACGTCTGTATGTACGTAGATATGTATGTCGCATAACTCAAGAACAGTATGTCCTAGAAAGTTGAAATTTGTTATGTAAACTCCTAGTGGGGTCAAGTTGTGCATCTCTCTTTATGGTTGCATTCGGGTGTTTTTAAGGAGGTCTTTTGCCCCTTTTTAGGGGGAAATCATTGTTAATTTCGATGTAAACTCAAGTGGTGTTACAATTTGGCGGACACTTGGCGATATATCGCCAGTCTTTTGGTCGCCAAGTTTTGTCGCCAACTTGGCGACAAATTTGGTGATTTTTTAAAAAATATAGTTTTAATTTGGCCATTGTTGGTGATATTTAGAGAGTAAACTATTGAATCACATTAAAATTACCAATAATGGGGGAAAATATATTAAACTAGCAAAAATACCCGGCGTTGCCTGGGTCAGTAATAATTATTAGAAAAAATCGTTACTTGCTTTTGTTTTCTGTTTTAAGTAAAAGAATTTAAAACATATCTTTTTGACGTGATTAAAAATCGAGTTTCTTCCTTACCCATAAAACTAAAATAGCAATAAGTATAAAAACAAAGTAGTATTGATTTAGAAACGAAAGCACTATATTTAAGCATATACAAATTTAAAAAACATGAAATTAATCTTCTCATGTTTAAAAAGATTAATCTGTTGATACTTTTTTTTTAACATGGAGTCTAAAACCTTCTCTGTATGGCTAATGAAGTACGAAGTGATTAAAAAAAAGTAGCTGCGCTCGTAATCCCCTTATACTTGCTTTAGTTATTTCGGGAAATTTCAATCATTGTGGCTCTTGGTGCGATTTTACCGAATTTGCGAAAGTCGTTTCGAGGTACCTTCGATGATGCTCCCCCATTCTTTCCTTACTTTGTAAAACGATATGATATTAATTTTCGTTACAGAGATATCGTCGCCAGATGTTGAGATATTTTTGGTCACCATAAAATGGCGCTAAACAGTTTCATCCCAAATATTACCAAAATAAGTAATAAAATTTGGTGATTGTTTGAAATTGTGCAAAAAGGAAAATTAATGAAAGTTTTTGTGCTGTTTATGGATTTGCCTAATTTAGTTGCTGGATTATTTAAAACAGTAAAAAAAGTCTTTTGAAAATTCTTTGATTGGCGATATTTTGTTTACATGGTGAAAGCTGAGAAACATTATGACGTAGTCTTCGGCTTCAAAAACAGCAACGTTGAAAAAAACTGCCAAATGCATCAGCTACGGAAATCTTTCTGCAAAAATTTTGGCGATCTGCTGGTTTGTTTGGATAATGAGTAAGTGTTCAATCAGCATAAATAATAATAAAAACCATTAATTACTTTAAAGTTCCGTTTAAATGGAAAATCATCAGCCAAATCATGTATTATTTGCCAATCTTGTGCAAAAATCTTACTTCAAGATTTGACTTGAGAAAAGCCTTGAACAATCACGAAAAGCAAAGAAAGTCAACAATACAACAATTGTCGCTATCGACAGGGAGTTGAGATGATACACTAAATACTGTATTGAGTTGAGGAAAGCCTTCGAACATGGATCTAAAAAGCTCATAACTCGTTTTTTTATTCTACTTAGAAATTTCGAACAGGTGCCATCTTCAGCAGAAAAATCAGAGCTTTCGATGGACATATAATGTAAATATGTGCAAGTATTTTTTCATCCCAATATTAGAGAATTTATACAAAAATTGTGTTTTATTGCCCCCCTAAGGGGGTTTTGCCCCCCATAACGGGACGAAAACTACCCTATGTGTTTATTCTGATGCATAAGCTATATTATTGTAAAGTTTCATCAAAATCCGTTCAGTAGTTTTTTGCGTGAAAGAGTAACAAACATCCATACCTCCATCCGATACATCCATACATCCATACAGACAAACTTTCGCTTATAATATTAGTAAAGAT
Organism: Uloborus diversus; assembly: GCF_026930045.1. NCBI lineage: Eukaryota > Metazoa > Arthropoda > Arachnida > Araneae > Uloboridae > Uloborus > Uloborus diversus. Next base: position 118,126,383 of record NC_072738.1, read on the forward strand.
TGGAGTAACAGGAAGTTAGGTGAGGCACACATCAGCTCGTTTTGATTTGATTTTAAAGTTTTTACTTTTTAAAAATTATTTGAGGAACACTTTTTGAAATGCACACCGTATTTTCATGCTACTTATCCTTGGCAAAAAAAAAATGGTTGTGACTTTTGTTTTAATAAAAATGCATTGCGTATATAGAGATTATATTTACCTTATCTTTACCGTTAATTTGCTCTAAATATTGCAAGTTTGTATGATCGAATTTAAAAGCTATTTTAACAAAGTATATGGTGAGAGAAAAAAAATCTTTTAAAAACGCTTTTAAATTGATTCCTTGAATTTAAAAAAAAAAGTTTTGAAAATCTAAATTATTTGGTAAATTTAAAAGAACAAAATCTTTAAATATATGCTTGCTTCAGTTCAGCCTTGAAGTTAGTTTGCAAAACTGGTTAACAAAATTAACTCTATAATTATATTTATTTTCCACTCATTCTGGCAACTATTAAAGATCAGAGGTAATAGGCAGGCATTATGACAGGGAAAGTAACTGAAGAAATAGTCTTTAATGATAAATAAATACATGAAATAAAATATAAATGTCTTCAAGAAGTCGCGAATGCGGGTAAACAAAATGCAACAATATTATCCATTCTTGCAAGTACACTGTAAAAAAAATCCGGAACCTTACAGAGTATTTCCGTGTAAAGTTTCGGGATTTCAATGGTTTTTATACACTTCCTATAAAAAAAAATCAAGTATCATTGTCGAATAGTTTCCTAAATCGCTATACAAGTTCACGAATTCAAAATGTTTACTGTTGTGAAAAACATTTTTAGCTGCCAGTTTAAAGATTAACTGAGTGTATTTATAGAGCGTACCGAAATCAGTATGCTTACGGCTCGTCAAAACCGATTACGCTCCCAGAGGGAGCTACGAAGTCCATGGACGACGTAGCTTTGCAAGAATTGTAGGCGAGGAAAATTCTGTCTTAACTTTGGCATTACTTTGAATAATGCTATGGTAACTTCCTTGATAACTCAAGAAGGTGTCTAGCTATTATATTATACCGTCCAAAGTTTACTCTAAAGTTCCAGAGACAGATCTGGCTTTAAACAGGAAGATTTCTGAATTTTTCAGAAGGCTTTCAGTATAATTTCAGGAAGTTTACTGAGTTTTAGCGGAAAACTTTCCTGGTTTTCGCAAGATATGATGTTGGCAGAAATTAGGCACATCAGTTGCCCATTATTTTCTAGAAACGTTTTGGAATCGTTTTTACAGTGTACCTTCTTTTATATCTTACTTCACGTGCGTTGCGGATCAGCGCATTTCACATCATGAACATAACTCAGTGACGTGCGTTTACCCTTAAATTCGCATATATTTCTGAAACCCCGCCTTCTTTGTGCACTGTAAAAACGATTCAGAAACGTTCCTGGAAAATAATAGGCAGCTGATGTGCCCAATTTCAGCCAGTAACATTTCTTGCAAAAACAAGGAACGTTTTCTGATAAAAGTCAGTAACCTTTCTGAAATTATTCTAGAAACCTTCTGAATTATTGGAAAAGCCAATCATGTCTCGGGAACCTTATAGAAAAATTAAGTAGTTTTAATGTTATTGACTAGAGCTTTCCGGACTTACGAAGAAAGCTCCAGAAGCCTTAAAGCAATCATAGCCAACGCACGCGAAAATTGCAAGCAAGAACCAAGCATAGTCCTGCCTACAATTTCTACTTCGCAAAGCTGCAACTGTCCAGAGATTTATTTGTTCCCTTTGGGAAATTACTCAATCTGGACAGGCCATACGCAAGCTAAAGCCGATACACTTAAAAAACACTCTCAGTCAATCTTTAAACTGGTAGCATAAAATAGTTTTCACACCAGTAAAAGTCCTCCTTCGTGCATCTTTTAGCAGTTCAGGAAATTTTTTGGCGAAGATACTGGATTTTATGGGGAAATAGGTCAAAAACCTCTGAAATCCCGAAACGTTCCACGGAAATAACCAGTAAAGTTTCGGAATTTTTTCACAGTGTGTTTGTTAGTTTTAATGAAAAACAATACACTTAGTGTTTACAAAAGAAAAAGTATATTTCTCGGGAAAATATTTATTATCATGTTCTTAGTTTAGAATTAAGGAATCACGAAAATTGTTCATTGATTTCACTCCCACGACAACCTGGCGTAAATACATCGATTGTCTTTGTAATTAGTCAGACCAGGCACATGATTCTTTTGAATTTTGTAAAAAAAATCTGGTGCACACATAACACTTCGCAACAGTAAAATACCTTTAACATGCTTCTGACATAATTCTTGCTGATTCTTATGTAAAATTATCACATTGAAAATAAATATAACCACCGAGTTCCCCCACTACGTTTCACTTTTTGTAAATGCCCCACCCCCTTTTTTTCCAGTTATCGACAGTTTTGTAGCTATTGTTTTTATTTTGAGGCAATAGAAGTATTATATTAGCCATTTACACTCTCCTGAAAGCTATAGAGCATGAAGGCATGAACATTTGGATTAATTTGGGAGACTCCTGGTGTATTTCCCCCTAAAATTTTTGAAAAATCATCAAAACCGAACTTTGTTCTTACAGCGACTTGCTTTACAATTTTTACACTCATTTCTAGGCCTGAAAACATTGTACAGGACACTCTCCTATGAGCAGATGTCCAAAAAAAACTTTCACGTTGTAAAAAAAAAATGAAAAATATCGGAAGCATCAGATTTTGCGCATTCAGCGTAGCATCGCAGATCTTCAGTAAAGGGCGTTTCTGTGTTATTCAACTGGCATTCACAGGGATAACTAAGATTAAAGTGAACTTAAGCATGCTTATAATAAAGAATAATGTATATTTTTATTTCTTGGGATGCACTCCTCATTGTTTTTCACTATATCAAGAGATGATAGACAACGGAGGCGGTGCAGCCCCCAAAACATAAATGTAAAAAACAAAAATAAACATAACATTTAATGCTATTTAATACGCATACTTAAGTTCATTTTTAATCATAATTATGTCTGGGAATACTGAATAATAGGAGAAGGTTCTAAACTGAGCATCTGCGATGCGACTCTGACAGTGCAACATGTGATACTTTCAACATTTTTAAAATTTTTGTTTTACTAAGTGAAATATTTTTCGGACACGAGGCTTACAGGAGTAAGTCCTAAACTTAAGTTTTATGCCTGAAACAAGCTGAACAATTGTAAAACAAACCCCTATGAAAAAAATTGATTTTGATGATTAAAATTTTTTTTTTAAGGGAATACCCCTCTGAGTCTTAAAACGTGCTCCTATTGTTAATAAAACATATTATCAAATTATCACGCCGTGCCTCGAGTTTCATTGTTGATGACGTCAGGAGTGTTACTCGAGCATTCGCTAATATATATATATATATATATCTAAAAATCTCGTGTCACGATGTTTGTTCGGGGTAAACTCCGAAACTACTCAACCGATTTCTCTCAAATTTCATATCTATGCGTCATTTGGTCCAACTTAAAAGATAGGATAGTTTTTATAATTTTTTATTGCAAATTTCATATTAATTATGCACTAATAGTGTGAATTAGTTGTTTAGTTCTAAAAATTCTTAAGAGATGGCGGTGTAAGTTAATTAACCGATATAACTCTAACATCGTATGACTTACTACTAAAAAGACCATGATAAAAAAACTTAGAAATGTTGCTTAGAATTTTCATATAACGTTTCGGGAAATTACAGGTTATTATTCACTTCCTGAGAAAATCAACTATATTTTTCAAAATGTTTCCTTGAATTGCTACAAATTGCAGATTTCACACCGTTGTGAAAAATATTTTTCTCCACCAGTATCAAGATTAACTAAACGTGTTTAATAGGTGTATCGGTTTTGGAGCGGTTACGGTTCGTCCAGATTGACTCAACACCCAATGAGTGCGAAAAGATATCTGGATCACGACGCGTTGCAGAGGAGTTACATTCGAGATACTTGCTTGAGAGTCTGTCTTCGCGTTGGCAATGCGTGCATTAATGCTTTGAGAGCTTTTTTACAAAAGCAGGAAGGTTCTAGGCTATTATATTAAACCTGCGTTAGGCTTCTCTGAAGGTGCGAGAATCATAACTGCCTTTTACTAAGAAAATTACTGAATTCTTCAAAAATATTCCAGGTTAATTTCAGGAAGGTTAATGAATTTAAGCGAAAAACAATTATTTTCTTTATTTTGTTCCCCAAGAAATTTTTAATATCATTAATTCTTGCAAAGATACGTTCGCAACAGAAAATTGCAGTGACAATTGCATCGTCAGGCATTTCTGCTACTTTTTTTAGATGGTAGACGAACAGCACATTCAGCTTTAAAGTTGCTTATTAGATATTCATAACAAATAAAACGCAATGTGTAACGTTAAAGAAAAAAAAAACGTGGAATGGCTGCAGTGTTGCAAGAGTGAAATTAAAGTTTGGGATAAGTGTACTATGGCTCATGAGTAAAAGCATTCATTCGAAGCACATCATAGGATTGTGCAATATTTGAACGGCAACGATCAACTTTTAGGCGAAATTGTCTGAATACTGTTTGAGGATTTCCGGCAGACATTACCAGTTATTCCGATGAAATCAACGCATGTTTAAAATAATCGTTTTTATAGCGTAATGTCGAGATAAGGCGATTGGCCATGAACATGCGGGTATAAACGCAAAATAATCAAATCCCACAAGTATTTTCTAAGTAATTGCTGGGTATTGGAAACGGTGTAATTGAACTGTATCAAAATATACAGTACAACAAATAGCCAGACAATTTCTATACTGCCGTTGAGACGAAAAGTGAACTAATTGAGAGCCTATTCTCAGATATTTTTTTTTTAAATCATAATTGCCTATGTAATCGCGCTGGTTTTGTAGCAGTTTTGTTTTCGGTAAACATTCCCGTACAGACAGGAATATTTGTGGATCGTCAATTGTCGACCGTCAAATACATATCCCGATGCATGTCGCAAATTGTATTTATTGGTCGCACAAAGTCATTGGGAGTTGACACTTTCTAATGCAGGTTTGACATAAGGAGAAACAGTATTCGTCAACTGTTTAAAACAATTTTGACGACATACTATCCAACACAATCATCATTTTTTAAGGAGAAACTATATAATTTTCACGTTTGAAGACGTATTTCATAAAGTTTAAGAAACACACAAATGTCTAAATCTAGATTTTACACCAGAGATGAATATGAAGCTTTAGTTTTAACTGAAGGTTTTTGCGTTTCAATTTCAAATTTGCCACTTAGTTATTATGATATGCCGTCACTTGATAGTTGGGCAACCGACTTCGTTGCCACTGATTTGCAAAGTATAACAACAGAGCAATGACGCTGTCTTAGCTACAATTATTGCGAATAATGAGACATTACTGACGCCTGGAAAAAAAAGCTCCCCATTGATGCTGAACAAGCCTATACAGTTGTCGATGAAAACAAAGCAGTAAACATTCCAACTGAATTCTTAAATTTCCTGGATACACCAGGAATGCGACTACACGATTTCCGGTTGAAAATTGGCTCAACAATTTATTCTTTTTCGCGATTTAAACCCACCTAAATTACGCAACGGTACACGTTTCTGCATCAAAAGTCAACAATTTTGACGAGAAAGTTTAAAGGAGAAATGTTTGTGTTGCCACGTGATCCATTAATAGCGTCATAATTTTCAATCACATTTGGTGGGCTTCAGTTTTCGATTCGTTTAGCTTTTGCAAAGACCATAAATAGATCTCAAGAACAAACAATGTCTTCTTTCGGTTTGGACTTGAAACATAAATATTTCTCTCATGGGCAACCATATATCGCCTACTCACAAGTGGAAAGTTATCATACTTTTCGTCTTAGCAAAAGACTGGTTAAGCAAGAACATTGTGCACAACTTAGTGCTTAGACAGTTTTCAGTTTTCAAATAATAGAAAAAATAGTTCGAAGTCAATGTTATCTACTTCATTGAAAAAATTTAATTTTTATATGTTTTAAATTTAGTTAGTGTATTTTGTAAAGAAGTTACTGATTACAAACTATAGAGAAAGCAGAGGTGAATAAAATGTAGTATAGAATCTAAAAGTGTATAGTGGTTTACGCTTAGTTTCTACATTCGGTTATTTTACAATCACTTTCGATATTTACTATCACTTTCAAGTTATTTTTGCTTTTTTTGGCCAAAGTCATGCTTACAAAATTTACTAAGCGTAAGTATAATGCTTTTTCCATAGAAAATTTAGTTAGTACTTACTGAATTCAATAAGTACTTTCTTCAGCCTGCACTGTAAAAAAAAAATGAAACGTTACTGAGTAAAAATTTTCGATACTTCCTTGCAGTTCTGGCTAAGCTTTGGCTATGTTTGCATTACTGCTTATAGAAGTTCCTTAATGAATCAGAAAGGTGCTAAGCTTTTTTTTTTAATCCCTTCCTAAGTTTAGACTAAAAATCCAGAAACACGACTAGCTTCAAACGGGAAGATCTTCGAATTTTTCAAGAGGCTTCCGAGATAATTTCAGGAAGGTTATTAACTCATATCGGAAAACTTTCCGAGTTTTGGCATGACATGTTACTGGCAGAAATTGGCCACATCAGCTGCTCATAATTTTCCAGGAACATTTATGAATTGTTCTTAGATTGAATCACGCCCATTATCAATCTCATATATTTTAAAATCGGCTATACTATTTTAAGCGCTATTAAAAATATTTATTTGATTCTATCAAAATAATGAGTAAAAGTTTATTTTAATCCAACTTCTTTGCCACAGCAACGCGTGGATGGGTCAGCTAGTATATATATATATATATATATATATATATATATATATATATATATATATATATATATATATATATATATATATATATATATATATATATATATATATATATATATATATATATATATATATATATATATATATATGTATATACAGGTGTGTGTGTGTGTGTGTGCCCATTTGCGTCAATGAAAGCGGTTATCTTAATTTTGAGGAGAAGAAGGAAATTTACTCAAGCTCAAATGGCCATTTTTTTCCTTTTTATTAAATTTAGAACAGGTTCAGCTAGAATTATACTAGATTAATTAATGCAGATGTAAAACTTCCGATCTCACCTGCGTATTTAAGTGCATAAACAAATTTTTAGGTGTTGTTTAAAGCAATTAGATCGTTTCGATTTGTATACTTTTGGTAGAAGAGAAAAAAGTGGTTGTAACGAATATTCGTATTCACCTCATAGTTAATAAGTTAATACTAATAGCAAAACATACTCCGTGTGAAGGTTGTTCTTATTAACACGAATGTTGTAATGAAAAGTATTCCAAAAAAAAAAGGAAATTCCGTTTGTCGAATACTACAAATACTTTTTAATGAGCTTTCATAACAGTTCATTCGGTTCCTTATATCAGTGCAGAAGCTGTATGCAAAGTAAACTGTTTTCCTTTTAGGCAGGATGAAATGGAATCACTTAAAACGAATCTTGAAACGACATGTTTTGAAATATTTAATCTATACTAATATTATAAAGGGAGAGGGCAGATTTTTGTGTGTTTATATGTTCGAGGTAACCTCCGGATCCATTGCACCTATGTGAAAAAATCTTTTTTTGTATGAAAGTTGCGTTTTTACTGAGTGTCATAGGGTATAAATAATGCAAAAATGTATTAATACTAATTTTTTAAACCAAATAGTTTGTCTTCGCTACCAGTTCATGTTTTGTACTGCTTTGTTCTAATACACGTAAAAACAACCACCGATTATCCCGCATGGCAATGAATAAGTAGTTTTAGATTCTTTTTGAATTAAATGCAAAGGAATGCAGCGAATAAGTAGTCCAAGATTCGCTATGAATTAAATGCAAAGGAATGGAAACGCGTGAATGGAAAATAAAATCACATTGTCAGAATAATGCTTTTACATGTGTTCGAGGCCGCAGAGGATACAATATATAGCATTCTATTAGCCTTGGATAGAGCCCCTTGAAAAAGACAGGCTGACTTATCCGACATTTTGGTTCCAAGACAGAATTGGATCCAACCTCGTTCCTAGTATTTATAAATACGTCATAATATTCGCTGGTTGCTAAGTCGTAAAATAATTGATGATAAGTTGAGTAAAATGTCACTTTAGGTAAATTTTGAAAGATAACTTCGTTTACAAATTCAGCTAAAATGTATCGGGAAATGTTTACGATAATAAACCTCATTTTCATACCTTATTTGTTTTTAATTTGTATTAATTAAATTGTATTCATCCACAGAATAAAATAATCAAACATCAATCGGGCAACACACCTAAAGTTTGGACACCAGTTTTCTGCAATGAGGCTTTTGTACAAATGTTTATTTTTTTCGCCCGATAATTTTGGAACCAAAATGTCGGATAAGTCAGCTCCCCTTTTATAGGAGCCTTAGCCTTGGACATCGAAAACCATTTAGAGTAAAAGCATGTTACTGCTTCGAAAATTTATTTAAACGACTAATAATTGAGATTCACTTTGGACACACTAACTCTTGAATTCAAGTACTGCAGATGGACGATAAAAATCCGTGTTTCTAAAAGTTGTAATTTTGCATGCATTTCGGGCACTTCTTTGAGGTTTTAATTCATACTAAAATCGAAATGAGAAACATCTACTAATGGATTCACTTAAGTACATTTAGTTTAAAAAATTATCAACTCAAAGAATAATTGCAAATAATTACCATATATTCAAAGTTATGAGTTCAAACAATAACGAACAAAGAACATTCGATAGGAAAGAAGTTGAACAAGAAGAGGACAAAATATATTAAAATTATTTGCAGAAATATTCTTCACGATGACGGCATTTAATCATTTAAAACGATATAGTTAAACAATGTAGGTCACAAACATCCTAATACTGTTTCACCACGGATTGTATGGAATTGGCAAACATCCAGTTAAGGCCAGGACTCCATCTGAATGAGGGGAAAAATAAATATTTTATGCGCGTACTCAGCTCATTTGAATGAAACTCTGCTTAATTTAGAGGCTAACATACATCTGCAAAGTCTGACATCCCTGAAAACTAATAGATACTTCCATTTCCGCGTGTAAACCGGATGTCTGCCTTTCCATACAATCCATGGTTAGACAGTAGAAAGAAATCGACAAGGAAAATAAGGAGAGGCTTGTGATGTAGAGGCCGAAGAAAACGAGTACAAGAGGTTGCGAGGCATCCCGGTATTGAAAAAAAAACGACCTCTCAGTACAATATACAATATTCTTCCTACTAGTCAATTGGAATTCTGTCAGTTAAGAATATATTTACAACATTTTCCTGGTCTTACGTATTTTCAAAGTCTTTTGACATTTAAATCTTCTGCCAACCTATCAAGCAGCATGTATAGAACTCGTCAATAGAGGACGACAAACCTTGGAAACTAACATTATCTGATACATGTAACTTTCTGACTCCGCTCCTAAACACAGAAAGCGTTTTATTACTATTTAAACTTTTGTGTCAACTTTTAGAATCTATTGCTTAATGACAAACTTTTGAAAAATATCTCGAAGGCAACATATTGCAAGGAGAACTTCAGCAGAAATATTGTGATTGGCGTTTAATGTCAAACGATATAAACTAAAACCTAATTTAAATAAAAAGCAAAATTTATCAATGAAGCGGAAACTTAATAGGAGACTTTAGTTTCCCCGCCGTAGTGAATCAACGAAAGCAATTCAAAAAAAAGCTTGGTACATGAAAATCAGAAATGCAAATTAATGTTTATTGGCATTTCCGTTGGAAATGGAAAAACTTAATAAATTCAACGCTAGCCACAGCTCGATCAATAAGTTTTTGCGAGGGTTTTTACGGAACTGCCAGGACTTTGGTGGAAAAACAAACCATTCCACATTTAATTACTTTGAAAATCTCCTTCAGTAACATATGTATGTTCCACAAGACTAAAATTGCAATTGGGAGAATTTCTTTTAAAAGGTGCCTCAAAATGTAAAACGAATGTTTGATGAGCCACTGTTCGCCTATGGCGTAGATAGAACCTTAAAAGGTCCCAAAGTTTGAGACAAAAATATGAGAGATGTCACGTTTTTGACGGTGACATTCACTAAAGTCTTCCTGTGTCTAGAGGAACGCGTGCAGATGTGCTTCAAGTCGTCCCCTTTCCAATATCTGTATCTCAAGAACAATCATCAGAGCCCGTTTAGGAGATGGTGGTAAGCATTACTAGAGTCTTTTATGACAAGTAGGTAAAAATACCTGGGAAATGGTGTCTTCTTAAAATAGATGAGTTGGGAAATTCTCTCTGAATTATTTGATCCTCAATGTTTATCCTAAAACAAGAACCAGTAATTTAACTTTGAATGGAGGAGTACTAGATACAATAAGGTCAATAATGAAAGGTACATTTAATTAAATGTCACTTCCAGATTTACGAAATTAATGAGCAAAAAGTCAGGAATACCATGCAATCGGGCAGGCTGGTAAGAGTATTGAAAGTTCCAATGAGTAATATTCGATGCGGTGGATTATCTGGAGGAAAAGAGTAGTACGTAAAACACATATCTCAACACTGGTTAATCTCAACTTTATTCTGTTTCTTTCACCCACTGCGCGTTGATGAAACAAACATTAATATTTTCCAGATGATAAAAGAATAATTGTTTTCCCCTCTGTGACAAAGTCTTCACATAATAGACTCCTGATTTCAATTAAGTTAGCTAATCAGATTAATGTTATTCATTCCAAGTTGTGAATAAATTTACTTGACTTTCTCCCGTTGCAAAAATCCCAAATGACTGAACTTGGTCTGTTATTCAACACTTCATTTGCATACAAATGAGATATCTTCAAAAAAAATTGGGAACTGCTGGGAGTAAACACATCAAGACGAAACGCCCAATTAATCTGCATTTCTTTTCATATATCGCAAATATTCCAGACATTAAGTAAATTCTGTTCTTGATAATTAGATTCTTGAATTTATGAACAGCAGTCACGCCTTCGTCAAATTCCAGAAGCAACGAATTTTTAACGAATGACCTAAAGCTAGCTCTAGTAACTTTTGAACTAGCATCTGATTTTCCTCACAATTGTTGCATAATTTTACCGAGCAAACAATAAAATGGGTAATTTACTTTTTCATTAAATTGTTGTTGATATTGAAGTAAAGGAAGATTTATTTCTTTTATTTAGTTTTATGCTTCTTATTATTTTTTATGCTTTTGCTCCATATTGTTAATGGAATATTATGTAAAGTTTTAATCTCTTAGGTTTTGTCAACTTTTTCAATTAACGCCCCGTGTTTTTTTTTTTTTTTTTTTTTTTTTTTTTTTAACCTTTGGCTAATCGTATCACAATTTGCAAAAATCATCAAATCATAAAGCATTAACAAATACTTTCTGTATTTACTTTTGTTTTACTAAATGTAAATTACCTCTCAACTTTTCTATTTACAGTGCTAAGTGCATGAAAAGTATTCTTACTTCTTTGCGTAAAGTTTACTTACGTTGAAATCGGTTTTTACTCACAATTTTTGCAGCAAATGGATCCTATTCGTTATATTGTGCGATATTTTTCGTACTTGCAAATATATTTACTAACTCCGTTGTCATTTACAAAACACGGTAACCGAAAGTTTAAGTGAACCAAGATGTCTAGGTAAATAATTTTTCATGAGTTGGAGTAAAATTTTTGAGCTGCTTAAGGTTAAAAAGCAGGTCAAACGCATATCACGGTCTATGAATATTTTAAATGGAATCTTTTGTCCTGAAGATAAAAAGAAGGGCTATTGACAAAAAAAATCTATTTTCTCCGCAAAATATCCGTCGAAATTTTTGGCCCGATGTAATACAAAAAAATCGTTGTAAAAAGAAAATCTTAAAGCTTTGAACATTTTTCTTTTTAACTCACGTAAAGAATTTTTTAATTAGCATGTCCATCGTTTCTGTAAGTTAATAAAAACGTTATCTTGAGTAAAAAAATGCCTTTTCTACCAATTAGAAATATTATGAGAATTCCAACGCTTTAGTAAAACTTATATTCAGTAATTAAATCACAAACGCAGTTTTTTCAGCAGTAGAAATAACTGTATATTTACACGATAATTATGGTTAACTTCTCTTCAAAAAATTAAACATAGCGATGTTTTTATTAAGAGAAACGCAAGACTTTCATCTCATTATTTTTTTTTCTTTCATGATATGGAAAAAAAATTGAGACAGATCAAACTTGCAAAAGCGCTTCAAATTTTTTCAGGCAGCCTAATTAACTTTTTTATGTTTGCGTTGTAAATTTATGGTTTTTTTAGTATGTACCTTCTTGTGTTTCTGTTGTGAAGACGTCATGGGACAAAGTAGTTTAAATTAGTTTCCACAGGATGCCATATACTATACATAGTTAATATCCCAAAAGTTTCGATCCCGTTTAATCATATCTTGACCATAAGTTACCTTGTCAAGAAGTTTTAAAAAATGTACACTAATAATTTCAAATGACATCGTAAACTGCATGCAAAAACATTTGTGAAATCTACATACAAAAATTGAACCAGAAAATGATTTTTTAGCTGAAACATGGTATGGTACACGTTGGAATTAAACTGAAACTCGTTACTTTTAAAATCTACCTGCTTACATGTTGGAACAAATCATCTTCTGTAATACACTGTTACCAGTTTTAATTCGTGAATCGTTGCATGAAGTCTAAAGAGTGTAGTATCATTGCTTTAAAAACGCAAATTGTTGGAGGAACCTTGCTCTATGGTTTCAGTAGAATTCTAAGCGCATGTGTAAAGATAATCGCCGTAGAGCAGGTAAACTCTTTTTAGCGAAACGAAAACTGTCCTTTGTGGCCGAGCTGCAGAAGCTCTTGCTTTGCGACCTGTCTGTGAGACTTGCATTGTGGGTTCGGACACCATCCAGGTTGTTGCCTCTCTTAGTGAAATAAATGTCTTGTTCGCACATTACAATAAATAAATTGGGTGTATATTGGTTGGTGAAAAAGCATGAACTTAAAAACATTGAATAAACGAATGATTGAAAGCAAGAGCTGTAAAGAAGGATTTTTTTTAATACTGTAATAATGAAATTTCAAGTATTGTAACCTACCTTTTTTTTGTACTTTAAATTTAAAACGTATAGAAAGAAATTATTACTTGATCATTTAATATATCAGTGTAATAGTTAATATGAAGCAAAGTATACTTACAATTAAAAATGAGCATCCAGTCAAGAAAGTCAGATGAAAGCTTAATGTTAATGTTTGCTTATGTGTAACCTTCCAAGCAATTTCTCTGTACACTGTAAAAAAAATCCGAAACGTTACTGGTTATTTCCGTGGAACGTCTCGGGATTTTACACATTTTCACCTATTTCCCTGTAAAAACAAGTATTATCACAAAAATGTTTCCTGAATTGCTACAAGTTGCACGCGTGAAGACATTTCACTGTTGTGGAAAATATTTTTAGCAACCAGTTTAAAGATTGAATGAGCATGTTTATTAAGTGTATCGGCTAAGGTTGCTTACGGCCAGCCCAGATTGACTAAGCTCCCAATGAGAGCGGAAATGTTAATGGATAGCTACAGCTTTGCAAGGCAGGAATTGCAGGCAAGAGATGTGCTTGGTTCCTTCTTGCGTAGCTTTGGCCGTGGTCGCTCTAGTTTTTATGGAGTCTTCTTGGTAAATTAGGAAGGTTCTAATCAATTACACTAAACCAACTTAATTTTTTTAGAATTTTCTAGAGATATGACTGGCTTTAACAGGGCATATTTCGCACATCTTCATAAAGTTTCAAGGTTCATTTCAGAAAGGTTACTGATTTTTAGCGGAATGCGTTCCTGGTTTTTCCAAGATATGTTACTGGAAGAAATTGGCACATCAGCTGCCCATTATTTTCCAGGAACGTTTCTGAATAGTTTTTACAGTGTAAGCATACAGAAAGTTCTGGTGTAAACTTGTGCAGAAATTAGGGAGACGTTACGCTATATTTACATTACCATGGTGTAACCTTTCAAACGCAATATGTAACCTTTACAAGAGTTACATCAGTTAAGTTACTCCAGAGCAGTGGAGGCAGCTAATCTGCCACCGATTTTAGAGATTAAGTTTACACAAATTTTTTCATAGAGTATATACCCATAAAACTGCCAGTTTGTTACTTCATTTTCCAAAATGTTGGAAAAAGTTTAAATTATTAAATGACAATAATTAAGAAATTTCTTTTTAGATCTGTATTGCGACCGCAATTTCCGTTTCATTGATTTGAAACTGCAATACATAAAATGAAGGAAGATGTTTTAAAAAGAATGGTTTCTATGTGGTTCGTCACCATGACATGTCTGCATTGTCCTGGAAGTGCGTTTCTTGAAATTCGTGAATGTTGTAGAATTTCATCGGTAAAACATATTCTGTGTAGCAGAGTTCTGTCTTCTGAACTTCGAGTCAGTTTGAGTCCTGGGTTTCATTGATTTTTGTGGATAATTGCTTCGGTATTTGCTAGGGTCCGGAATTACTTTTTTAAGTAATTTTTTAAAATGTAACTAATAACTTTTACGAACTAGCGTACAGACCCGTAATAAATATTCCGAAGAACACTAAAAGCGATTCAGAAATGTTCCTGAAAAATAATGGGCAGCTAAAGTGCCCAATTTCTGCCAGTAAGATACCTTACAAAAACACGGAACGTTTTCTGCTAAAATTCAGCAACCTTCCTGAAATTATCACGGAAGCCTCCTGAAAAACTCAAATTCCGTTTAAAGCCAGTCGTTTCTCATTTTTAGAGTAAACTTAGGTAGGTATAATATAAGAACTTTTCTGCATCCTAACTTATCAAGACACTTCCAAAACCAGTACTGGAAACATGGCCAAAGCAAAGTCAGAATTGCAAGTTAGTATTAAGAATTTTGCTCGCCTGCAATGCTTGCAAAGCTACGTCGTCCACGGAGTATGTAGCTCCTTTTGGTTGCTTAATTAGTCTTGACGCCAGCGTACTGAACTTATTCCCTCCCTTTGAGAGCTTGATCAGTCTGGACGAGCCGTAATCTAGCATAAGCCGACACTCTTTATAAATACGCTCAGTGTATCTTTAAACTAGGAGCTAAAAATACTTTTCACTACAGTCAGAAGTCTGCAATCGTGCAGCTTGTAGCAATTTAGGAAACTTTTTTAGAAAGATACTTGGTTTCTCCAGGATGTGTATATAAACCATTGAAATCCTGAAACTTTACACAAAAATAATCGGTAACTTTTCGGATTTTTTTAACCGTAAATACTTTTATTTTATGTGCATTATGGTGTCAAGAATTCTCTTCTTGAGCTTCCAGTGTGCAAATAAGAGAGATTTGCGAACGGAAGTAAGTAGACCTTTTAAACAGTTGAGTACAACGCGTTTAAAGTTCAGAAACCTGATAGGTTTATCTTGAACAGGTTTTACGAAATCAAGCTGTGTAGCAGCACCTACCTGGACAACAAGTACTATCTCTTGCTCCAAAATAGGGGAAAAGTTCACCTTCCATCTTACTTAGGTTATATCCACATTCTTAATTTTACAACTTACACTTTTTGTATTGAACTGCATCAAATAGTATGATTCTTTGAGGCGGCTACACTGTAAAAACGATTCAGAAACGTTCCTGGAAAATAATAGGCAGCTGATGTGCCCAATTTATGCCAGTAACATACCTCGCAAAACCCAGGAACGTTTTCCGTTAAAATACAGTAACTTTCCTAAAAACTCCAGAAATCTTCCCATTTAAAGCCAGTCGTGTCATCGGAACTTCAGAGTAATCTTAGGTAGGGATAATATAAAACTTGGAACCTTCCTGATTTATCAAGACAGTTCCAAAAACAGTATTGCAAATATGGCCAAAGCTAAGCGTGGACGAGCCGTATTCGAAATGAAGCCGGTACACCTTATAAATGCTCTTAGTGGTTCTTTAAACCGGGGCTAAAAATATTTTTTACAACTGAAAAAAGTCTGCATCCGGACAACTTGTTGCAATTCAGGAAACTTTTTGACAGTGATACTTGATATTTCCAAGAAGTGGATAAAAACCATTGAAATCCCGAAACGTTGCGCGGAAATAGTAACGTCTCGGAATTTTTTTACAGTGTAGATGAGTTCGAGATATTGGGAAAACTCTTGACAAATGGGGGGGGGGGGGGAGGAGCTAACAAGAATTCTGATGTCACACATTTTTGTTTCAACACTATGAATGTCAAAAATAGAATGACATGTGTCAATGGGAGGAGGGGGGTAAGGTAAAGCTTAAAATTTTTTGGCAAAAGGGGGGTTGAGTCAAATATGTTGAAAACATTTTGGCAACAGTATTGGACATCCCCTTAGATTCTTGTTTACACAATACTGTGAACGATTTAATTTTCAGGCTTAAATCACAGTATCATATTACCTAAACCTTCAGTTCCTGAAAAATCATGACTTTTAGAAGGGAAACAGAAATGCACTTACGGGTCATTGTCCAGAAAACGTAACTTTTGAGAGAAAATATTTTTCAATTTCGAAACCTTTTGTTTTCTTTTTTTTTCATTCTTACATGAAAGTGTTACCTACCAGAAGTAACCATAAACAATGGCCCAGCTAAGTTCTAATTATTTTCCTCATAAATAAAATAAATTAAAAAATCCCTTGTTCAAGAAAAAAACTTTTAATATTTAAAAGTCGAGGAAACGTTACCCGGAAGTTATTAGTGGCGTTTTGTTTTTTTTACAGAACATTTGAGAAATACTTAACAAATTTCGAAAATTTCCGATAAACGTACTATCGATTATCGCTTTTTTTTCCGTCTTTTTACTGGATACATTCTTTCTCAAAAACTTACTTTTAAATGTTGACAAAAAACAAACCTAAGTCTAAATTTCGTATTTTTAAAACTTGACATGCATTGGGCAAAAGTAATCTTATATACAAAACCATTCCGAAAAAACTCTACAAAGTTTACGCCACCTTCCCATAAACTTGAGATATATTGCTTACGTGACGAACATCTCAAAGAAGTTTAAAACGAGAAAAAGGTAGTTCAGAAAAAAAAATGCAAGAAACGCATATTTACATTTATAGGAGTTGTTTGACGCTGACAACGTTTTTCGTGTGCTTACAAGCGATATTAAAGTCTATTTTCCTGCTTTTACGGGATGCAATACGACTTACATTTAGAATGGTTAAAATGAGTCAGCCTTTGTTTGTACATACAAGTTAAAAGCATCGAATGAGGTCCAATTTTTACTTTTTTATTTTTTTATGATTTTTTTCGTTGGATTTCATTACATTTCTTTATTTATAAATTCACTTGCTTATTCATTTATTCACTAATTTTCTAATGTATTCACTCTATTATTCCCTATTTATTATTCCTCTTATATTTTTTTTTTTATTTTATGTTTTTTTATTTACATTTATAGGAGTTGTTTCACGCTGACAACGTTTTTCGCGTGCTTTAAAGTCTATTTTCCTGCTTTTACGAGATGCAATCCGACTTACATTTAGTGGAAACGGTTAGAAGGAATCAGCCTTTGTTTCTACAAGTTAAAAGCATCGAATGAGGTCCAATTTTTACTTTTTTATTTTTTTATGATTTTTTTCGTTGGATTTCATTACATTTCTTTATTTATAAATTCACTTGCTTATTCATTTATTCACTAATTTTCTAATGTATTCACTCTATTATTCCCTATTTATTATTCCTCTTATATTATTTTTTTTATTTTATGTTTTTTTATTTACATTTATAGGAGTTGTTTCACGCTGACAACGTTTTTCGCGTGCTTTAAAGTCTATTTTCCTGCTTTTACGAGATGCAATCCGACTTACATTTAGTGGAAACGGTTAGAAGGAATCAGCCTTTGTTTCTACAAGTTAAAAGCATCGAATGAGGTCCAATTTTTACTTTTTTATTTTTTTATGATTTTTTTCGTTGGATTTCATTACATTTCTTTATTTATAAATTCACTTGCTTATTCATTTATTCACTAATTTTCTAATGTATTCACTCTATTATTCCCTATTTATTATTCCTCTTATATTATTTTTTTTATTTTATGTTTTTTTATTTACATTTATAGGAGTTGTTTCACGCTGACAACGTTTTTCGCGTGCTTTAAAGTCTATTTTCCTGCTTTTACGAGATGCAATCCGACTTACATTTAGTGGAAACGGTTAGAAGGAATCAGCCTTTGTTTCTACAAGTTAAAAGCATCGAATGAGGTCCAATTTTTACTTTTTTATTTTTTTATGATTTTTTTCGTTGGATTTCATTACATTTCTTTATTTATAAATTCACTTGCTTATTCATTTATTCACTAATTTTCTAATGTATTCACTCTATTATTCCCTATTTATTATTCCTCTTATATTATTTTTTTTATTTTATGTTTTTTTATTTACATTTATAGGAGTTGTTTCACGCTGACAACGTTTTTCGCGTGCTTTAAAGTCTATTTTCCTGCTTTTACGAGATGCAATCCGACTTACATTTAGTGGAAACGGTTAGAAGGAATCAGCCTTTGTTTCTACAAGTTAAAAGCATCGAATGAGGTCCAATTTTTACTTTTTTATTTTTTTATGATTTTTTTCGTTGGATTTCATTACATTTCTTTATTTATAAATTCACTTGCTTATTCATTTATTCACTAATTTTCTAATGTATTCACTCTATTATTCCCTATTTATTATTCCTCTTATATTTTTTTTTTTATTTTATGTTTTTTTATTTACATTTATAGGAGTTGTTTCACGCTGACAACGTTTTTCGCGTGCTTTAAAGTCTATTTTCCTGCTTTTACGAGATGCAATCCGACTTACATTTAGTGGAAACGGTTAGAAGGAATCAGCCTTTGTTTCTACAAGTTAAAAGCATCGAATGAGGTCCAATTTTTACTTTTTTATTTTTTTATGATTTTTTTCGTTGGATTTCATTACATTTCTTTATTTATAAATTCACTTGCTTATTCATTTATTCACTAATTTTCTAATGTATTCACTCTATTATTCCCTATTTATTATTCCTCTTATATTATTTTTTTTATTTTATGTTTTTTTTATTTACATTTATAGGAGTTGTTTCACGCTGACAACGTTTTTCGCGTGCTTTAAAGTCTATTTTCCTGCTTTTACGAGATGCAATCCGACTTACATTTAGTGGAAACGGTTAGAAGGAATCAGCCTTTGTTTCTACAAGTTAAAAGCATCGAATGAGGTCCAATTTTTACTTTTTTATTTTTTTATGATTTTTTTCGTTGGATTTCATTACATTTCTTTATTTATAAATTCACTTGCTTATTCATTTATTCACTAATTTTCTAATGTATTCACTCTATTATTCCCTATTTATTATTCCTCTTATATTATTTTTTTTATTTTATGTTTTTTTATTTACATTTATAGGAGTTGTTTCACGCTGACAACGTTTTTCGCGTGCTTTAAAGTCTATTTTCCTGCTTTTACGAGATGCAATCCGACTTACATTTAGTGGAAACGGTTAGAAGGAATCAGCCTTTGTTTCTACAAGTTAAAAGCATCGAATGAGGTCCAATTTTTACTTTTTTATTTTTTTATGATTTTTTTCGTTGGATTTCATTACATTTCTTTATTTATAAATTCACTTGCTTATTCATTTATTCACTAATTTTCTAATGTATTCACTCTATTATTCCCTATTTATTATTCCTCTTATATTATTTTTTTTATTTTATGTTTTTTTATTTACATTTATAGGAGTTGTTTCACGCTGACAACGTTTTTCGCGTGCTTTAAAGTCTATTTTCCTGCTTTTACGAGATGCAATCCGACTTACATTTAGTGGAAACGGTTAGAAGGAATCAGCCTTTGTTTCTACAAGTTAAAAGCATCGAATGAGGTCCAATTTTTACTTTTTTATTTTTTTATGATTTTTTTCGTTGGATTTCATTACATTTCTTTATTTATAAATTCACTTGCTTATTCATTTATTCACTAGTTTTCTAATGTATTCACTCTATTATTCCCTATTTATTATTCCTCTTATATTATTTTTTTTATTTTATGTTTTTTTATTTACATTTATAGGAGTTGTTTCACGCTGACAACGTTTTTCGCGTGCTTTAAAGTCTATTTTCCTGCTTTTACGAGATGCAATCCGACTTACATTTAGTGGAAACGGTTAGAAGGAATCAGCCTTTGTTTCTACAAGTTAAAAGCATCGAATGAGGTCCAATTTTTACTTTTTTATTTTTTTATGATTTTTTTCGTTGGATTTCATTACATTTCTTTATTTATAAATTCACTTGCTTATTCATTTATTCACTAATTTTCTAATGTATTCACTCTATTATTCCCTATTTATTATTCCTCTTATATTTTTTTTTTATTTTATGTTTTTTTATTTACATTTATAGGAGTTGTTTCACGCTGACAACGTTTTTCGCGTGCTTTAAAGTCTATTTTCCTGCTTTTACGAGATGCAATCCGACTTACATTTAGTGGAAACGGTTAGAAGGAATCAGCCTTTGTTTCTACAAGTTAAAAGCATCGAATGAGGTCCAATTTTTACTTTTTTATTTTTTTATGATTTTTTTCGTTGGATTTCATTACATTTCTTTATTTATAAATTCACTTGCTTATTCATTTATTCACTAATTTTCTAATGTATTCACTCTATTATTCCCTATTTATTATTCCTCTTATATTATTTTTTTTATTTTATGTTTTTTTATTTACATTTATAGGAGTTGTTTCACGCTGACAACGTTTTTCGCGTGCTTTAAAGTCTATTTTCCTGCTTTTACGAGATGCAATCCGACTTACATTTAGTGGAAACGGTTAGAAGGAATCAGCCTTTGTTTCTACAAGTTAAAAGCATCGAATGAGGTCCAATTTTTACTTTTTTATTTTTTTATGATTTTTTTCGTTGGATTTCATTACATTTCTTTATTTATAAATTCACTTGCTTATTCATTTATTCACTAATTTTCTAATGTATTCACTCTATTATTCCCTATTTATTATTCCTCTTATATTATTTTTTTTATTTTATGTTTTTTTATTTACATTTATAGGAGTTGTTTCACGCTGACAACGTTTTTCGCGTGCTTTAAAGTCTATTTTCCTGCTTTTACGAGATGCAATCCGACTTACATTTAGTGGAAACGGTTAGAAGGAATCAGCCTTTGTTTCTACAAGTTAAAAGCATCGAATGAGGTCCAATTTTTACTTTTTTATTTTTTTATGATTTTTTTCGTTGGATTTCATTACATTTCTTTATTTATAAATTCACTTGCTTATTCATTTATTCACTAATTTTCTAATGTATTCACTCTATTATTCCCTATTTATTATTCCTCTTATATTATTTTTTTTATTTTATGTTTTTTTATTTACATTTATAGGAGTTGTTTCACGCTGACAACGTTTTTCGCGTGCTTTAAAGTCTATTTTCCTGCTTTTACGAGATGCAATCCGACTTACATTTAGTGGAAACGGTTAGAAGGAATCAGCCTTTGTTTCTACAAGTTAAAAGCATCGAATGAGGTCCAATTTTTACTTTTTTATTTTTTATGATTTTTTTCGTTGGATTTCATTACATTTCTTTATTTATAAATTCACTTGCTTATTCATTTATTCACTAATTTTCTAATGTATTCACTCTATTATTCCCTATTTATTATTCCTCTTATATTTTTTTTTTTATTTTATGTTTTTTTATTTACATTTATAGGAGTTGTTTCACGCTGACAACGTTTTTCGCGTGCTTTAAAGTCTATTTTCCTGCTTTTACGAGATGCAATCCGACTTACATTTAGTGGAAACGGTTAGAAGGAATCAGCCTTTGTTTCTACAAGTTAAAAGCATCGAATGAGGTCCAATTTTTACTTTTTTATTTTTTTATGATTTTTTTCGTTGGATTTCATTACATTTCTTTATTTATAAATTCACTTGCTTATTCATTTATTCACTAATTTTCTAATGTATTCACTCTATTATTCCCTATTTATTATTCCTCTTATATTATTTTTTTTATTTTATGTTTTTTTATTTACATTTATAGGAGTTGTTTCACGCTGACAACGTTTTTCGCGTGCTTTAAAGTCTATTTTCCTGCTTTTACGAGATGCAATCCGACTTACATTTAGTGGAAACGGTTAGAAGGAATCAGCCTTTGTTTCTACAAGTTAAAAGCATCGAATGAGGCCCAATTTTTACTTTTTTATTTTTTTATGATTTTTTTCGTTGGATTTCATTACATTTCTTTATTTATAAATTCACTTGCTTATTCATTTATTCACTAATTTTCTAATGTATTCACTCTATTATTCCCTATTTATTATTCCTCTTATATTATTTTTTTTATTTTATGTTTTTTTATTTACATTTATAGGAGTTGTTTCACGCTGACAACGTTTTTCGCGTGCTTTAAAGTCTATTTTCCTGCTTTTACGAGATGCAATCCGACTTACATTTAGTGGAAACGGTTAGAAGGAATCAGCCTTTGTTTCTACAAGTTAAAAGCATCGAATGAGGTCCAATTTTTACTTTTTTATTTTTTTATGATTTTTTTCGTTGGATTTCATTACATTTCTTTATTTATAAATTCACTTGCTTATTCATTTATTCACTAATTTTCTAATGTATTCACTCTATTATTCCCTATTTATTATTCCTCTTATATTATTTTTTTTATTTTATGTTTTTTTATTTACATTTATAGGAGTTGTTTCACGCTGACAACGTTTTTCGCGTGCTTTAAAGTCTATTTTCCTGCTTTTACGAGATGCAATCCGACTTACATTTAGTGGAAACGGTTAGAAGGAATCAGCCTTTGTTTCTACAAGTTAAAAGCATCGAATGAGGCCCAATTTTTACTTTTTTATTTTTTTATGATTTTTTTCGTTGGATTTCATTACATTTCTTTATTTATAAATTCACTTGCTTATTCATTTATTCACTAATTTTCTAATGTATTCACTCTATTATTCCCTATTTATTATTCCTCTTATATTATTTTTTTTATTTTATGTTTTTTTATTTACATTTATAGGAGTTGTTTCACGCTGACAACGTTTTTCGCGTGCTTTAAAGTCTATTTTCCTGCTTTTACGAGATGCAATCCGACTTACATTTAGTGGAAACGGTTAGAAGGAATCAGCCTTTGTTTCTACAAGTTAAAAGCATCGAATGAGGTCCAATTTTTACTTTTTTATTTTTTTATGATTTTTTTCGTTGGATTTCATTACATTTCTTTATTTATAAATTCACTTGCTTATTCATTTATTCACTAATTTTCTAATGTATTCACTCTATTATTCCCTATTTATTATTCCTCTTATATTATTTTTTTTATTTTATGTTTTTTTATTTACATTTATAGGAGTTGTTTCACGCTGACAACGTTTTTCGCGTGCTTTAAAGTCTATTTTCCTGCTTTTACGAGATGCAATCCGACTTACATTTAGTGGAAACGGTTAGAAGGAATCAGCCTTTGTTTCTACAAGTTAAAAGCATCGAATGAGGTCCAATTTTTACTTTTTTATTTTTTTATGATTTTTTTCGTTGGATTTCATTACATTTCTTTATTTATAAATTCACTTGCTTATTCATTTATTCACTAATTTTCTAATGTATTCACTCTATTATTCCCTATTTATTATTCCTCTTATATTATTTTTTTTATTTTATGTTTTTTTATTTACATTTATAGGAGTTGTTTCACGCTGACAACGTTTTTCGCGTGCTTTAAAGTCTATTTTCCTGCTTTTACGAGATGCAATCCGACTTACATTTAGTGGAAACGGTTAGAAGGAATCAGCCTTTGTTTCTACAAGTTAAAAGCATCGAATGAGGTCCAATTTTTACTTTTTTATTTTTTTATGATTTTTTTCGTTGGATTTCATTACATTTCTTTATTTATAAATTCACTTGCTTATTCATTTATTCACTAATTTTCTAATGTATTCACTCTATTATTCCCTATTTATTATTCCTCTTATATTATTTTTTTTATTTTATGTTTTTTTATTTACATTTATAGGAGTTGTTTCACGCTGACAACGTTTTTCGCGTGCTTTAAAGTCTATTTTCCTGCTTTTACGAGATGCAATCCGACTTACATTTAGTGGAAACGGTTAGAAGGAATCAGCCTTTGTTTCTACAAGTTAAAAGCATCGAATGAGGTCCAATTTTTACTTTTTTATTTTTTTATGATTTTTTTCGTTGGATTTCATTACATTTCTTTATTTATAAATTCACTTGCTTATTCATTTATTCACTAATTTTCTAATGTATTCACTCTATTATTCCCTATTTATTATTCCTCTTATATTATTTTTTTTATTTTATGTTTTTTTATTTACATTTATAGGAGTTGTTTCACGCTGACAACGTTTTTCGCGTGCTTTAAAGTCTATTTTCCTGCTTTTACGAGATGCAATCCGACTTACATTTAGTGGAAACGGTTAGAAGGAATCAGCCTTTGTTTCTACAAGTTAAAAGCATCGAATGAGGTCCAATTTTTACTTTTTTATTTTTTTATGATTTTTTTCGTTGGATTTCATTACATTTCTTTATTTATAAATTCACTTGCTTATTCATTTATTCACTAATTTTCTAATGTATTCACTCTATTATTCCCTATTTATTATTCCTCTTATATTATTACTTTTTTATTTTATGTTTTTTTATTTACATTTATAGGAGTTGTTTCACGCTGACAACGTTTTTCGCGTGCTTTAAAGTCTATTTTCCTGCTTTTACGAGATGCAATCCGACTTACATTTAGTGGAAACGGTTAGAAGGAATCAGCCTTTGTTTCTACAAGTTAAAAGCATCGAATGAGGTCCAATTTTTACTTTTTTATTTTTTTATGATTTTTTTCGTTGGATTTCATTACATTTCTTTATTTATAAATTCACTTGCTTATTCATTTATTCACTAATTTTCTAATGTATTCACTCTATTATTCCCTATTTATTATTCCTCTTATATTATTTTTTTTATTTTATGTTTTTTTATTTACATTTATAGGAGTTGTTTCACGCTGACAACGTTTTTCGCGTGCTTTAAAGTCTATTTTCCTGCTTTTACGAGATGCAATCCGACTTACATTTAGTGGAAACGGTTAGAAGGAATCAGCCTTTGTTTCTACAAGTTAAAAGCATCGAATGAGGTCCAATTTTTACTTTTTTATTTTTTTATGATTTTTTTCGTTGGATTTCATTACATTTCTTTATTTATAAATTCACTTGCTTATTCATTTATTCACTAGTTTTCTAATGTATTCACTCTATTATTCCCTATTTATTATTCCTCTTATATTATTTTTTTTATTTTATGTTTTTTTATTTACATTTATAGGAGTTGTTTCACGCTGACAACGTTTTTCGCGTGCTTTAAAGTCTATTTTCCTGCTTTTACGAGATGCAATCCGACTTACATTTAGTGGAAACGGTTAGAAGGAATCAGCCTTTGTTTCTACAAGTTAAAAGCATCGAATGAGGTCCAATTTTTACTTTTTTATTTTTTTATGATTTTTTTCGTTGGATTTCATTACATTTCTTTATTTATAAATTCACTTGCTTATTCATTTATTCACTAATTTTCTAATGTATTCACTCTATTATTCCCTATTTATTATTCCTCTTATATTATTTTTTTTTATTTTATGTTTTTTTATTTACATTTATAGGAGTTGTTTCACGCTGACAACGTTTTTCGCGTGCTTTAAAGTCTATTTTCCTGCTTTTACGAGATGCAATCCGACTTACATTTAGTGGAAACGGTTAGAAGGAATCAGCCTTTGTTTCTACAAGTTAAAAGCATCGAATGAGGTCCAATTTTTACTTTTTTATTTTTTTATGATTTTTTTCGTTGGATTTCATTACATTTCTTTATTTATAAATTCACTTGCTTATTCATTTATTCACTAATTTTCTAATGTATTCACTCTATTATTCCCTATTTATTATTCCTCTTATATTATTTTTTTTTATTTTATGTTTTTTTATTTACATTTATAGGAGTTGTTTCACGCTGACAACGTTTTTCGTGTGCTTTAAAGTCTATTTTCCTGCTTTTACGAGATGCAATCCGACTTACATTTAGTGGAAACGGTTAGAAGGAATCAGCCTTTGTTTCTACAAGTTAAAAGCATCGAATGAGGTCTGATTTTTTTTAAATTTGTTTTTATAATTATTTTTTTCATTGTATTTTATTATATTTGTTTTTTATTAATTCACTTATTTATTCATTTATTCACTTATTTTCTAATGCATTCAATCTATTATTCACTCACCTATTATTTCTCATACATTATATTTTGTAAATTTTTTTAGTCTTTTGCTGTTTTATATTTACTAGTTTATTCATTTTTTTTATATTTACATTCATTGAATCGCAAAATACATTTAATTATCAAACAGAAAGTATTTCATTAGAAAAATATTTTGCTATTAGTTTTGACCCATGAATAAAAAAGCTTTTTTTTTTTTTTTTTGGAGCTACAAATATACTGACAAAAATGAAAAATAATGTTTTGATGCAAGTTTTATTTTTAAATACATTGTTCTTTCTTTAGACACTAGTTTTAAAAGAAAAACAAACAATAACAACTAGATTATTTGGAATAGATAAAGTGTCTTAACTCTTTCACTTTGCCCCACATTCTTATGCCTACTATTTAATAATACAATTGCCCACATTTCTTGCTGCATGTATAATTAAGTTTTTAACAATTACATAATGTACTGTAGTAAAAAAAAAAATAAATAATACGATTTCTTAGGATTCTTTTGTAAAATATTTGTATAATTAAATATTCTGAAAAGACAGATTGAAATGTCTGCAAAACTGTCCACTACAGACTATAGATATTTGTTTGAATCTACTTGAATCATTTTATTTCCTAAAAATCACTCTTTCCGCACTTTGTCAGCAAAACAGTGAAAATTATCACAACACTGTATGCAACTAAAACAGAATCTCCCTTCTTTTCATATACTGTAGCTTGTTTCGGTAAAGTATAAAATTTAATATTACTTCTGCATCATAATAAAATTACCTTATTTTAATTATGAAAAGATCTCTTATCATGGTGGTCTTATAGTCTGAAAAGGCAGTTAAAGTCAATTACTTTTCAACTTCATTTCAAAGGGCTTCAAAATTATTCATACTTTTTTTTCGTTTGTGTTTAACACTTTTACACTCTTCTGGAAGCTGAATTTGCATGTAAAAGCAGACCACTTATCAATGTAAGCGATCGAATAAAATTTACTGAGCAGTAGTTAAAGTCGATTTTCACGAATATTAAACAGCTTGCTCTACTTGATTCCATTGGATTATGTATGGAGAAATTTTATTTTGATTTCAAAGTAAGAGAATAATGAATAATTTTCTATTTATTTAGAATGAAGGTATTACGAAACTAGATTGAATAATGATTAGTTGGATTGTGGAGGGATTTTAATATTACTCGTGGCTTAAAAAGAACTATTTCTTCTACTACAAGTGTGTGGAAACTACTACAAGTTACTACTCGGGAAACTACTACGAGTTGTAGCGTAAGTAACGAAAAGAAAAAAAAAAGACATTTCTTCATTTAAAATATGCATAAAATCCCCGAAACGAAAGCATTCGAATGTTTGAAGTAAAAACATTTAAACGGCAATAAACCAAAATCTGAAATTCGCAACTCAAATAAGTTATAGGGAGTGCTGCAGCCACTGTCTAATGGCGGATAAAAAAGGTAAAACAAATGCATGCCGTAACTTATGACTTGCTTAGACGCTTAGTAAATGACAGTAGTTTTTCATCGTGTTTGGGAGAAGCTTTCTTTTCTATTCTTCTGAAATTAAATTACAACAATAAATGTCTGATGTCCTGTAATTTACCCCAAAGAAAACACGTGGAATGGAATGTTTTAACTGTTTCATTAGTATTGTTAATCACCGCAAGGTAGCGTATTCGAGCGCTGGAGTTGCGAATCAGGAACCCAATAAACTCTAAATAATCTTCTTACAGTAGAATGAATGAGAAATTTAAGTGCTAATACTTCCTAAAAGAACAATAACTTATGGAAGCAAAATCAAAAGTAATATATAATATTAATGCTCAAAACATAACGCATTTTAAATTTCAGCTCCAACTAAGTTGTAATTTAGTTATAATTTATTAAAAGTAAAAGTAAGTGATAAGTGATAAAACAATTATTCTATGATATTTTTATTCGCGAATTATATCATCAGTTGAAAAACTGAGAAGAGCAAAGGGAACAGCAATTGAAAGTAAAGTTTAAAATTTATATCAATAATAAAAGCAGATGATTAGAAAAAACAATCACGGTTATATAACGCACAGTACAAATCGCTTTCAGATAAAACAATTTGTTGCCGATAACCAATTTGCCCAATACTTTGTTGCCGATGCACCAAAACAACAGTAAAGAAAGCGACGTGCCCATGATTAAAAATAAAAGTAGAATTAGTGCAGGCCAGTGCGTCTAAAATGGACCACCCAGAAAAGTTAAGTTATTTTTTTTCACAAGACGTTGATTTTGCATTGTATTTGCAGAGCAAATGGCTGAAATTGAGGAGATTACCTTAAATTGGTCGCCTTTCTATACAGTGGATTTAACTTTTGAGGAGGAATAGTTCTAACTTCAAGGTAAAAATATATTTCAATTTACACGCTTTTAAATGTTTAGAGCATTGAGTTAAGAAACGTTTTCAGAAAGATTATTTATTTCTCTTTGACCGCACTTACTTTAATTCGAGTTATTAAATTTATCATAATAATAATTTTACGTGAAGCAGATGGTGGCCATATGCATGCTCCCAAAGTGGTTGTTCTACTTAAAAAAAATATGTAAACACAAAGCAGAGGGCAATTTTGTTTTGTTATGTGTTTATGTTTTAAATATAATATAGTGATTATATTTAAAATAATTATAATCACTGTATTATATTATTTTATAACATTACACATCATTATGCTATCTTTTTTTTTTTTTTAACTGGAACAAGTGAAACTATGACAGCGATGGATCGAAAAAATCTTGCTTGTAGATTTTTTTGTTCCTAATGTCCTTATAAATATATTTTTTTTAGTTTCGATTTAACGCTGCAGTTTGCCGATTTTTTTTCCGAATTTTAAAATTGATTTCAATGCATGAGCCCCTTTTGAAACACTATGCTCTAAAGATGACCTACAAGCTACAATTTTTGAAATTTTGTTTTTAAAATGAGCTTAATTTTACCATACGAGAAAATTGCACTTGATACGTGTTATAGCTATAAGTGTCAAACTCAACATAACAAAAAT
Organism: Uloborus diversus; assembly: GCF_026930045.1. NCBI lineage: Eukaryota > Metazoa > Arthropoda > Arachnida > Araneae > Uloboridae > Uloborus > Uloborus diversus. The sequence continues at coordinate 118,155,673 of NC_072738.1, forward strand.
CAGTCAAATTCATTTCCCCAGAAAATTATGGATAATCATCAGTCATATGAAACGTAAGTTTTAAAAGTTAGCGTTTGATTTTGTTTTGCTGAAAACAATTTTAATATCTGTTCAAAAGGTTTTAGAATTTAAGAAAAAATTCCTGTCTTGCAAAAAAAAATCCAAACTTTCGCATTATAGAAATTTTTTAAAAATTCAAGAACCTTTACTCTTCTATTCCAGTGAATTAACATGAACTGTTATATTGGAATAAAAAAATAGTAAATACGGATCTACAACACGAAAAAAAATTCTGTTCCAAGTTCCACCAAAACCCGATTTACGGTCTTGAACCTTCACGAAAAAGAGACTCACTGGTTTCTTGTTATATTATTAGTGCAAGTTGAGCGTTCATCTTGTTAAAATTGATTAGCAAAAGCATCTTCTATTGGAGATGAAGTATTTCAGTTCAACTTAATTCTCGTGGTGATTATTTTTTACTCGCGCTATATTTCAATCGTGTCTACATTGAAAGTAGGAATGTTGCAAGAAATCAGGTCTCGATTACAGTCGACTCCGGCTACAACGCGATCCGACTTACGCGAAATGGCTATAACGCGATTTTTTCTTCGGTAAAGAATTTTATTCCTAACGCGAATTCTTCACCCGCAACAAGAAAAATTTCCAAGGGAAATCGCGGTTTTTTCATGACTTGGACCTTCATCCTTTTGCCATCACTGAGAACGAAAGTTCCCACACCATACTAGTCCGAACATCGCTTATACAAATGACTCTATACGCCACATTTTCCATTTATTTTTTTCATTCTATATGGGAAAGTTAATGAAATATAATGACACCTAAGAGCGCTGTTTCGTTTAAAGTTTGTGCAGATAGAAGGAAAAAGAGAAAATTTCAACAACTATAATGCATTTGTTTTTCTTACTGCATAATGTACGTTCCGTGATGGTTTTTTTTACGTCTTCCATTCCCATTGATCATTGATTTTGCGCAGCTTTTTATGTTAAGTAAAACTATTTTTTAAAAAATACAATAAATAAAAATTCAATTTTTAATTTAAAAAACAGTAATGTATAGTTAAGAAATGGTTTTTAACAGTTTGAGGTGGTGTTTACAAGTGTCTTTAATCGTATAGGTATGTTTATAAACGTTTTTAAACATACCCTTTTCCACAACGAGAAATTTCAACTTACGCGAAGGGTCTTGGAACGCATCCCTCGCGTAAGTCGGGCCTCGACTGTACTGAACTCTGAGCCTTCGATAGATAATGAAATCATGTTACAAAATATTTACTGGTAAAATAATTTCATACCGTCCCGTTTTCGGTGAGCAGGTAATAAAAAATTTATATTTGAGAATCGAGCGTAATCTTCGGTCTCCATTCATTAGAAATAAAATTTTTCCAAAGTTTTTAATTGTTAAGGAGACTTTAAAGAATCTCCCAAACTTTAAACAGTTTGGAGTTTTTCGCATTTCTAATAACAATTTCTGCATACCAACGTACAGTTGAGGCAATGAGATGCAATGAGATTTAAGTGGACATTTTCAAGTTTTGGGTAAAACGCGTTCAAAATTCCGGTCCTAGGTAAGGGTCAATGAAAAAAAAATCTTAATTATGCTGTATATCAGCAACTACCAGGGCAACTAGTGCAATCACCTGCATCGAAATAGAGGAGAGATTCACCTACCATTTGTACTGGTTATTTGGTGAAGATCTGTATAAGTTGAAAGTTTTTATAAGAAATAGATGTATACACACGCAGCATAAGCATACTATTTTGTTTATTCACATAGATTTATTTGAACTTGTTTAGAAAGACAATAATTAATTTATTTAAATTACCATGTATTAATTATTCGTTTAACTAGTTGGAAAACGAAGATGATTATTCATCACTACCACTTTATTCCTCTGTAGAAGGTGTATAAAATAAAAAGGGGCAAATTTACTCGAATGCGTATTTTTTTTCAGACAACTGGCAGTTAAAATCACAGGCGTGAACAGTAGCTTCGCACCTGTAATAAAGTTATTTAAAGCTGAAAATTTACCGCTAAGGGCGTACAAAGGAATTTTTTGCCACGAAGCTGGTAAAAAGTCGGAAATCTAAACTTCACTGATTGGTGTCGGTCTTGAATGTCAAAACAGGTAGTTAAATATGACATCAAATAAAAGTGCTCCTTTTTCATTGAGAAAAACAATAAAAATTTACCAGCAGTTGGAACTTAGCTCTTTCATAATTTAGTTGTCTTTGTTTGCGACATTAAAATTTTTCACAAACCTACAAGGTTGTATTTTTCACGTTAAAAATGATTTTAGAAGAAGATTTTTTATGGAAAGGCTTGAACAAAGTTTGTTCTCCATTATTCATCAATTAATTTATATTTTAAGATTTTTATTATTTCTTTTAATGTTCTTATTCAAACCAAACAAAAACAATGTGCTTTTTTTTTTGCATTTCTTTTAAACGTAAGTGAATGTTTTTAAACTGTGTACTCAGTTCTACTTTTTCCAAGCTGTACCCTATGATACTTCAGAATGACTGTTTTGATAATCTGTAGCAAAAGTTTGCACGAGAAAACAATGAAGTTATAAATAACAGCAGATTATTATTTTTAAATTTTCCTCTCTTCATTTTTTTTCGGTTCTCTGGTTTAAATCAGGTGTATAAATTGAAAACTACAATATTTTATGAATTGTGGTACAGAATGACAATTTGATTCTAAGTTCAAAATAAATCTAGATTTTTCTTTTTTCAATTTCGATATTTTCTAAGAAGAGAAATACCTGATTTCAGCTAGTTTCATTTCTATTGAGCTTGGCATCAAAGAGCCTTTTTGTGCTGACGTTAATAATACCATGTAGTAGCTTTCGAGTCATAATTGTGGCTGAAGCCATAGGACTTAAAAGTAACCGAAAAAAACGACAAGTTAGGAAAATAATTATCGACACTATATACAGCTTTAACATTTTTTTAAAACTAACTCGTTCAATCGTTTGCTGCATATTATCAAAGTATAAAGAGTGCACCTTACAAGTAGTACAAATGACCATACAGTGTTTAAAAAGATTTATTTACATAAAAAAATTGTGAATAAAGGATAAAAGATTTTTTTTTTTTTAGGGTTGAAGAACTGCATTAAGACAAATAATAACTGTCGAAAAAAAAATACTGGACGACTTCTTGAATACAAACCTTACTCAAGTCCATTCTTGTTAAATTTTATTTTTAAGATATCTTTAACGCAAAAAATAAGACAATGCAGGTTTGCTGAAAACCTTTGTCACAAACAAACACAACCGAATCATGGAAAAAAAAATGAACTAGAACTGAGTTATTGATCTAGTAAATGAATTAATATACATTAATTACTAATAGAATACGTGAGTGATTTGTTAGATAACAGAATAAGCAAACGAGATAAACTATTCCATATTGCCCCATTCACTATGCCCCTCATGCACTTGACTAAGTGTAAAAAACATTCAAAACAAAAATAATCTTAATAATAAATTAGTAAATGCTGCACTAAATATTTGTAGGGCTCAATTAATATTTAAAATGTTAAAAACAAGAAATTTATTAATTTATAATAACGAAAAAAAATTGTAACTTGCAACAACATACTGCAATATGAATGTCAGTTTTTGAAAATTGCTTGTAATATTATATGCTTTGATCTTCAGAGATCATTATTCCTGACTCTAATAGACGGCTTGTGGTTATACATAGCTAAAATATTACTATACAGGGTGCCTCAAAAGGTCGTTTACAAACTTAACATGCTGGTCTGTCATATCATGATGAACAAGATTTACATAGGAACATGTGTTCGCAAACGCAATGCTGGCGCACTCCATGCACACAAAGTCAGACACTAACGGTTGCACAACATGTCACATATCTATTATACAAAGACGGTTTTATACAAAATTTTAGTGTTTTAGGAAAGCTTAAAGCAGTTGCTAAAATTTGAGTCCTGCCAGCTCTCATAATCACGTTGCAACGACAACGCAGCGATCAGAGAAATCTTGTCAGAATGGATCGTTATTACGACGGTCGGTACTTCGTTCGTTGCGACGGTGTCTGACAGTTAAAGGCAGCAAATTTCAACAACAGCTATAAGCCTTCCTTGAAAACTAAAATGTTGTGTAAAATCGTCTTTGTGTAATAAATATGCGACATGTTCTGCATCCGTTAGTGCCTGACTTGGTGTGCGTAGTGCGCCAGCAGTGGGCTTGCGAACGTATGTTACTATGTAAATCTTGTTCATCATGATATGGCAGATCAGCATGTTAAGTTTGTAAACGACCTTTTGGGACACCCTGTATAGGCAGCGCTATAAACAGAGTAAGTGTTTCATTATTTTATTTTGCTTAACACTCCTCTACAATATTTAAGAGCTAAATGCAGGAATGGTGAGAGGCTCGTACAAAAAGCATCGTCTAATTGACCACCTTTTTCGACGTACGAGGTCCACTACTTGTCGAATTCTTTGAAAACAGGGAAATCATTAACTCCAATGTGTACTGTGAGACACTGAATACTGTAGAAACGATTCAGAAACGTTCCTGGAAAATAATAGGCAGCTAATGTGCCCAATTTCAACCAGTAACATATCTTACAGGAAACCAGGAACGTTTTTGGATTAAAAGTCAGTAACCTTCCTGAAATACTGGGAAATCTTACTTGTTAAAGCCAGTCGTAAACCTTCTAGGAAAATTGACCAGGTTTAATGTATTCGGCTAGAACCTTCCTGGTTTACCAAGAGAGCTCCAGAAGCATTAGCGTAACCATGGTCAAAGCTAAGCGAATACTTGCCTGCAATGCTTACCTCGCAAAGCAGCAACTATCCAGGGACTTATATGCTCCCATCGGGAGCTTGGTCAATCTAGACGAGCCGTAACTATACTAAAATTTGTTCCCATTGTGAGCTTAGTCAATCCAGACGAGCCGCAACTATACTATAACCGATACACCTCATAAACACGCTCAGTCAACCTTTAAACTGGTAGCGAAAAACATTTTTCACACAAGTGAAAAGCCTGCAATCGTGCATCTTTTAGCAATTCAGGAAACTTTTTTGCGAAGATACTTGATTTTGTGGGGAAATAGGTGAAAACCTCTGAAATCCCGAAACGTTCCATGTAAATAACCAGTAACGTTTCAGAATTTTTTTAGTGCAAAGTCGACGCAAATTCATCAAGACCAGGGCTGCTCACGAAAAGTAGTTGTGCCGCGGGATGACGCGCGTCGACACGTCTCCAGGGTCATCCAGGGAGCATTTGCCAAGTTCAAGTGAGAGCAGCTTGACAATTTGCCCTACAGCCTGGACATGTCGTCCAACGATTTCCATGTGCTTGCCCTTGAAAAAGCATTTGAAAGGGAAGCGCTCCAACTCGGACGACGAGCTCATGGATACTGAGAAGAACTGAGTCTCGCACAGTCACTAAAATTCTGGGAATAAGGAACCTTCGGTTAATTGATCAGTGGTATCGTGATACTCAGGCATATGGTGCATACTTTAAATAAACTTTAAATAAAATACTTTAAATAAAGTCTTCCTTTGGACCCACTATCTCGTTTGGTAGCTTTTCACTGAAACACCCTACGATGTCATAAAAAAATTCTTTAAGTATTATGCTAATCTCGCAAAATCCAGGAAAGTTTTCCGCTAAAATTCAGTAACCTTCCTGAAAAATCCAGAAATCTTTCCGTTTAAAGCCTTCGTGTCACTGTAAGTTAAAAGTCATCTCTGGTAGGGATAATATTACAGCTTGCCACCTTCCTGATTTATCAAGACAGTGCCAAAAGCAGTACTGCAAGCATGGCCAAAGCTAAACTAGAATTGCAAGTAAGTATCAAGCATTTCACTAGCTTGCAAGCTCTGGCAAAGCTACGAAGTCCATAGTTATTCGCTCCCTTTGGGAGTTTAAACAGCATTGACGAACCATAAACGAACTGAAGCCGATACACCTTATAAATACTCTCAATTAATCTTTAAACTGGGAGCGAAAATATTTTTTACAACTGAGAGAAGTCTGTATTTGTGCAACTTGTAGCAATTCAGGAAAATTTTTGTGAATGATACTTAGTATTTCCAGGAAGGGGATAAAAACCATTGAAATCCCGAAAGGTGACAGGGAAATAGTCAGTAATGTTTCTGAATTTTTTTACAGTGTACTACAGTTTGTAACTTTTCAATGAATTTTTGAAATATGTTAAGAGGTTTTCGGTCATCTTGTACATCTTTTAATTATTCAGAAATCCGTTAAAAATCAGTCAAGGATGTTTAAAAATATTTCTCATGAATTTCATATTCAGATCGCTCAAGTGAGCATCGAAATAATCAGCCCTTGTACTTACGAATGTTTAAAAAACACATCAAGAAGAGAAGAAGAAAGTTATTCGCTTAGTTTTACAAGATTAAGGCAAAATAGCGACAATGCATAAGTCCTTAATCGCATCACTTTTCAAAATAAATTGTCAAAGTGAAATGTTTCAGAAACTTGCATCCTTGGCTCTGATTTATTTTCGTTTGAATGAGTCTAGATTTGTTAATACGATTATGCCATTTCTTTACATGACCATAAAGTTATGAACGTAACTTAACTTTTGTACTTACTGCATTAACATTGAAGCTATTTTTAACAACATTTAAAAAATAACTTCAATGTTAATGCAGTTATTTTTTAAATGTTGTTATTGTTTTTTTTGTCCTCAGAAGAAATCATAATTTGTAGGGAATTTGAATGATGTTGGCAATATCTATGGCAAGATCAGAGTACAAATCTTCCTCTGTTGGGTAACCTAGGAAGGGAAGTCTGTAGCTATTACAGGGCACTCGAAGATATGGAGCAGTGTAAGTTCCATGTTGGGACAGTTGCCCCCCTTTCTATACTTCCTATATAATCCCACCTCTGAAAACTTTCTAATTTTTGTGCTTTTTTTTTTTTTTTTTTTTTTTTTTGAACATTTTTAAATTCAGAAATTTTTTAACACTTAAAGAAATAAATAAATATTATCATTAAAGGCATTAAAGGCTAGTTTTATGCGTGATTCACTCTACATGTGAGCTAAAACCTGAATCTTGAAATGACCATGAAAATACTAGTATGACAAAATATTGAGATTTACTAATTGTTTCATATTGATTGAGTTTTAATATATCCTAGCCATTAAATTTTATCCATTTCGTTGCATATTCTGTGTACATGGATAAAGCTCAGTTGTGACCCACACTACACGAAAAGGAAGTGATACATAGTAATAAAACTAAAAACTCTTGTGTTTTCCTCTGTTGCGTAAAATGAAAAAAAAAATAGGTGGTTTTAACTTGTAATGATGACACTTACTAGGTTAATTAAACATATAATTATTTTATAGCATGGCATTTTATATGTCACTCACACTACACGGCCAATGAAACTCACACTATTTTTATAAAATACTAGAGGCCTGTCCCGACCTAGTTCGGGAAAAAAAATATCTATCTTAAATAAATATTATAAAGGTACATTTAACTTGAAAATTAATAGTAAGCAACATTTTTATGCTTCCTTTTTATGAGATTTGAAACAAATTGATTTACCTCATTTCCTGATCAAGAGAGACCAACATATAATTCCCACGGAACAAATCAATCTTCCCGTCTGTAACGTTACACGACGTATCGTATAGTTGTACGTTTGATGATGGCGATAACATAAGAAATGTGTTCAGGGGATATTGTAATCACTTTAAATTGGAAAAGGAAATATACAGGCAACACTGGGATGCAAGGATTTTGACCCAACTGATCTGCTGCTGGTGCTGTAAGAACCATACTCGAAATTATATTATTCCGTAGTAAATATAATTGGGGTTGAATTCCGTTGAATATAGATTAGACAAATTAAAATTAAGCCATAAACTTATTGGGATATTGCCTCTAATTTTAAAAGCGAAATCCTGAGAGTACCGTATTGAAGAAATTTTCTTAATTGCCCATTTTTTCTTATCAAACATACAGAATCTTTCTGGAGGAGATATTCAAAGTAGTTTGAATGTGGAATGTGATTAGTTTTTATACTTCTTTGTAAAGGACCACGTAAATGTGCCAAATAAATTCTTATGTGACAAAATTCAGATTAGCTATTAGGATGAATATTGTATATTCTCCTAAGAGGTAAGTCTTTATCAATACCGGGATGTCCTTCAACCTCTTATACTCGTTTTCTTCGGGAAACTTGCTTGTTCATATGCTTCCATTTTTATTTATTTATTTATTTATTTGGAAATTTCTTTCTGATTAAATATTTGTTAGCTACATTAGTTTATTATATAGTTTTTAAATTCTTAATACGGGGGGGGGGGGGTTATTATGAATAATATTTTTTAAATATATTTTCCCCCTCGTTTGTCAAATTCTAAAACGAACAAAACAACGAAAAAAATCCAATGTTTTTTGTTCGTTGTTGTTTCAACTCTTAACTTTGAAATTACTGTAATCGTGCGCAATTACTCTTTCAGATGCGAATTTTCTAAACTTAATGCATTTAACTGAATTCATTAGCAGATAATTCTCACTTCGATTTTAGTATGAATCAGAAACCTTAAAGGATAGCCCGAAATGCGTAAAAAATTACAACTTTAAGAAAAACGGATTATTATTGTCTATCTACACCACTGAATTTAAAAACTAATTTGCTCGAAGCGAGTCTCGTTTTTTTTTTTTTTTCATTCAATTAAATTTTGAAGCGGAAATATTCTGTGACACCATATTGTTTTCAATGTCCTAAGCTAATTGTATGCTACTTACCTTATCTTCTGCAGCCTCAAATTCCTGTAAAGCTTTGGCGGACCTCATGCTGGCACTGCGATATATTTTTTTTTTCTTTCCCGCTTTCCCAGACCTCAGTATTCAGTTCGAAGAGACCCTCCCACCATTCCGTGCCTGCGAATGCGAAGCGATCGAGTTCGTTTTTACGTACATAAAAACAAAACAATACCAAACAGAAATTGGTAGCGAAGACAAACTATTGGTTTTAAAAATAGTATGAATACATATATGCATAACTTATAGCCTATGGCACTCAGTAAGAATGCACCTTTCATATAGTGAAAGAATTTTTCAAATAGTTACAGCGGTTCCAGAGATTACCTTGAACATATAATCGAATACACAAATCCGCTCTCTCTCTCTTTATGATATTAGTATAGATTATTTTTTAATTAATTAAATAAATTATTTATTTAGTTTATTTTGCAAAGATTTTTTCTTTTTTTTTAACACTGAGCACTTCAAGATGAACAAATTAATTGCTCTTTTATTTTAAGATTTTAGCAACTGTAATCATATAAACTACTACTACTCTTTAGTGTCATTAATATAAGTAGCGCGTTTTTATTTTTTCATTGCTCATTTCGAAGCATTTTCACCTTTCTCCCATTTATGTCAACTACTAAATATTTATCATTACTAATTCTATTATCGACAATCTGTACTAATATATATACAATTTATATTGGATCAGGATTTAAAAAAAGATATCAAGCTGATACGTTAAGCTTTCCTCGCTATCTCCGGATCGTATTTTATTTCAAAATGTTAGTTTTCCCTATTGAACTATATCATTTGTATAAATAGTGAAGAAATAGTGATTCGACCATTAGAGAAGAGAAATATGAATAACACGAAAACAAAAAAAAATATGAATATGAATTTCGTTAAAAACATTTTTACAACGTGAAAATTAAATCCCAATAAGAATTGAGACCATTGATTGAGACCCGTGATTAAGAGTTCCTTGAAACCACGAAACACGTGTGTCCAATTCGTGTTGCTATTTGTGCAATGTATTTTCTTTCGATGCTATACTTGCAGTTTATTTCCCAAATGAAAGCATATTATTTGTACAAAATATGTATTTATATACTAAATAAAAACACATTCATAATATTTTTTTGCAATTTTTCTTTTTGTACAATTTTTCTGAACGTTTCCTTTGAAGCTTTCCAATAACATACTTCTCTAACAAAGCTCCCCCTCCCCCTGCTAACACTTGCGACAAAACCTAATTTAGTTCTTTTCTCGTTAATCGGAACAACATCTTTAGGACACAAAAGAAAAGAATTCCCTTTATGTCAACTAAAACCAGAAATCCAAGGGGTGACTTCTATTCTTGCGTTTCTCTTCTGAATTTACCGAGTGATTTCTGGTACAGAAGTATACAACCTTGTTTTTGTTCAGTTTTACAATAGACAGCTTCCCACAAAGCATTTGGATATCCTAGCTAATTCGAAAAATATCCTTCCGGTATATAAATACCACCTTAATACACATAATATTTGAAAAGGAAAAGTTTTATTGATTAAAGTAACTTTATATTTGCTATTTCAGTAAAATGCATTTATATTCATAAGTTATTTCGTATAAAAGCAGATCATATACTCACTGGCCAATGAGTTAGAAATGTTTCAGATTTCAGATTTGGTATGGAGGGAGTACACTGTAAAAACGATTCAGAAACGTTCCTGGAAAATAATGGGCAGCTGATGTGCCCAATTTCGTCCTGTAACATATCTTACAAAAACCAGGAACGTTTTCCGCTAAACTTCAGTAACCTTCCTGAAATTATCCTGGAAGCTTCTTAAAATATTCAGGGAGCTTCCTGTTTAAAGCCATTCGTATCACTGGAATTTTAGAGTAAACTTAGGTACTACTCTACTATTATAATTCGGCATATACTATTATAATTCGGCACCTTCCTGCGTTTACAATAGAGCTCCAAAAGCAGTATTGTAAACATGGCCAAAGCAAAGTCAGAATTGCAAGTAAGTAGAATTTTACTCGCCTGCAATTCATCACAAAACTGCGTTGTCCATAGGACGGTTTGCACCCTTTGGATGCCTTATCAGTCTGGACGGGCCGCAATCTTACTAGAGAGGGTACACTTTATAAATACGCTCAGTTAATATTTAAACTAAGAGCTAAAGCTATTTTTTACAACAGAGAGTAGTCTGCATTCGGACGTTTTGTAGCAATTCAGGAAACGTTTTAACAATGATACTTGATTTTTCCAGGAAGTGATAAAAACCATTTAAAATCCGAAACGGTACACGGAAATACTCAGTAATGTTTCGGAACTCTCTTACAGTGTACTATGATAATGAGCATTTTCTGCTGCCATGGAAGTAGTGACCTGGTGTTCCTCGAAGGTAAACAAACAGCCATTCGATACTTAGGTATATTGGCAGATCCAGTGCACCCTGCAGTGTTGCATTTTTATCATGATGGCAACGGGAACTTTATGGACGATTATGCAACTATACATCGTGACAGAAATGTTGAAAGTTGCCTTCCCTAGTCACTGCATAGCCCGGATCTTAACCCCGTAGAAAATGTGTGGGATATGGTGGGAAGACACATCCGACAGCACTCTCCTCTTTTATTTAATCTGCAAGATCTAAAAAGTTGCGCAGCCAATGCTTGGTATTCTCTGGATCTAAATGCACTCCAGAAGCTTGTAGACTTGATGCCCAAACGAATTAGAGCAGTCATCCGAGGAAAAGATGGTCAGATAAAATAATGTTATTAAGTCACTAATGCATTGGCCTATGAGTGTAATAACATTAATAAATGTCACAAAATAAATGCTTAAAAGCAACAAGGACATATTAAAGACCATTTTAGAGTAATCAGAATTTCAGGAAGTTGACAAATTTTAATAAAAACAGCAACAAACTTTGTTATTGTCTTTCCTTTAAAACACGTACTCTAGGGAATTGTGGTTAAAGCTTGACCATTTAGAGATGGCGGATGAAATTGAAGCGATACATTGGTTTCTTCATTTCTAACAGGCAAAATCAACAAAAAAGTGCCAAACAGTAAGTGGCAAATTCTTGCAGATCCAATCTATCTCAAATAATAACAAAAACCTTTTAAAGTCTTACCGCGAAAAGTTGGACCTTGACTCCGCCTCGTTTCAGAATTGTCCATTTTCGTGAAGAAGAGATATGAAGAGGAAAGTTGGATTGGAATTTGTAAGTGTATCATTGGTTCTATAGATTGAATACGTCACCTTGGAATTTACACTGTAAAAAAATTCCGAAACGTTACTGGTTATTTCCGTGGAACGTTTCGTGATTTCAGAGGTTTTCACCTATTTCCCCAAAAAATCAAGTATCTTCGCAAAAAAGTTTCCTGAATTCCTAAAAGATGCACGAATGTAGACCTTGCACTGGTGTGAAAAATATTTTTTGCTACCAGTTTAAATATTGACGGAGCGTGTTTATTAAGTTTATCGGCTTTAGATTTTTTACGGCCCGTCCGGATTGACTAAGCTTCCAATGGGAGCAAATAAGTCACTGGATAGCTACAGCTTTGCGAGGCAGGAATTGCAGGCAAGGAATATGCTTGGTTCTTGCTTGCAATTTTCGCGTAGCGTGGCCGCGGTTGCACTAATACTTCTGGAGCTTTCTTGGCAAATCAGGAAGGTTCTAATCAAATAAATTAAACTTATTTCATTTTTCTAGAAGGTTCACAACTGGCTTTAATAGGGGAGATTTCTTAATATTTCAGAAAGGTTACTGACTTTTATCAGAAAACGTTCCTGGTTTTTGTAAGATATGTTACTGACTGAAATTGGGCACATCAGCTGCCTATTATTTTCCAGGAACGTTTCTGAATCGTTTTTACAGTGTAAGAAAATAGCCAAAAAGGTGAAACATTTTAATTTTGTGCGGTCAAGGCAGATGTTTCATTGCGCAGTCCCCATGTAAGTTGGTGGGTCTTGGTTTTACTTCTTTTAGCAGTCATTGGTCAGAGATAACAACGCCCCCGATAATTATTTCAATTGAAAATTAGCGCGAGCTTGCTTTCAAGGCTTGCTTTCTTTATTTTTTCAATAAAGAAAGCAAGCCTTGTCATTTTTACTTTTTCGCCACAACTTAAATCTTTCAAATCTAAATAATCACATACAGCAAATATAGAAGAAGTATTTTTTTTCCTATCGTCAGAAGTTCTAGATACACTACTGGCTTTAAGCGGGAAGATCTATGGATTTTTCAGGATAATTTCAAGAAGCTTACTGAATTTTAGCGGAAAATATTCCTGGCTGTGGCGAGATATGTTACTGGCTGAAATTGGGCACATCAGTTGCCTATTATTTTCCCGAAACGTTTCTGATTCGTTTTTACAGGGTTGACAAGGTTTATTTGTTCGCGGTCGGACTATACAAATGATACAAATGATGTTTCTGCTACGAAGTCATCCGGTATCTCTCCGAGGTCAAGTTTTACTAATCGTAATTAGTCGATACGTGAACATTCGTACAAGTGCCTCGAATTCTTACTAATATTAAAGTGGCGCAAATTCAAATACCCTTGTGCCGGGTACCCTCTTTAAGCTTACCTATGTTACATGTAAATAATTCTTCTAATTATGGCATCTACTTGCAATTTTAGAAATAAATATTAGTTAAAAGATGTATGGACTTTCAACACACACACACACATAACCGATAAAATATTTAACTTCGATTACAAACAAAACAAATTCGTTTAGTCATCTAATATGCAAATGTTATTGCGATTCCCAAGCTAGAAATTTCCTTGAATCAGAGCATGTTAGATGCTCCTAAATGATGAGAGCTCTGGAACTCCGAATCGTATGCATCTATTAAGCTCGTGTGGTGTAGAACAAACATTAAGATCAAAGGAGTGGACGGGAAACTATTGCTAAAATTATTTTCACGGACCTGTGCAAATTATGGATCTGATTATTGGAATGCATTTCGGTAGAGGCTCCAAAGCAAATGAGTGAGAAGTTACTGTGCAATTATTTAGATAGTTACAAATAATAGTTTAAATAATTTTGTGAACATAAACGAGAGATAATAAGCTTTCCTTATTACTATTATAAAATACGAACATGACAACTGACTGACTGAAAAAGACTGAATGCTTTAAAAAATTGGTACCAGAAAAGCAGTAAATGATGAAAAAATAATTCTTGCAAAAAATTCGTGTGGTGGGTCGTAAATTTGTTCCCCCTTAGTTCCAAATTTTAGTTGAAAAATTTTCCAATAGAGAACGCTGCAGATAGTAAGCCCGTAAATCAAAAAATATATAGAAAATTACATCATAATTTTTCGAAAATAATGAACAAAAAAACAAAACAATATTTTCAAACAATTGTCGGCTGTAATCCCATGTCATAATCGGAGGAAAAATCGGTGAATTTCAATTCTTCTTTTTTTCACTTACTGGCTTACTATGTACAGCGCGATTTATAGAAACATTTTTGAACTAAAATTTAGAATTCTAAAGGAAAAAATGTAAGTCCCACCACATGAATTTACTGCAAGAATTTGTTTTTTATCATTAAGCGTTCTCCTGCTATAAATTTTTGAATACAGTCAGTCTTTTTCAGGACACCCTGTATACTAATCAATAAGAAAATTCCCAAAAGTATTAAAAGCTGTAAGTAGTTATTAAGAGATTTCTACTTTCATTTTTATTCAGCTCACACAATTATCCCGGCTCGTAAAGGAAAAGAGACACTAAGTAGTTTGTCAATAAAAGTAACTAGAGAATTAACTCTATTTCTGGCAAATGGTTGCAATGGATTGTCCTTTAGATACTTCAGATTTTATATCCACCGTAATAAGAGCACATAGCATGGCAATCTTTTACTCACAGTAACAAGAGAACTTTATTTCTCTTTCAAGTGATTTCATTCTCAAAGAAAAACTTGGTGTAAAAATAGTAATAGCATTGCACAAAAAACTTGTGATGATAATTTGAAATTACTTTATTTCATTCATTTTGTGTCTTTGATAATGAATCAATTGATAAAATAAATGAATTTTAAAAAAATACTTGAATTTTGACGTTTTAAGTTCAAATTATATTTTTCGCAATCACGTATTGCGATAGGACCCTACTCGCTCAGTTTCTTGTTTCAACAGACTGACTAGATTGGAAATGGAAAAGAAATTCAAACCTGTCATAATATCATATTTCTAAATTATGTAATGCGAGACAAATCCATAAAAAAAAAGAGATGATCATTAGGAAGCGGTAATGAAGATCTTGTTATTGTGGCAAATTTACATAAATTTACTTATATTATCATAAAGATAAAATTTACAGTGTATACCTTTACGCATTATTATTTCTTATCAATCCTAAATGATAGTGGATTGTTATCTGGAAATTTTGTACTTAGATGAAGTTTAGCTTTTTAAGTTCCTCTATGTTGATGTTTTCCCTGAAGAAACCTATTTTTATAACCCTCCCCCCCCCCCCCCACTTTTTTCAGTAAAATCTGCTTAATTTAAATCTTGAACGAGCACAAATGATTTGCAACCATGGTGACTAAAATTTGTTTTCGTAATAATTATTAAAACAGTGAACTAGACGTATTCTTGTTGTCATGGTAATCTGAAAACTCAGAGCAGTTCAAGCAGCTCAAGTGAGCTTAATAAGGAATTTGTGATTGCTCAACAATTTGGAAAACATAATATATTATTTATTTATTTACTTTATTCATTTACTTTTTTATTTATTTACTTATTTACTTATTTATATATTTATTTGTTTACTTATTTATTTTTATAACTATTTGGACCGTACGATGCCTTTTATTTTCTGATGGAATATCGCTTGAGACCGATCAGAATCGGAAAGATGGCTTTCTGAAAAAATCCTCTGAGATACCTTCTACGATATGCTCGTACCTTGCTTGTAACGAATCTCTATGAATTAAAAAACTTCAGGGAAAAAGACGTACGAGTATCTTCATTTACAAAAATTCTCGATTAATTTAGCTCAACAATAAAATGGTTATTTGCATCCTAATTCACCAAGAAAAGCTTTTTAATCACTGGTAGAGTGGAGGTATCGAATTTTAACCTTAACTGAAAAAAGCAGAATTGTAAACATTTGACCCTTTTACTAAAAAAAATAAACTCTATTTAATATTCGTTGCTTGTTTGAAGTTTTCAGCAAAAAGGTGCTTAACAGGTTAAATCGTAAAATACGCTCCGTAAAAAAATTTAGAATTATTTTCCTTTCGTTTTTAATGCTAAATTGTTCTGTTTAGTAAAGATTGTAACAACGCACCTATAAGATAGTTTTAAAACTTTATAAAGTCCGAAGATTTATTTCACTTAAAAAATAGCACGAGTCAGTTCAGAACAAAAATGTCTTAAACGACAGAGTCAAATGGTTTTTTGATACCACGAGAAATGTTTCTTTCCTAGTTATCATGTTTTCTTTTTATAGAACGGTTTGAAACTTCTTAATGCACTTCCAAAATAGATACTCAATAAATCTTCCGAAATTGTTGTTTTGTCTTGAATGCTCCTGAAAGAAACTGCAGTTAAAACGTTATAAAAGTAAAGTATGAGCATGCTTAATGGTGCAGAATTTTTATTTATGCTTTGAAGCAATTTTAGATTTACTATCTACTAAAAAATACATAGTTTTTCGAAATTTTAAACCTTTACCTTTTCGTGGATGCGCAATGAATATTGTTGTTTTTCCGATAGAACTTCAAGAAAAACCAAAAGACACCAATTAATACTAATGTAATGTTTCTGTATCGATAGTTCTTCCCATTTTTCCAAGGCCTCTATAAATGGGGAGCTGACTCTTCCGACGTTTTGGTTCCGAAATTTTTAGGAGGAGAAAATTGGTATTTGTACAAACGCCTCATAGCAGAAAACTGGTGTCTAAGCTTTATATTCCAGGCCCCACAATGTATGCCCGTAAAAATTTTTAGGTCCAGAGATTTTCTCTTTAGAATATTGATCTGTAGGTGTTCTAATGTGAGAATATCTTGGGTAGACATGTTGAATCCTGCGCGAAATAATTTTACAGGCCATCAAAGATAGCGGCCATTTTGGTTCACTTACTCATTACGTTTTTCGCAACGTGCGTACCTATAAATTTATTTTTAGTTTTGAACTGAAATTTTTGGGCCTTAGAAAGTCAATTAATGTAATAGTTATGTCATAAAAACCGCTCTGGCTTTTTCTACAATTTTTACGTGAGGTATCTCCAACGTTTTTTGTTTAACATTCTAGTTACTTAAAAGTGTACAAAAATTAATAACTCTTAATGAAACCAAACGATTTTAAAGTGTAAAACCTTTTGTGTAAAACAATATTTTTCAAGGTCACCAGCGTATCCAGCAATATCTTCTGTAGGGGTTTTTTTGGCCAAAAATACCTTCTAAAGGGGGGTTTTTTGATTAAAAAAAAACCTTCTGAATGGGTTTTTTCGATCAAAAATACCTTCTGAAGGGGATTCTTTGATTGAAAATACCTTCTGAAGGAGATTTTTTGATCAAAAATACCTTATGAAGGGGATTTTTTGATCAAAAATACCTCATGAAGGGGATTTTTTGATCAAAACAGCCCTTTCATATGCATAAGCTACTGTGTTAAAATTTGCATTCATGTTAAAACCAGTGGCTATAGGGATTCCTCCCCCCCCC
The DNA here is from genome assembly GCF_026930045.1 of Uloborus diversus. Taxonomy (NCBI): domain Eukaryota; kingdom Metazoa; phylum Arthropoda; class Arachnida; order Araneae; family Uloboridae; genus Uloborus; species Uloborus diversus. The sequence continues at coordinate 118,173,157 of NC_072738.1, forward strand.
CCCTCGGTCCACGCTGTTCAAGGTTATTTATCGTCTGCTATCAAAGTAATTGTTTTCGAGTAAAAATGTTCCACAGTTCCAAAAACTTTTTGTTTCATGTTTTTCTGTGACAATAACTATTTTAGCAATGGCTGATATTTCTGAACTGAGTTCAGAAAGTTTTGGTAGGCAATTGAAGACATCTTGAAGACAGTTTTAACAAACGAATATGTAGTTTGTCAAAAGGAATCAAGAGAAAAATTATGTTCTTCGACCAAAAACGAGTTCGGGAAGCTGCTGAAATACGCAAAGACGCAATATTGAAAAACGCGGCAAGAAAATATAGTGTGTCATTGCAGCAACTAGTGCTATAAGAAATACACGAGAGAAAAAACGCTAAAAAAAATGGTGGAAAAAATGCACAGACAAGTTATTTTGAAAGTGAAAACAATATTTTAGAAAAATCAGAAAGTACTGAAGGAGGTCCAAATCAAGACGAAGTTTTTGACAGAGTAGCAGATCTTAACCAGCGATATGAATGTTTCTGCTGCGAATTCATATGCACATCCAAACTGTATAAGTTCTTATATTCGAAAGTATGAGCGAGAAACCAATACACAGTCTGCGCAACATCTATCCTCAAAATTTGAACTGTTTAAAAAGGCAAATGAAATATTAAAGCCTCTGTTAAATGCGTGGCATGGATTTATTCTTTCAGAAATAAAAGAGTTGATGCTTAATGCTCAATGTAGATGAAAATGCATTGGTTTTTATAAATGAAACAAAACTATTTCTCGTAACAGCGTATAATGAAAGGATTCTTTTCTGTGCTTCCAAAAGAAAGAATGACCCTTTGTTGGTTTTTTTTAGTCATTTATTTCCAAAAGTACTTGCTGCTGCTTTTAGCTCACAAGAGGCAGTGAAGACTGCAAAAAATCATTGATAATCTTGAGAAAATCATTATAAGGTGTTGATTTTAGACTACAAGAGAAGTTCTGCTAAGCGAGTAAAGACGGTTCAGGATGCTCTTGGCTCAATGGATGAGGAAAAAAGTCAAATAATGATTCAATCGCTACGCACAAATATTGAAAGCTTGAAAACAGAGATTGAGTCTTTGTTAAAGGATGTAGTGACAAATCAGAACTGTGCAAGTGTTGGGAAGTGTTTCGTTCACTGGTATCACTTGTAAAACACTTGATTATTGCTGATCGCGAAGAAAATTACAAATTATACGTTCAAACTGTTGAATTACTGTTTCCAGTCTTTCGTGTATTTGATTGCATCATTTATCTACTGTATGAAACATGGTACGTAGAGAGGATAAGGACGCTAAAAAATGAGTGTCCCTACCTGTAAGAAAAATTCATTCAAGGTAAATTTGTTGTTAAAATTCAATGCTGTGAAGCCAGAGATGAAATTGGAACAAACGATTCAACGGTCACAGAAAAGTGCCGGAGAAATTGCAGAGCAGACGAGAAAAAGTATGTTGCCGAGTGGCATTTAGAGTATCATGAAATTTTAATGATATGCAATGTGTTTCGTGATCTTACTAGTTCTCATTTAATGGATCACTGTGAGAGTGTCCCGCATCCTTATTTTTATAGGCAATCGTAGCCAGTATTTTGATGAAAATGTCAAAAGACTTGTTGATTTTATCCATCAACATGTAAATCCGTATGATATTTCTGAAACAGAGCAAATTTACAGCTTTCTCACTAAACAACTTGTGAATGGTAGTGTCAAGATTCGCCTTCTCAGCATCATGAATCATTGATCAGAACAGTACCGCCAGTTTAGACTGGATACATTTTGTTTCAAAAATTGTCTGATTTACTTTCCAAAGTCAACCTACCATGCTTTGAGGCATACAGTTCTTCATAAAATATCACTTCTAAGCTAATGGGGAAGAATCAACTTTAACAAGGGTACAGAGACATGGAAATGGCGAAAGAAAGGGGAGAATGCATTAAAAATATTTTAGCTCATGACTTGTTTCCAACGAACACATTATGTGATGGTCAGGGGCGTGCACAGAAAATTTGGGGCCCGTCACAAATGCCCACAAATGTTTCGGCCGCTTTTCCATATTGTTTAAGCACATATTTCATCCCTAGTTTTAAAAATAATAGACCCTCTTCAGGCTCAGGCCCGGGCAAACAGGTTTCTCTTCTCTCCCCCCCCCTGTGCACGCCCCTGGTGGTGGTGATTCACCTACCAAGCTAGATTGCAGAAATATCCGTTCCCAGAACATTTTTTATTTAGCAAAGTATCCCCAATAAAAACTGCCCTCGTTATATATTTCATGTCACAAGTCCACCAAATAAAGAAAACTTTTGGCGAAGTTATCAGCAATGTTCTGCACGGATTCATTCCTGTATGCTCTTTTCATGACCTTCATCCTGTGTTCGATAGTTATTTGCAGCATGTTGTGAAATAATTCGAAAAGATGAGAAGATAATCAACTAAGGGCAGAACAAACATTGCTGTAATTGACAAAAAAATACTAGTACCTATGCAGGTAGAAAAATTCTGGTCTTCAGTATCAAATAAGGAAAATTTACAGTAACTAGCACGCAAGGAAATAGAAGAAATGTCAAAAATGCTACATTTTCAGCTATTGCTAGTGGTTTAACAGTTAATAAAGAAGCAATCTGCAATACTTTTCATAGCAGATTTGAGACACACCATTGAAGAGCTTAATTAGAATAACTCAAGAGAAGATGCAGATCTACAAATTTTTCCACACATAGACTGGACTGATAAAAATTGCTCAAAAAGAGTGGCTGCGGCATCAAATGATACAGACGTCCGTCGTAGTGCATTAACATGCAATGCAAAAACAGATCGTAACCTTTTTTTAAAAGTAATTAATCTTGTATTTTTCGTTTATTGTGATGTTGAAGAAACATGTATGTGATAAACAGGAGTTTAAAATGAGCATTTTGGATTATTTATTAATTTTTGTACCCTTTTTAGTAACCAGAATATTCAACAACAAATGTCGGAGATATCTTCACGTAAAATTGAAGAAACAGCTAGACCGGATTTTATGACATAATTAATACATTAATTGACTTCCTTAACTCCAAAAACTGCAGTTCAAAACTAAAAATAAATTTGTAGGTACGCCCGTTGCGAAAAACGTAATGAGCAAGTGAACCAAAATGGCCGCTATCTTTGATGGCCTGTAAAATTATTTCGCGCAGGATTCAACATGTCTACCCAAGATATTCTCACATTAGAACACCTACAGATCAAGATTCTAAAGAGAAAATCTCTGGACCTAAAAATTTTTACGGGACTACATTGTGGGGCCAGGACTATTAGATGTGTTGCCTGATTGATGTTTGATTATTGCATTCTGTAAATGAAGAAGATTTTATTAAAACAAATTAAAAATAAATAAGGTTTGAAAATGAGGTTCGTTAGAGTAAACATTTGACGATACACTTTTGTTGAATTTGTTAGCAAATTTATCTTTCTAGATTTACATAAAGTGACATTTTATTCAAGTTATCAGCAATTTTTTTCACGACATAGCAACCAACGAACATTATAACGTATTAATAAATACTAGAAACAAGGTTGGATCCATAGATGTCTTGGAGCCAAAATGTCACATAAGTCAGCCGATCCTTTTCAAGAAGAGGTTCCAAATTTCTCTTTTCTGAGAGCTATGCTTTTATTTTATGGTTGTGTTGAGTTAGTATTTGAGAAAAAATATTGCTCGTAATTAATGTCTTTATAAGACAACAGCAGATCTCAGTATTTTATTTCATCTTAGTCCTATTTATACTAGAGCCCCTTGAAAAGGACAGGCTAACATATCCGACATTTTGGTTCCAAGACAAAATTGGATCCAACCTCATTTCTGGTATTTATAAATACGTAATAACATTCGCTGGTTGCTATGTCATAAAAAATTGATGATTAGTTGAGTAAAATGTCATTTAAGGTGAAGATGGAAAGATAACTTAGTTCACAAATTCCACAAAAATGTATCGGGAAATGTTTACTGTAATAAACCTTATTTTCACACCTTATTTGTTTTTAATTTGTGTTAATTAAATTGCCTTCATCTACAGAATAAAATAATCAAACAGCAATCAAGCAACACATCTAAAGCTCAGACGCCAGTTTTCTGCACAATGAGGCTTTTGTACAAATACTATATTTTTCGCCCGATAATTTTGGAACCAAAATGTCAGATAAGTCAGCTCCTCCTATATAGGAACCTTAATTTATACTAATGCTTGTCGAAGTCCTCCTTGGCAACTCCGAAGGTATTCTACTTGATTTTTATCCAATTCTGCATTTGTCTACAACAGTGATGCCCAACTTACGGCCCGCGGAAAACATGCGGAATGTCAAGCAGATCCGTGTCGCCCGTTGTTATATTCAATGTTACGAATCGAAAACTACCTCCAGGTAACTTTCAAAGCAGCCTATAATCTTCATTCGGTATCCTCATATTGATAATAGCTAATGATCGAGTAACGCTCCTGACAATGAAACTCGTGCCACGGCATTGATTTGATAATATGTTTTTTTATTTAAGTTTAAAATGCAGGGAAAGACTTTATTGTGACAAGGTTGAACTGGATTCGGGAACTTGACTGTTTTACTGGTAAGACCATGTCATTTCAGGGGAATGAAGAAACGAAAAAGTGGTCAGCAATGAACGCCATCTACTGGAGTTTAGGGTTAATCCACTGGAGTTAGGGTTAAAATTTCAACTATCAAAATATTATCAAACAGACAATGGCTTCGTTCAAAAATAGAAGCTATTTTCACCCGTCATACCTTGAAGGGCGATTTTCTAGTTAAGAACAATTGTTGCACATTTGGAGTCAAAAGATCAGAAATTAGTTTCTAAAACACAGATAGAAACTTGGTATTCATAAAATATGTATGTGGGTAAGGATAACAGCAATTCTTAGTTCGTAGTTTTCCTACTTTTTCCGTGTTTTCACTTGTTATCTAGGGGGGAAAAAACCTAAAAAAAAAATTCATGTGCATTCTAGCCCGCGAGATTCATCTTAGAATGAGGTGTGGCCCTCGAGTGAAAAAAGGTTAGTGCTCTATACGTTTTATTCTGTTTAGTATCTGTTCCTCAGCACTGGTGCTGATCTGTTTCATTCTGTAAAAAAAAGTTCGAAATGTCGCTGATTGCTTCCAGGTAACGTTTCGGCAATACAAGGGTTTACACCAGTTGCCGCTGAAAAGTAAGTTTTGATACCAAGACGTTTCCTGAATCTAAGCAAGTTTCCACAAAGCCGATTAAATACTGTGTTGAAAAACATTTTTAGCTACCAGTGTAAAAATGTATTAATCTATTTTGTTATGTGTTTCTCTTTCAGCTTAGTTACAACTTCTCTGGATCAACTGATCCCCAATTAAGGGCAAAGTGCCATCTCCAGTTATTGTATCTTTGAAGGAAGTACTTGCAGTTACGTCTTTGCTCTGGTCATATTTACTTTAGCATCTTTCCTGGTAAAGCAGGAAGGACCCAAGCTATTACTATATGCATACACTATGTTTTCACTGAACTTTCTGAATTAGTTCAGAAAGAAAATTGGCTCTGAGTGGGAAGGTTTCTGAATTCTTCAGATAGATTCTAGGCTATAGTTTTCATGAAGTTTGCTAACTTTTAGTCAGGGTTGCTAACTGCTCTGCATTTTGCGGAGTTTCTCCGCAAAAATAGTGAAACTCCGCAGCTCCACAAAAGAAGTTATTATGCTTCGTATTTTCCATTTGACCTTAATTCTAACCAGTCTCATCAGATATTTTAATAAAATTAAATTAATTATTATATTTTGCTAGTTTATTATGACAGACATGTAAATATGGGAAATTAAAGATGCTTAAACTCAAAGCATGACATAGTATTTAAATTAACTATTATATTTTGCTAGTTTATTATGACAGACATGTAAATATGGGAAATTAAAGATGCTTAAACTCAAAGTATGACATAGTACTTAAGGCTGTTTCATTAATTTAAAAATAATTATTTTTATGCTAGTGCTTAAAATAATCATCAAAGCTCAAAAATTTTATTAGATAAGAGGTTTAGTTTTTTATGTTTATTTTTATATAAAATATCGAGCTGCTCCGCAAAATTTCAAAATGCTCTTCAAAAGCCCCACAGATGCTCCTCAAAAAGTTACTCCAAGGTTGACAACCCTGCTTTTAGTGTGAAACTACCATTTTCTTGCAATATATGTTACTTGTGGATATGGGCCACATTAGCTGAGCATTATTTTCCAGGAAACTTTCTGAATTGTTTTTACAGTCCATAAGAGAAATTTCTTCGTTACCTTTGAAAAATGAGTTACAGATCCCCAGCACAAAAATTATTCCATTAATAACCCCAGTAATAGGCAGTACTTAAAACTTCCAAATGTAATGAATTGTGGTTTCAACATTATTTAAGCTGTTCCCGTGTTTCCCCTGATCTCTGTTAAGGACTACAAAGAATATTTTGCAGGGGGTAAAACTCTTGAAATTGTCTGGTAAAATTCGTAAGTTGAAGGTGTCTGGAATTTGCTGAAAATCAGAGTATGTGATTTTCTTGATTTTTTTAAAATAAAAATAAGAATTTTTTTTGTCTTAATCAGATTTTTTTTTTCAAAAACTATTTCCTAGAATTATAATTTTCATATTCCCAGAAGAAAAATTCTTAAAATTTAGTCATTTTCTATGTTTATCAGCTTAGAGTAAACAAAAGTTTTGAAATGGATTCAGTTGGCGTGAAGAAGGTAATTGTTAAAATTTGATAATAAAGAAGTTTGAACTAATGAATCCATTCAGTTTAATATAACAATAAGGATAAGTTCAATAAATTAAACTAAATAAAAATAAAATAAGTTAAATATTTAATAAAGTATTACATTTTTTTTATAGATTTGTAAAATAAGTTATAATGTTTAGATAAGATGTGATTTTGTTTTATGCTTTGCTTAAAGATAAGTTTTCCATCATCATAAACTTTTTTAGTGTAAAATAACATGATGAGAAACTACTTCTCTTAAAGATATTAGTCATGGTGTAGAAGAAAAACTGCAAATTTATTTTATTTATTCTAAACTAATTATGGATAAAAGCGATATTGTAAGAGCGAAAATCTGTTACACTCAGAAAGGGGGATTTTGTAGTTTTGGCAGCTGAAGTTAAGATTGTATAATGCAGTGTAGTTAAATTTCGAGCAACACATTCCAAAAATGTAGAATTCATTTATAATAATAATATAGTTGGATTTTAATCAATGATTTTGTTAAAAAATCTCTTGATTCAAATCAGTTGACTTAAATCAATGATAATTTTTAATCATTTGATTTAAATCATGATTTAAATCAAGATTTTAATCATGATTTTAATCAAACGGATTTAAATCAACGAACCCTGCCACAAATTTGTGAACTTATAACGTCCTTTCTATTAATTTGAAGTATATTCAATATTTATTCAATCCAAAAGTATTTATTCAGTCCTTTTGTAATCAATGCCCAAATTATTATTTTGAAAGTACTACATGAATATAAATAATACGTTTTTATGATTCTGTGAAACTGTTAATTAAATTTTGTTTAGAGTTCGCTAAAGAAAACAGATAACGCTAACTTACTTTTTGCCATATGTTGAATTAGAGATAAACTTTTTTATTTGTCCTAGTGTGTGTAAACGGAATAAAAATATACAGTACTACAATGTTACTTAAGCAACTCAACATTGTTATCAATAATAAGCTCATTGTATAAGAAAACCCCTAAGGACACTTACCAATTCTATCGGCATTTGAATGCAGACCGACTTATTTTCATTCTTATTCAACTCATAGAAACACTTTAGCACGTACAGGAAAGAAGTTGCCACCAAACAATTTGTCAATAGGAATAAATAGCGAATCGCTTCCATTTCGGGGGAAAGGACATGATGAATTCAGCACCATTATCGCTGAGAGTTTTGTATTTCACTAATAATAGATGAGAATGGGGAACTGTTTAACCTTCAGGATGCAAATTTTTAGAAATAGAAATTTATTCAGTTTTTCTCTTTGTTATGTTCGACGTGGAGGGAAAATGTATTTATTGCTAGCATAGGAGCTAAATATTTCTATAAATTGTTGTACGTTTTTAAGAAGAGGAAGTTTCTCATTTTATTCACAGAAAAGTAGAGCTGTGGTGCTGTAGAGTCGGAGTCTCACTGATTTTGAAGTAAAAGTTGGGAGTCAAAGGGTTTAAAAATTTAAGAGTCGTTCATTGTCCCTCCGAATCCGCAACTCTGCCAGGGTTGTGGAGTCTAAGTCGCAGTCGTGGAGTCAGAGTCGGATTGATTTGAGGAAAAGGAATCAGAGTCGGATTGATTTGAGGAAAAGGAGTCAGAGTCGGATTGATTTGAGGAAAAGGAGTCAGAGTCGGATTGATTTGAGGAAAAGGAGTCAGAGTCTATATCGAGGGCTCTAAAATTGCTGGAGTCATAGCCGGTCTCTTTCTGTCTGACTCTTCAACCCTGGATAAAATCACTACAGGAGTGCAACATTGGGGACAAAAGACACCCCCTCCCCCACACTCACACACATATAAACAGAGCACTTCGTTTTAAAACTATTGCCAATCCAAGTGTTATAGTTTTCAATATAGGTATTGTTAACATCTCCCCCCGCCCCTCAGCCAGGGTAAAAGCGTCCTTTCTCTTAAGCACTAAAAAAAATCCGATACTTTACTGAGTATTTCTGTGTAACGTTTCAGGGTTTCAAAGGTTTGTATCCACTTCCTGGAAAAATCAAGTATCATTGTCAAAAAGTTTCCTGAATTGCTACAAGTTGTGCGAATGCAGACTTCTCACTGTTGTTAAAAATTGTTTTAGCTCCAAGTTTAAAGATTAACTGAGCGTATTTATAAATTATTTTGGCTTTAAGTAAATTACGGCTCGTCCGGACTGATAAAGCTCCCAAAAGGAGCGGATATGTCCACGGACTACTTACCGTCCAGACTGGTTACGCTCCAAGAGGGAGCTTAACCAAGGAAGATGCCAAGCTATTATATTATACTTCCCTAAGTTAACTGTAAAGTTCCAGAGAGACTACTTGCTTTAAACGGGAAGCTTTCTGAATTTTTCAGTAGGCTTTCGTTATAATTTTAGGAAGGTTACTGAATTATAGTGGAAAACGTTTCTAGTTTTTGCGAGATATGTTACTGGAAAAAATTGGGCACATCAGCTGCCCATTATTTTCCGGGAACGTTTCTGAATCGTTTTTACAGTGAATGCTCATAGAATGGTGCCAACCTAACAACAAATAAAGGATTTTCTTTTTAAACGAAACAAAAATGAAGAATTGAGAAATCAAACAAATGGAGAAAAAAAAATTTTGGGGGGGGGGGCGGGAGAATTAATAATCTCCTCAAATCCTGAATTATAGTCGAAGGATAGAGTTGCCTGAAACGAGTATGATGGCTCAAACGGCTGCTCATTGATTTGTGTTGGTATTACTGATACAATACATTAATATCACTCCTTATTGTTAAGGAGCCAGACAGAATCGAGTTGTTGCAAATATGAAGGTCAGTTCTTTTCTAAGAAATTTCAAAATGTTTTCCTCAAATTTGTACCTTTTACTGTATTGGACCTTATCAAGTCAACTCATTCATACGATTTCGGTAAGTACAGCATGGATTTTTCTAGGTTTCAGATCAATTTTTACGCATATATCTCGGTAAAATGTCTGGAACTTGTCCAAAGAGGAGCAAGTCTTTAAAAAAAATGCGCCACTGGCTCAAATGATTACATTGATGGTAATTTAAAACAGGGTCATCTCCACTTTGGATACCGTGAAATATTTCTAAAATATCCTATATTATGCTTCAATTTCCAGACAAATATGACAGATAAGAGTCTTTGGGCAAGACTTGAGTACATGTTTTTTTTAATTGTTATTTACACAAGAATTTAAGAGCATTAGGTAGGTATTTATCATTCAAATCCAATTTCAATAATGAAATCTGTTGATTTATTCATCTGTTGGCATTTTAGCTTATCTTTGTTTCACCAAAAAACTGTTCTTGACATTTTTTAAAATTCCTACGTACATTGTTTTATACGAGCATCCCACTTTGCCTAACCTGTTGTCCAAAACGGGGACTTAGCTCATATTTCATGTAAATATTTTTCTACCTCATCCTAATTATTTTTTGAACTACTAACCACGTTTGATAATCTGAGACAAGTTATATTAACAAAACAGTTGAAGTTTGTTTTTACTTTAAAATATTTTGTCTAGCATTTCTGAATATGTCAGCATGTCCGTTTTGAACAAATTACCCCTATACATTAATGAATAGGAAAGAATAGCTTAAAATGGTAATACGTTCAAACGACCTACGGAAGGCTCGCTGAAATTTTACAAAATATTCGTCGTATTTAAAAAATCTGCTACGTGAAAAAATACTCTGAGTAAATTTTCGTTATATCGATGACAATTTCGGGAGATTTAACCGTTAATTTCTGATCCAGTGATATAAGAATCGCCATTAATGACGAATTATGAAAATCCTTGAAATTGACGCCTTTATTCACAAGAGAAATAATTCAAGATAATACAGAAAATACCCGAAAAAGACTAGACACTAAAACCTTTATTCCGATAGCTTCATTTTGTCGTCATCATTACAACGAATGTTTACAATATACATTTGGCAAAACGACTTCTGTTTTTGCTACTGTCTTTTATTTCTGTAATTAAATGCGCAAGGATCTATGTTGCCTTCGGGAGTACTTAATGTCTTTAGTTACCACGAGCTTTTTTGCTAAATAAAAACAACTGTTTTGTCACAACAATTAAACGAAAATTCGTTTAAGAAGATTTATAAGCAAGCAATTACCGAACTCCAATTGGACTGCCAAGTTTCCTCATAGAGGACAAAAATTTAATTTGATCGTTGAGAATTACAGCTACTGGAAACGTGTGACTCAATATAAACATGGAGATTTGTGGGTTTCTTGCATGTGACATTCATTTGTTTCTAGTTTTTAGGGATTAACAAATGGTAAATTTACAGGGAGAAATAAGTAAAGAGTATAATTAGCTCGCTACAGAAGAGTTTTCCCCCCCCATATAAGAAACAGAATTGCTTACTATTGAGAAGCAACAATTTAGTTGTAAAAAGATAGAATTAACACGTTCATTGCAATATTTTGATAAACATATTGCTTACCCTAAAGCAGCTTTTTATTTTTTTTATTTGTGTGTTACAAAATTAATGGTATTTATTATCTTCAAATCATTTAAAGTGGACTAAGTAATAAAACAAATAATATACTCCTTTGTAAAAACCATCTAAATTTATAGCAGAAAAAAATAAAACAATGATACTCCTAAGAGAATAAATATACGAAATAAGGGGGAGAAAAAAATTATCAGTCGTGATTGTTTTTAAGTTTAAGCAAAATCAGGTTTTCAATTTCAAACAGAAGTTACCTCCCAAAACTAAACGAACCTACTTTCCCGTACACCAACCTCGACTTTCTAGCATCTGGTCAATATTCTGTTTATTAGATAAAAGTGCAATGAGTCTAACATACCGCTTAACATAACATCTAAAGTTTCTTTCTATAAACATAATATGCCTTTCTCAACTGATGGGGGGAAAAGACGAGCCAATTAAGAATTAGCACCTTTTAAACAATGCTGCTAATATATTCCTTTCTGTATTTTTTTTTTTTAATCGTTTAAAAAAAGGGTAAAAACAATGCACATCAAAATAAATGGGTTTTATTCGAAGAAAAGATTTTGGAGGGAGAGGGGGTTCTAAAGGTCCTCAGATTTTTTTCCACCGTTGCCAAACATTAAAGAAAATAATAGTAAGTTTATTTCATAAAATAAATAGCAAAATGTCCTCTTAAATAATTAAGTTTCATCAAAATTGTCCACACAACTCTTTTTTAAATTGATACCGAAATTTGAGCACTCCGAATTTTCTTTTAATTCCCGTTGTCAATACAAAAATAAATACATTAAAACTTAAGAATGAAAATGATAGTATCAAGTATCTCAACAATCAATCAGTTCAACTTGAGTCTCAATCTCAACAATCAGTATTTCATATTAAAAACCACTGTTGCAGAACCGGAGTTGGAACTGTGAAGTCGGAACTCGACTAATTTTTGGGTGAAGGAATCGGAGTTAGAGTTGAAACTAAAAGGATTTAAAATTCCAAAAGTCGGAGTCTTAAGTTTTTTTTTTCCCTCCGAGTCTGTATTTCTGCAAGGCTGCGAAGTCAGACTCGGAGTCGAACTGATTTTGGGGTACAGGAGTCGTAGCCGGGTTCGAAGGACCTATAATTCTAAGAGTCGGAGTTGGTATCGGGATTTGGTTATTTTCTCATCGACTCCGCAGCCCGGATAAAAACTTTGCGCTTTAAATTCATTAATTTTGGCTCAGTAATATTTATGTGTGGCTTGCGTTAATGTTTAGTGTACGAAATTTGGTATTTTGATTTTTAATAATAACTTTTTCTTTACTTCTTCAAACAAAAAATTTAAAATATATTCATGATCTGTATAATTTTGTCATGTTATTGATGTCAAAAAATAATTTATCCGGTTGGTTTTATTATTAAAAAAATTCGAATTGATCAAAAAATACCCTCAAAATATCTAAATACCGAAAAAATGTTTTCTATGCGTATTCTTCATTAAAAGGTTTTTTTCTCAATAATGCTTGTTTGAAGCAAATCCGCCTTAAAATATCGGAACTGCATTAGTCTAAGTTTCCCCGTAAGTGCTAATGTTAAGGTCTTTAAGCTATTAAAAACTGAACGAAAAAACTTTTCAAATCAAAAATATATTTTCTATACAAGTTCTTCATCAAGAGCTATTCCCATCAAAGTTTGTCTCAAGATCTGCCTTTGTTTGGAATTTATATTTGCCTTGAGTTTCTCCGTAGGCACTACTGTCCAGTTTCTTTTTTCTTTTTTCTTTTTTTTTTTTTTTGAACGTTTCAAAATTGAACAAAAAATTTTTAAAACAAAAAGATATTTTTTATACATGTTCTTCATCAAGAGCTTCACCCAACACAGTTTATTTGAAACAAATTCGCCGTTAAGCTCGAAGTTTATATTTGTCTTAATTTTGTCCTTAGTCCTCCCAAATTCTTTAGTTTTCAATTTTTCCCTATTTAATAATTATTTTATTTAAATTTCACATCGTTTCTTTTAGCGATATTTTTTACGAACAACGACAAAAATAAATAGAACTATTCTACAGCTACCTTCTTTATTTATCGTCTGCCAAAAAAAATTTCGCTTATGTTTTATTATCAATTCTAAGTAATAACTATTAAGAATTGCTAAAATACCAATTATCATTTGTACCCATGACTGATATACTTAACTTTACTTGACTAGATATGGGCACATCAGCTTGAAAGGATCTTAGGTATATTAACTAATGGAAAAATATAGGGGAGGGTAGGCCACAGTGAGACAAAAAACACACTTTTTTCATTTTTCGTATATTGGTGAGTTCTAAAGCAGAGAAACTTATTTGATTATACTAAAGGTATTAAGAAATAGTATATTGCACCACATTTAGCCAATTTAATGTTAGAAAAACAAGTTATGATGCTTTAAAAATTCAATGAAAAGTGTCTCAATGTGGCCCAGTTATGGGCCACTATGAGACATTAGTAGGACCACAATGGGATAGGTGAATAATCACTGTATTTATACCTAAAGTTTGCAAAAAAAAGTACCTTTAGCTAGTTTATTAAAGAAATTTAATTCGGTACAGAGTTATTAAAAAGCATTTTGCAACAGCATTTCAACATTTCAGTACTGCATTTAAACAATTCTGTAATGCATTTTAACAAAAATAAGCAAAGGTTTTTAGCGTTTTTCAACTGTATTAATACATCCTAGAAATTGCATTATAAGCACTCTCCCTTCTGAATGGATATCTGGCTTAGGCAGTTTTCACAGGATATCCTGGATGCTAATATTCGAAATATCGTTATCTATATAAAAGAATTTGTTTTAAACCCTTCAGACACTGTATTTCTACCTCATTATCGGAACACTTTGTAATGACAGATACATATTTATAGAAAGTGCGCCGGCTTGAGCTTTTTCCACTGAAATGGAATTGAGCTAAGACAAAATCCATTACTTTATTTTTTATTGTTAAATTTCTTTTTTGTAAACTAAACAAGAAGTAGATAAGTATTTTACACTTGCTTACTGCTACTTGGGTCACAATGAGACGTCTCATTGTGGCCCAAACAACAAAATAAAGATTTTTGCTTCATATCATTAAAATAAACCATGAGTTAAAAATAGTATAGCTGAATAATAGAAGATTATAGTGTCAGTAACAACATAAACTACAACGCTTACCTTAAATGTTGAAGTTTTTCATGATTATGATACATGCAAGAAATTATCCAAATAACTTTCAGTGTTTTCAAACAGTAACTAATTTTTTCTAAAACACAAAAGCGTAGAACAGTATGGAACTAGGAATTCTGGGAAGCATTTTGGTTATGTTTACTCCTCCTAGGTGGTGGTAGCTGTCAGAATTGTATTTATTTTTGAGTTTACAATGTCTCATTTCGGCCCCCCCCCCCTACCTATATGTTAGGAAAAAAGCTAAGGAATGTGTACTTACCAATAACACTGATATCTGATACAAAACCGCAATGTCAGGCTCTGAAGAAACAATTCAAAAACGTAAACGCAAAGAAAATTGCTTTTTTTCCTTTCTGAATTTTTTTCTAAACGTAGATTAAACGCATGTTTGGATAAAATGCTATGGAGATGTTCTGGAAAGTTGCTATTTTGAAATTCTACTGATTTTATTCCTGGAATATCGATGACAAACTTGAGATTGACAATGTAAGACAAACCTGGATATTATTGGTTGGATTCCCATAACTTATCCTTAACCCTATATTGCGAAATTAAATGATGGTTACCAAATTTTAAGAAATAATATTGAAATTGCTGCAGGAAATTTTAAAAATGTTGTAAATAAAAGTGCATATATTTTTTTCCCTCTATAAATTGAAAAACATCAGTCCTCCAAAATTGTTTGAATACTCAGTTTTTCTGATAGAGCAAGTAACTGCTAATGCATCTGAAGTTTAGGAATGCAGTGAAATCCCGTTACAACGAATACCAATACAATGAAATAACTGTTTCAACGAAATAAATTTTCAATGCCAAATTAATTTTCAGTACGTTGCCGCAATAAGGAACAAAATTAACGATTCCTTGAAGTTGTTTTAACGGGATTTCCCTGTAAATATAATTTGAAAATATAATGGTAAGATTTGTCTATGAAGATGAAAACATCATAATAACGACATAAATATCAATGAAAATTGCTGACTCCTTCCACTAAAGCTTTCGTCAAATATCTTCTTCATCCGTTACTTCATTTTCATGCATTGAAAAGGCAACGTTATTAATACTATATACTAAAATAAGAGGTTAGTCTCAGTATGTTTTTTTAATATACGAAAACATTTTAAACAAATAATTAAATAAAACAGCTAGAACTGTAAGATTGAAATGAATTGAGGAAAAATATTTTTCTTCATCCTTCACTCTTATTAACTCGTACGTATTCATTTGTAAGAAGCAATGATTAATTTTTTTCTCAACAAATTTGAATGCAAAAGAGGTGGAGACATTTTTTTAATGAAGGCTTAAGTTTTTTAGTCTGTGCACCAAAAAAAAAAAAAAAAATCCCATTAGAAAGAAAAAAAATTAAAGATCACATACTTACCTCTTGGATTAATTCATCACTCAAAAGTACTTTTTCTGAATAATTTTCGAGTTGCACTTCACAAAGTCTCGCAGCTTTTTCTCTTTTCAATTTATTTTAAAAATACATTTCGCGTTCAGATAATATTATATTGGCAGATTAAGGTCATAGTGTCTTATTTCAAGAGAGAACTGCTCAATGTTTGTCTTAAAGTGTAATAAGGGAAAAACGATAATTTTTTAGCACTTTTCTGTTCAGCGCAGATTGTGCATTTAAAAAACTTAGATTGATGTTTATTATCGTAATAAAGTATAATAATAATACTGTGAGACATAACTACAGTCGAGTCCCGACTTGCGAGGGATGCGTTCCAAGAGACCTCGCGTAAGTCGGAATTTCGCGTTGTGGAATAAGGTATGTTTAGTAATTTTTTATAAGCATACCCGATTGTTTCAGACGTTTGTAAACACCTCTCATATTGTTTCAAACCATTTATTAACTATATATTGCAGTATCTTTTACAAAGAACCGACTTTTTCTGTATTTTAGAAAAAACGTTATAATTTGACACAAAATTCTGTAATTTAGCGCAAAATCAATGATTAATGGGGGAGAGAAACTTAAAATAAAGCGGTATGGTACTTACAGTATGTACACTACAGCATTATTATAGCACGTAACAGTATAAATATCCTTATATATTATTTCTGTAGCCTGTTTTTGGATTCTACGCCAAATTTCCCTCAATTCTTGATCGATTTCTTTGATTTACGGCTTATTTTATAGCTTATGGTGCTGGCTACTGACGAAAAATAGACCCAAGGTCTAAAAATTGTTTCTTTTAGCCGAAAAACCTGTTTTAAAGAACCGGAATAAGGTTTTCGGTCAAACTTATAACTTTAATTTGCACTATTACCGACAGAGCTGAGTAGCTTGATCGGCAGAGCGTTCTCTTCATAACCAGGAGATTACGTGTTCGGGCCCACGTCCGGACAATCTGCACCAAAAAAAATTAGAGAAATATCGCGCATTATGTGAACACTGAACTAAATGAATAACAAAAATGAGGGAATAGAATAAATGAGAAGGAAATGCTCCTTGCTAATATGAAAACATTCAGTGATTTTGTCCTACATTACTTCGCAATTGCACGTGTTTTTTTTTTTTTTTTTTGAAGCTTTGGCTCTGGAAAGAAAATTAAAGCATAATGTAAGCGAAAATATAAGTAACAGGTTTAAGATTTCAGACTACAATAGAATTGTTTTTTGTTCAGAAAAAAAATAATAAATCGTATATTGAAATATATATTCTTCTAATGAGTTTTTGACTCTTTGTATAAATAAATAAAATACTATCTCAATTTGAAGGGTAAAATATATTTTTTTTCTTCTTTTTGCTAAAAAACAAGTAGCTTATCACATTTTTACTACATTCGAAAAGCTACGCTTAAAAAAGAGCATAGTTCAATTTATTTTGTATTTTAACCGTGCTGTTAAATGATGAACACGTGCTGCCATCTAAGTTATAACGGTTCAAGCAGCCTGCGATAACAAATTGTAAAAATTTTCAAAAATAAAAACATTTTTCTTCAATATCTTACCTTATATATTATTCCCCTCTCATTTTAAAATTTATCAGGCTGGCTAACGACGAAAAATAGACTTACGGTCGAAAAACCAAGTTTTCGAAAACGCCCCTTGCTGTTTCAAAACCTTGATACAGCCTGTAGATCTTATGCATTTTTTTTAAAGCAAAGTTCTAATGCAGTTTTACAATTTTTTACGTCGCTTTCGGCAAAAAAAAAAGACTGTGTGTGTGTGTGTGTTTATATTTTAATAAAGCTTAAAAGCACTGGACTTAGTTGTTCGGTTAAATTGATAAGTTTTTTTCGGTAGAGCGTTCGGCTATAAACTATCTGAACTTCGGGCAAGCTTGGGCTGTCCGACATAATATCAAATTTGTATTAGTATTACGCATTACATGTACTCATAACATACACACGTAATAAAATAAATGCAGTGGGAATGCTACTTGGTGTTTCGATTCCTTTATGCAGGCTACAGTTATCATTCGGATAAGTTGACTGTCAATCGAAGGGTGTTCTTCCTTTTTTTAAGCTTTGACTCCGTCCAGACCACTAAAAAAATGTAAGCATAAAAAAGTATTAGATTTACCTCAAGGGAATCCTTTTTGTGCAGAAAACATTTTCTTTGTACGCTGAAATGTAGATTTTTCTAATAGCAGTGTTCGACAGTTTATACAAATGAAAAAAATTCTACGCCAAATTAAAACTCCGAGTTTCACACAAAAAATACGTTTTGTCTACGTTCGAAAAATTACACTTAAAAAACGGAATCAGTTCAACTGGTTTTGGTTTTGAATTTTAAGTGTTCGATTAAAAGAGAAACATGTGCGTACATTTAAGCCGTAACTGTTAAAGCAACCTTCTATGTGAAATAGTTCAATATTCAAAGATAAAAACACTTATTCTCAATCTAATTTATTACTTCTCTAGAATGTTCGTTTCAATCGCTACGAGAGATCTTCGTCATTCTTTAATCAAATTCCATGCTTTTCGAATAATTTTAAATCGTATCATGCTGGTTAATGACAAAACATAGAAGCATGATCTTATTATTATTATTATTATTTTGGCAAAAAGCTTTTTTGCTGTTTTTTACTACGCATTCCTTCAATGAATAGCTTTCGAAAAGGAAGGCGCAATTGCTAGGTTTGTTGGGGTGTCGGGCTGTTAATCAGAATGGCGCCTATTCGAATCCGTGCCATTAAATATCTCTTTAATATGTCTTTTTTTCCCCGTCAGATGCTCACATGGGCAGGACTGTATTTGCCACAACCTGTTTTTTTTACATGCACAATTATTGCTTTTTCACGAGTCACTACTCAGCCACACTTTTAATAATATTTATGTTTGAATTGAAAATATGTACGACCAAAAGGTGAGCGATGATCAAATTATCACAACGTTGTATTTAACGAGGTTTTGTTACTGATGTCTTTAAGTTACATGTCTTCTCTTCTGCGCTTACTTTTTTTTCGGTTCTTCTTCATAATGTTCTTCCTTTGAAATTCTTAAAGAGCGAAATACCTTATGAAACGATTCGAAGCACAGTGCGGAGTTCCGCACGGGTCGACTAGTAGTAAATATATTTATAATTTAAAAACTGAAGAAGGTTTATGTAGCTCTATCAGAATGTTATCAGAATGTATTTTATCAACGTTAATATGTGAATGAAAGAAAAAAGTTAAGAATCGGAGCGGTTATTTGCATAAACTAAAGCAAAGCGTTGTTTAGACTAATACAGTGGGTGAACTTCCGCTTTCAGTGATGCTAAAGGAATGAAAGTCCATTCACAAAACCAATATTTAGTGTCAACGAAGCCCATTCTAACTCTCCGCTCGTTCTACCGCTCTTTTCAGAAAAATTTCTATTGCAGGCGAGTAATTTGTGTCCGCACTAAAAAAAAATCATTACTCATGAAAACCTCGCGTTATAGCCATACTGCGTAAGTCGGATCGCGTTGTAGCGGGATCCGACTGTATATGCTTTTTCAGTGGCAACACTTATATATTACAAATTTTAATAGGTACTACTACAGGTACTTTACTTAATATAATTAAAAGTATTTTAAATAATAATTTAGTGTACACAGACAATACAATTATTAGCATTCGATTTTCGTAAACAAGATTATAATATCAGGTAGCATATGTAAATATTGCTTTATTTTAGCATCAATATTTGTTTTTCACGATCGCAGCCTTAAAAAATTTCCAAAAAAACTAATATGTTCCTCATTTTTTCAAGATTTTCTTACTTTCCGGTTAGAAGGCATTCTACTTACTTTTTCTTTAAGATGTGGTTTTTGCTTTTTGTTTTTAATTTTTTTTATTTAATGAATTTTGAGAAAGGGTAACAGACTTATCAGTTGATTTTATATACAGTTGATTCTTTAATTAACGACTTTCAAGGGACAACAAAAAACCGTCCTTAATTGGAATGCGTCCTTAAATAGATTGCTTCTAAAACTACAGTGGGGCATCCGGGACCATAAATGTCGTCTTTAAGTAGAGAAAGTCGTTAAATAGAACGTCTCATTAAACAGAGAACCGAATGTATTCGAAACATTAACAATTAAAATAATTTTAAGTAATCAATTATTAAAAAAACATTTTTATTCATCCAGTTGTGATAGTTAAACTATTTTTTAGGTATTTATTTATTCTTTTACATAAAAATAATAAGATATTTAACAAAAAAAAACCTTTCATTGTGAAAATCATGATCAAATCAACATTGTTAAAGCATAAAAATTACAAGAGTCATTGTAAATGTATGTTTCGGTGCTCCAAGGAGCATTCTCTTCAATGAAAGTTTTCTTTAAGCTTCTAATAATAGGCAACAGTCAAAGAAGTAAATTCAAATCTTTTCAACATCCAAGAAGTAGACCAGAAACACTTGTATCGAACATCAATAACATGGGAAAATTGTATTTCTTACCTATCGCTAATTGATCCTTATGCATACATCAGAGCTGACCGTTGATTTTTCGTTATTTCCTAAGGATTTTTGCAATTAATCAAATTTCAAAATTTGCAACAAAAAAAACTTGTTTTTGATCACGCATATTAATATTTATGCAAAATGGAGAGAGGGCTGAATTTAGGTTAAGTTTCATCAGAAATTGAGAGGTCAAAGGGTCACCTCCTTCCCTATACCGAAAATCATATATTTAGAGAACAAAAGACTAAGGAAAAACATATTGTAAGTATATTTTTGAGTCTTTATCCTTCGTTTTATTTGCAAATGCGGAACTTTCTTTGCGCAAAAAAATCCTTAGGTGATATGTGAAGAAGAAGGTCCTTTCGGGGTTCGGCAGTACAAAGTACAAAGAAATCATCGCTTCAAAATTAAACTTTTATGTTGTGGAAGTCACAAAATTTTCTCCGACATCTTTAACATGAATTCTTAACCCTTACGAACGAGTATAATCATGACTACAAAGTTTGCTTTCGCAAAAGCAAAATCAAATGCGAAATTTGAATAAACTGAAACAATAGCATACGTTTAGCTTTGTTTGAATAAATCTGTTTGCCATAAAAAAAACGTTTTTTTTCTACCCATTTCGCCACCCAAAGCCAAAATTCAAATTTCCATTCTCTTATACATTAGTTAAAATACTTAGTTTCTGAAAATAAAAAAATTCCGATGCAACACTTTTTTACTTTTATTCTTCAGAAAAACTGTGCAAGTAAAAAAAAAGATCAAAAATTTGAGAAAGACTACATACTACCCATGTACATATATTGTGTCTCTGCTCAGACAGGGAGAAATCTAGAATCAATTTGAAAAAAGGGCCTAGACAATGATGTAAGGTTTTCTCACAGTCCATTTACTTTAGTGTCTGGATTGGAGTACCAAGGGACTCGAATAAAATAGAAAAACGACTACGTGTCTACGGCGTTTAGGTGATACTCTTACTGCTTGGGCACAACTCTTCTAAAGGAAATGCTTAGTGAATTTCCAAAAACAATTCTTAAAGTGGAACCAATGATGCACCTACAAAAAAAAAATAATGTTTTTGCTTGTGTACACAAAGCGAAGAAGAAGAAAGAAAGGCTTCGTAAATGAAAATCCACAAAGATATAATGTTCTCACGGTAGAGGTGCGACATGCATTAAAAATCATCGATGTTTCAAAACATCGATGGTTGAATTTAAAATATCAATGGTATCGATGCATCGACCAAAAAACATGGATATTTAAAGCGACTTGAAACACGTACAAGTAACAGTAACATACATATTTAAAGTAAAATTATGTTTAGTTTTAAATCTACAACTTTTTAAGAACGGAGTATACTAAGAAAATTATTATTTACACGTCCCTAAAGGGGCCAAACGGCGCTCAAGAATTTGAAAAAAAAAATGAAAATGACTGGAACTAAGACTTATTAACGTTAAAAATATGCACTGCTGGCACTTTATTCATTACACAAAGATGATTTTAGTGTTTTCTAACTGGATTTAGTCAGATATTATTCAAGTATCAAAATACTGGCAGGACGATATGTATGCTATCTTCCTTAAACGCCAAGTTTCCCATTTTGGGACCATACGATAGATCCTAACCTAATAAATATTTTTGCAAAATTTCAACTACATATGATTAGAGACGTATATTTAATCTCAAAACATGTAAAAACTTAAGTATTTTCAATGTGGTTCATGTAGCGTTTAATGGGTTTTAATGGATCACACGAAAAAATTAGCCACATTACAACAAATTAATCACAAAAAACAATTACTATTTACAAAATTTGAAACAATACCTTTGTGCACAGAAATAAAGATAAACTAACAACGTTTTAACGCAGAAAATCAACAGATTATTGCACGCACTTGTTTCAGGGAACCCGTTTTTCAATGCAAAATAGTAAACTTTGAAATAAATAAATATATATAATTTTGTTTAGAGAAGTAAAGAGAACTGACTAACGTTTTAACGCACAAAGTCAACAGATTACTGCATGGACGTGTTTCGGGGTTTAATGGAACTATTTTTTCAATGCAAAGTAGTGAGCTTTTGAATACATACATTCAGGGGCGTGCAAAGAAATTTTGGGGCTCGTCAAAAAAAACTTTTCCGGGTCCCTTCCATATTGTTTACCCCCTATATTTCACTCCTAGTTTTAAACATATTGGGCCCCCTTCAAGCTCGGGCCCGGGTCTACAGGTGTCCCTTCTCCCCCCTTGTGCATGCCCCTGCATGCATTGAAAAAAACGGTTTCCTGAAAACCCGAAACACGTGTATGCAGTAATCTGCTAACCTTTTACAACCCAAATAACTGCTCAGGTGTGAGGATTTTTACGGTCTTTCCATGACACATATTGAGGACAGTCATGACCCCTATGACAACTTCTTTGCATCCGTCCTAATGCGAAATTTCGTACTTTTGTCCAAATTTTATTTTTTACGATGCATGAAATCGAACAGAAAAAGCAACAGAAAAATTCCCCTCATCTGACGAAAAACTCTATTCTTTTAGCTTACATTGCGGAAATCAAAAAAGTAGAAAGTAGTAAACGGACTGGAATGTCTCTCTCACGAGAAATAGATGCACTCAAAATGACAGAAACAGTTTTACGGTAAAACTTACTCAATCTTTTAAAGTAAAGAGTGCCAAATACTGAATGTAAAATCCGGATCTCAGACGCGTTAGAGATAATCATTAACATTTCGGCTCATGACAACACTTAGAATAAATTTTTATAGGCATCAAAGTTAAAACTCTAGGTCCAATTTTTAGTTAATTCAAATCTATAGATATCATTTAATAAAAACAAACTTTAGTCTAGAGAAATGCTTAGTGTCGGTGACATAAATTTTTAAAAAAGTTGGAAAATATATGAAACTAGTATGTTGTGGCCATCACGAAACTTTCTTCTATATCTTTCTTATAATTCTGATCCCTCCCCATCCTTGATGAGAAAGCAATATTCCCAACAAAAACAAAATTACGCACGCCAAAACTCGACGTTCATCCCAATTCCAGATTTATCTCAAAAGCAAAGCAAAGAATAAAAATTGAAAATTATTTTTAAAGCTTTGCTTAAAAAAATTAAACATTTATTTGTTAACCAACACAAGATGGCAACATCAAAAAGTTTAAATCATCGAGATTTTCTGGTCATTTTCCAGCAATTAAAATCACGCGAAATACGCAGACGACAGTCTATTACGATTCATCTTTCTTATTGTTGCAATTATAAAGCTATTTTTATTCATAAAAAAATCAGCCCCCAATGGAGCGATTGGCGCCAAAATTGAACCAACGTCTGTTTACATATAGATTCACATTTATTCCAAATATCATCTAGAACGTAGCATTATTTCTTGAGATATGGCGCTCACAATGAAAAAAAGAACGTTCGATTGAGCCACCCCCTTTTTAACTGTTGACGCGAAAATAAAATCAGCTCTTATAATACTCTTTAAGGGCTACTTGTCAAAAAATTTTTGTTTGATTCCGTTCATTATTTCTTGAGATACAGTAGTCACAATTAACGACAAAAAACGTTCTATAGTTCAACCCCCATTTGAGCTATTGACACCAAAATTGAATCAGCATCTGTACCTGTTAGGGGCAGCATATGGACCAAATTTTGTTTGATTCCGCCTGTTACTTCTTGGGGAATAGCAGGCACGCTTAACTCAAGAAATTGTCCCATTACTCCACCCCCTTGGAGGAATTCGCGCCAAAAGCAATGGGCACAAGTTCACATAGGGGCACATATGTGTACCAAATTTCGTTCGATTTTAAGCTGTAGTTTTCGCTGTAGAATGGTCAAAAAAAAACAGGTCACACACATACGTGACACACGGACACATACACACACAGACAGACAGACATTTTCCAAAAATGGTCGAAATGGACTCAGCACACCTCAAAACGTTCGAATTCGTCAAAACTCGAAATTCAAAAATTTGCACGAATCTAATACTTTTTTCTATACATTAGATATAGAAGAAAGTAAAAAAGCTTTTTAACAAACGGGACGTCTATAAATGATGTCACGCTCTGAAGGGGAGAGGAGCTCATGAAATTGTGGGTTTTTGACAAGAGGGAGGGAGAATATAAGAAGAAGTATGACGTCACCCATTTTTGTAATGATATGCTTATGAAAAACTGCATGACATACTGTAAAAACGATTCAGAAACGTTCCTGAAAAACAATGGGCAGCTGATGTGCCCAACTTTTTCCAGTTACATATCTTGCAAAAACCAGGAACGTTTTTTACTAAAATTCAGTAACCTTCCTGAAATTATAATAGAAGCCTACCGAAAAATTCAGAAAGCTTCCCGTTTAAAGAAAGTATTTGCCTCTGGAACTCTAGAGTTAATTTAAGAAAGTATAACGTAATAGCTTTGCACCTTCGTGATCCACCAAGGAAGTTCCGCGGGCTTACCCGCTCCCTTTGGGAGCTTAACCAGTCCGGACGGTACGTAGCCCATAGACATATTAGCTCCCTTTGGGAGCTTTATCAGTCCGGGCAAGACGTAGTTAACAAACAAGCGATACACTTTATAAATACGCTCAGTTAATCTTTAAACTGGGAGTTAAAACAATTTTTAACAACAGTGAGAAGTTTGCATTCGTACAACTTGTAGCAATTCAGGAAACTTTTTGACAATGATACTTGATTTTTTCAGGAAGTGGATAAAAACCTTTGAAATCCTGAAACGTTACACGGAAATACTCTGTAACGTTTCGGAATTTTTTTAAGTAAAGTGAAGTGTGACGCTTTGACAAAATGAGGGGAGGGAACTCAAATTTGAGCAGCCTCAGAGACGAAATTAATTCATTTTAAAGTTGCTTTTGCAAATTTATTCTTCACGTCTGTCACAGTTCTTAATCACGATGAGTAGAGAAAAAAATATGGATGCAATCTCAAACATTTGGCGTCAAATTTGGGTTTAGAAATCTAGACGTCACCTAGGTTTAGAAATCTGCTCGTCAAATAGGCATTT